>NC_135570.1:4510321-4847821 GCF_964340395.1 Glandiceps talaboti | reverse complement strand
GTACAATAACAAACTTTTTACACTTTTTGCATCATTTTGCAATGCATTAAGTTATGAACATGGACTTGGTATATGTTCTTTCGCATTATTTTTTCAAGTAGAAAAACATAGTGAAGCTGTTTTATCAAATAAAAATCCAAAATAAATACCAAATTCTCATCCATATGGCCACTTTAACTTACCTGACAGGGTAAGACTGGTCAAAGAGTTATTTTCTGTGATCATATCACAAACTTTCCTTACACCATCAGAACCAATCTTATTATCAGAAATATCCTGAAAATATAAAAGGTGGCAGGAAAATGGTTAATTAGGGGATCGTGTAACGCGGAATCGGTTGCATGGTTGTGTGTATACATTTTCAAAACATTGTGTCAAACGTGTTTATTTCATCGATTAAGCTTTATAAGCAATATACAAAGAGAAAGAAGGGAACCAAAAATTCACTTTCTACGAAATTATAGTATGTTTGCTAAGTATAATATACATCTATAGCCACGCTCTGTCATTGTGGCAATGGTTTATAAACTAGCTTGTTCCATTTGCTAGATAGAATATTCAAGCTCAGTGATTATGACAATGATCTCCTGAGATACATGCATTTACAGTAGAAGGCGAAAACGGTACTGTAACTCTAAAAACTGGAGGGAGTAGTAACTTTTTATATACAAGATAGAGATCTCAACAAACAAGATATATTTTTGCCTTTTTTTCAATTGCTCAGTATTCTTAATATTCCCTGCACAGTATGGATATGTCTCGGTATCTGAACAACATTAGTTTAACTAAGCGATACTTACTAGAGTGGAGATAATAGCATTCTCTGTTAGCATATCTGCCACATGTATGGCCCCTTCTCTACCGAGTCTGTTGTCTGCCAAATTCAATTTTGTCACAGTGAGATTCCTCTGATGGGAAAATAAAACGAATTTTCGTAAATTACTAGTCGCTGAATATCAACATAGGATTCGATGTCGTTGGTTGCAAACTGGAGTGATGTATCGGTGTGGGTTCGACACACAGACATTTTATATAGGTAAAAAGTGATACATAAAATGAACATGGAAGTTCGTCAAAATAGATTTCTATAAACCGGGCTACTTATAGTATAGTACGTAGACAAAATATACACACTTTCCTTTATTTACGTGTTGGAGTAAAAGTTGGAGTAAAAAATAAAAAAAGTAAAAGTCTATGTGATCTTAAATTTGGTTTTATGATAGGTTGTGTCTCTTTCGAACACCCAGACTACATAAGACTGTGCAAAAGAGTGATGTAGCAGTTACACATTTTCAATTTTGGTCAAAATAAATTCAAATCATGTAAATACAGTTGTCACTTTTACGAAAATGGAAAATAATACTGTGAAACTTGTTATGATAAAATATTGTCTGAGTAAATTAAAACCTTATATCTCTTGTGTCATTTCGATTATTTTGATTATTGAAATATTGTTGCTAGAATAGACTAAAATATCTTGATAACTAAAACCATAGACAGTCTTCCCCACTGTCTATCTACAACCATCATGATGTCTTCAATGTATACAGCAATGGCGGCATCCATGATCGATCGTCGTCATGGTTACAACAGGCTATACTGAAACAACGAAATTGCTTACCACTAACGCTGTTGACAATGCCTGCATGTCCTTGGCCGACATACCACAATATTTCAAGTTCATACAGTGGTCTCTTTTCTTCAATGTTCGAATGATGATCGATGACGGAATGACGCCCAAACGTCGACATGATGATTTGTACACAGCAATATCTCTGTCTGTACATGTGTCCGTGTTTTCTTCATGGAAACCCTCGTCGGCCGTCGACTGTAGATTCCTACCGCTGTCGTGTACTTTTCCTTTAACTAGACTCATAACTGCTGACTAAGCAAAACTGTAATAAACAGGTTAGAAAGAAAGTCGACATTTTGAAGATGAAGAGAGACATTTATCTCGACATCTGTGAAGATGTTCATTTCAAATTCATGGCAAATGTATAACCTGTCACCTCACCTGAACTTTGTAAACAAATGACTAAGACACCAATAATTGAGCTCACGCCATGATCAAATTAATGAAGTCAGCTCATTAGAATGTCGATGAATGAGACCGAACTAACCACGTGGAAAGAAAAACACACGTCATATAAAACAGTTGTGTAATATTCTCGACATACATGACAAAAATATTAATTTGCGAAATTGCAGTGACGGGTGAAGCTAGATACAAGAACTGTTTTTTAATACGACAGAGTTGATGAGCAGTTCAACTGACATGGCATTTTGCGTTGAAACTGACATGAGGTGTAGAAATTGATATATTGTGTAGAAATTGACATTTCGTGTAGACGTTGACAAAACAGTACAGGTATCAGATCGCGATGATAGAACTTTAATGAACATGACATTTCGCTTACAATTGAAATTCAACCAGTTGGTTAGGAAAGGTATACAATATTGATATATTTTGCTTGCTTAGAATTCAAGTAAAACCAATGTGACAACGAGGATATTTATCATAATTATTATCATCATGATTTTTATTACACTCCAGTCTATTTACGACGTTGAATGACTGACAACGATAGCACTCGTCTTATGCTATCGGAGTCAGACATTCAGCGCCGTAAACAAGCGTAAAGACACATCATCACTAACTTATCGGCACATTGGGTACAGCGTATTGCAATGTTACTGTTCACTCTCTCGGATACAGCCACGCTGAAATAAAAGAAAAATTTGACATTCTACACTTTAAGATAGGAAGATTGCAATTTACATATAATCTGAATAAACTAAACCATTTATAAACGTGCTGCAACTAGACACAGATATATGTGGGCGCCAATGTTTTGATGTCTTCATTTGATGTCAGCATCTAGGTCATTGTCTTGACGCCCATGTCAGCTCTTGCACTAATAAGATTTTCTCTAACTGGGTGTTTGGCGACGTGTATAAACACACAAAGTTACTTGTCTGTGATAAACAGCGTCATGTCTGAACCCAAACACGGTAATTACAAATTCATGACAGTACCGTAGTTCAGTTTATTTAGACAAAATGTAGAAAGAAAATGTGATCATTCAATCTTGCTAAGTGTACAGTGTAGCGTGATTAGTTTCTTATTGATTCAAACAGAGAGAGTGAACGGTAACCTGCATCGCGCTGTATGTATTTGTTGACGCGGCAAGGCAAATGAATGTACAGTTTAAGTTGTGACATTCAGCTGTCTGGCAGAGTTTTAGAAAAAAGTTGATCAAGAGCAAACGAATAATCCTGCATAATCCTTATGGCTCCACTAATAACATAACACTAAACCCCAAACCTGGGATTGAAACTTGGGCCTTTAATAGAGACTGACGCCATACTTATTGTTTAGGCTTTTAGCTGATCGTACGTACATACCTGAAAAGTTTGATAATTCAGCAAGTTATATACCGTCAATTAGTCGTGAGCGGAATCTATTATAGATAATATAATAATGATTTATTTCGAGAACCAGCTCATACATTAAAAACATTTCACAAAAAAAACATAGAAAAAAGACAAAACAGACTATATTGTTCTTTGAGTTTCCCTGTTGATATAAATGTGCCTAGTATTATAAGTAAATGCAGTTGATCGTATTCCTATTACATTGAATACTAACCTCGATTCGTTTTTATACAAAATTTCAAATTAGTTGGCCTTATTGTCAATATTGAAGATTCCTCACTCACTTGTCATTAATTGTTGTTATTAAGCTTACAGTAGGACACTTGGGAATACTTATCGTGTGAATAAACTGATCGGATGGTAACCAAGAACAAATGACTGGCAACGTGCCCACGACTCTGACTGAATAGCAAACAGTGGACACAAAAGAATGTATTTGAACGACGAAAATTAAAGTAAACTCAGTGTCTAGTTATACGGTTTCAGAATTCCATTTAAAAGTTTATGATGTTGCAGTAATTAAGAAAATTGAGAACATGTGAGGTTGATGGCACTGTCTAACAGTATAAGGAATCATTTTAGTGGTATTCTGGCCAGGAATTGTGTGCTGTATCATGCCTGACCATTACAGGAACAACAGTGTCAACTCCTGTCACTGGCATGGTTCACAATGAATTATTTTATGTTGCTCCATCTTTAGTTTTCAGAGCCAATAAACACGTTCTTTTGTTTCGCTATTATGCTAATTTTCATGCGTAAGAAGGACTGTGTAGTACACCTGCTGACGATACTGACGAGATACCAGAGCAAATTTAATTAGGACTCGCTTCTAATTTTTATTTGATCGTGTGATTAGAAAATGGAAGTACAGTGTGGTTATTTTATAGAAAAGTAAATACAATAAACACGTCGGCGCAGTTATATCAATTTGTTACTAATACCACGCAGAACTATTTCATTTTTTAACACCGTGGCTAGAAAATTAGTATTGATTCTAGTCTCTTATTTTCAAATAAAAAATCGCAGAGTGAATCACACTTGCAGGTTTGAGTGATTAGCCATGTTATAGTTGGTCATATGACGTTTTTGATATCGGGGCAGCAGCCTATATACACCGTGTGTAAGAATGGCTCAGACAATATTAACGGTACTGGTTATATGTTCAGAGGTTAATAGGAATAACAACATAACAATTTTTAAATTAATTTGCTCTTGAAAGTATTTATATATAATTTGCAATGTGCTAAGTTAATTCATCAATTGGCAACGTAAGAACGTGTGATGACCACCTGTGACACAACTCTCATTAAGCTGGTTATACATCATATGTTATATCTTTCTCCAAATTTAATTGCAGAGAAAACAAACATTTGTGAAAGTTGTTATTACAGTGTATTAGCTGAAGTGACATTTGTCAAGCAATGAACACTATGAACTTAAACATATAAAAATCGAACAATGATGCGTGTGTGTGGGGGGGGGTGTCTGGTTGGCTATTGGACTGTAGGTAGTAAGTATGGTGTGTGTGGGGGGGGTAGACTACAACACTGCAATTTATGTGCCCCTTTCATGTATGTACGTCTGTTTATTTGTAATGATACATATTGCAAAGCCATTTAAAAACAAATTAGAACGTTTCCTAATAAAAGTTTGGAAATGTGACGTCAACACGTTTGATATAAAGAAAGGGTTAACATTTACAATAGTTATAATAATTATTTCCAAATATTAAAATATGTCCTGGGAAAAAAATTGACTACAACTGCAAACCGTATTAAGTTAATATAATATAATTATAAAGTATAATATAAAGTAATTATTTTTTATAACTACCGTACTTTACCAGGTTGGAGTGTAACATAATTAAATCGCGAGCTTTGCAACCAGCGACAGGCAAACATTTAAATGCAGAACTTGTTACAAACATGGAAATGAATTAAGGGTTAATAATACTTGGCACTTGTTGGATGTATAGAGATTTGTATTACATTTCATTGGTTAACGATATGAACAATGTTATGGTCTTTTTACATAATAACTCACATTCGCAAATTCATTTCAAGTTCTCCAGGCATTTCATGTACACGTGAAGAGGATATAAAAACTGTTTATATCAAACCATGAAATGGTATAGAAGTCTTTGTCGTCCCAACATACTGTGCCAAGTTATTAATCCAATTCATTTATTTGATTTTCCTGAACACAGTGTTTGTAACATGTCCCTATTGTAAACGCTTGCCTGTCGCTGGCTGTAATAGATATGTACCTAGTAAACCAAGAGTCGGGAAATGCTATACGAGCAGTTTTTGTGTTCAGTTACTATAAACATATATTCGTTTTTAATTCCATAATTCCAGTATTCGTTTTTACCTCCCGTAAGGGTACGGGAGGTATTAAAAGGGGAAGGTGTGTCTGTGTGTCTGTCTGTCTGTCTGTCTGTCTGTCTGTCTGTCTGTCTGTCTGTCTGTCTGTCTGTCTGTCTGTATGTGTGTCTGTGTCATCATTTTCTAAAAATCGGCTGACTCAATTGTAATGAAATTTGGGATATATAATTTTTAGGGTAATAGCTAGACCTGATTAGGTTTTGAGTCAGATCTGTTAATGTTTAATTAGAGAAATTTGCATATTAATGAAATCAACTAATTACGCAATATCAATATCTTAAGACTGCATACTTCAATTTCAATATAATTTAGTATATTCGTTCAACATAACAACATATATGTAGCTTACGGCGTTAATGAATAATTTGCATAATTAATGATTCTTGGTAATTAGGCTATATCTTATGACTGCATACTTCAATTTCAATACAATTCAGTACATACATTAACCATAACAAATTGTGTATGTCCTATAAAGTTAGTTGATGTACCTTACATTGTTAATGAATAATTTGCATAATTAATGATTTTCGGTAATTAGGCTATATATCTTAAGACTGCATACTTCAAATTTCGTATAATATGATACGTACATCATAATAATACGCACCTGTCCTATGAAGTTTGTTGCTACAACTTTTTCCTTTAATGAGTATTTTGAATAATGAATGATATTCAGTAATTAAGCAGTATCATACACTCTTACATACATTAACCTAAGAAAGCACGCTTGTCCAAAAAACAAAGCCTGTTACCATAGTTTTTTAGTTTAATGAGTTATTTACATAATTAGTTATTCCCTTACGGGAGGCATTCAGTTTAAATCTGGTTAATTCCATAATTCCAGTAACCTTCTCAAACAACTGTTACAATTCAGTGAATGGTCCGGCATGTAAAGTCGGTGCTTATGAGCAAAATATGGCATTTGTCTGCGCTGATAAAAAATCAATTTTTTTAAATGATAGAACTTTTCTAAGCTGCTGGTAAAGACAAATTTTATGTTTGACTGTGTACAACAGCAATCGTTTTCTTAAGGCGAAACTATTTTGGGGGATTTGATATTCTCAACAGTCTGGGATATATGTAGGACTTAAAACTTGTAACAGCTAACTGTAAATACTTAGCATATTAGTCGACACAATACGTAAGCAATGTAAAAGCTATGATAATATAGTTAAACCAGTTGACTGTAAAACTTACAGGTAGTCTGTACAGTGAATAGTATTCTATGCAATGAAGTCTATGATAATTGACAGAGACAGTTGACTGCAAAACTTCCAGGTAGTCTGTACAGTGAATAGTATTCTATGCAATGAAGTCTATGATAAGTGACAGAGACAGTTGACTGTAAAACTTCCAGGTAGTCAGTACAGTGAATAGTATTCTATGCAATGAAGTCTATGATAAGTGACAGAGACAGTTGACTGTAAAACTTCAAGGTAGTCTGTACAGTGAATAGTATTCTATGCAATGAAGTCTATGATAAGTGACAGAGACAGTTGACTGTAAAACTTACAGGTAGTCTGTAGAGATCTGTATATATCTGTACAAGGAATATTATTCTATCCAACGAAGTCATATATTTTGTTTTGTTGGCATGGTTACTCAAATTAATGTATTGCCAGTCGTTGAGGTTGGCCTTGATAAAAGATATAGCTATGACGTAGTAGCTTTTAAAATAGTTTCGGTGGCTTTTAATGTAGGAAGACAGGTACTTCATCACCTAGTTATTAGATAAAATATTGTTAGTCCTAGAATATGTATTTTCAATTGACCTAACCCCATCATATATTCCCGTATGATATACTGTATGCTGGTAAGTACTCTTAAGTGCTATCTCGTGTACGTCAATTGTTCTATGGTAGTCATTACAGAAATGGCGCCCATTTGAGCGTAAGTAGGAACATTTATATTAAACCGAGAAATTGGATTATTTCATTATGACATTTGTGATCGCAAACTGAATAAAATAACACTCATCATCCACACGATTGCACAAACTCTAACAATGCGTAGCAATAGGTCAGGAAATTAGTCACTAACCTTATTAGGACGTGAAACACTTGACAGCGATAACCCGATCTTTTCAACTTGATAACCTTTCCGCAAACCAGCTGAACATTCCCTCGTACCGATACCTGTCGATCGGCGGTAAACACGATCTAAATACTCTGACCTGGTGGACACTATATACATAGTTATTTCTCGTTACAAGTATTTGTTATTGTTCCCCTGGGATAATATTAATGAACATTTGACGTATGTCTTTCATTTCAAGCATTGCTATATTTTTTTGTACAGGTAAATTCCCACGGGGTTTTGAATAATGTAATTAAACATTCTTGGTGTTACCGTATTCACCTAGAGTCTGCATACATTGTGTTCAATGTTAATTGGCTCCCATGGTAACCACATCGTTTGTTTTTGTGAACATGACAATGTTTTGTTTCATGAAGTCACGATTATGAAATTAATAGTTTTGAATTCCCAATGATCATAGGTTTGTCCGTTGTCATACAAGTAACACCACTGTGACCAGGTATTTAGTGTTAGAGGGGTTCATATCAGCTAACTTAATAACCGACGATTTCATGTACGTAATATACGAAACTCAATTATGGCATGTGCATTGACGGGTTGGTTTAATAATGCGATACATGAAGTGCACCCGAAAAATTAAACCAAATTAAAATGTTTACTATATATGTATGTAAATCTTGACGAGAGTCAACTACACCCAGCTCATTTGATACGTTCTTCGTTACCATTGTGCTGTTACTGATTACTTCTCCCGGATATGTAAACTAGATTATTTGATACGTTCTTTGTCAACATTGTGGTTTTCTTTCCCCGGATATGTATGTGATCTGAAATGTTACCCAACTTAAGACAAACGTGTGAAATATTATAGTATGAATCAAGTTGTTTTTAATTATCACCATTATATTATCAAACTTTCTCAGCAAAAAGTTGTATTTTGTGTGAGACGTAAAAAAACATCATGATGTATAATTGAAACTCTATAGTCACTCTGGTTTGGTAGTAATTGAAATACATTGAAATCCAGATATAAACGGAATGCCTTTTCAACTGTTGCACAAGATTAGCAAATGGAGATTGTCTGATTCTACTCAGAGATATGTATTTTATATGTGAATCGTCCAAAAGGAATAAAATAGAGTGAACATGTAAATAAATATCGGATATATCAACTTTGTAGCCGAATATGATATGTTGATAGCTTCACACTCGGGGAAGTTGCAGCGCCCTTTCGAGGCGACAAAGGGCAATGTGAAAGCTGAATCTATATAATTAGTCAAACTTTCTCATGTATATCCCAAAGTATATTTACCAAATGTCGACTTATCATTAATCTACACGTTAAGTTGTGAGTAATTCCAAGCTTTGATTCACAAGATATGGCTCAATGATCAAAACAAGTTATTTATACAAATGACTCATTAATATATGTTTTGTACCAAAATCTAACCATGTCTTGTAATTACCATAACACACGTTTTATAATTTTCATAAGAGTTGGAGCTGTAGTTTTTGTGATATCATGTTCACAGAGAGACAGACAGAGAGACAGACAGAGAGACATACATACATACATACATACATACATACATACATACATACATACATACATACATACATACATACATACATACATACAGACAGACAGACAGACAGACAGACAGACAGACAGACAGACAGACAGACAGACAGACAGACAGACAGACAGACAGACAGACATACAGACAGACAGACAGACAGACAGACAGACACACAGACACACAGACAGACAGACAGACACACAGACACACAGACACAGACACACAGGCAGGCAGACAGACAGACAGACAGACAGACAGACAGACAGACAGACAGACAGACAGACAGACAGACAGACAGACAGACAGACAGACAGACAGACAAAAACATTACATTCGTATGTAATGAGTCACCCATGAATTCATACTATGTGCTGAGATACCCCGAGAAATGATAGAAAATTGTACCAAAACTACTTATGTTCTTAAACACAATGTTCAATTCCATTCAAATTGTGTTATAGTAACAACATAACTTTTATAGCGCCCTTTTTATCATTAAAAAAATATTGAAAAGCGCTGAACAATAACAATTTAAAAAAATTAAAAAGTATTGGGAAATGAAATAAAATGAAATACATGTACAGTTAAAACTCGTAAGATAAACATAATTACATAAAAGACCCGAGAAAACAAATAAAGTTCTACAATCAAAATAAATTCGTTTACATCAATATAATCTATAATGCTGTTTAAAAAGATGTGTTTTTAGCTCACGTTTAAAATGTTCCACATTATCAATAACCTTAATCGATTAGTGATACTGGAGTTCCATAGTTTTGGCCGACAGATGGCGAAAGCTCTGTCATTCAATTTATTGAACGACCTGGGCACTATTACATTATGACTGTTGTTGTCTCTTAAGCTGTAATTGGTGTTATGGACCCTTTTAACCAAATCTATTATGTAACTGGGAGCTACACCTTGCAATGCATTAAACACAAGTAAAATTATCTTAAATTCTACCCTAGCCTTTACAGGGAGCCAATTCATCATATTTTAGTCAAACCTTTCACTACACGCATGACGTAACTTTGCAGACGTTGTAATCTGTCAAATAGATATTGTGGCATTCCATATAAAATCAAATTTGCATAATCCAATTCTATAATTGGATAAGTTTGTCCCGGCATCTGTCTTTTTTATCAGTGCATCTTTCCAAGAATCCGAAAATATGTCATTACGAAGAGAATAGTTGGTCATTCTGGTGATAATGGGTAGCAGGACATCAACATATTCTTTCAGTAACCAAGTTGGAATGGGGTCACTTATGCATTGTGTTGACGGAGCCTTTATAATAGAATGTAACACCTTACTTCGTCACATGTCAGATAATAATAGTAAGATACTTTACTTTTGAAAATGTGGTCTTTACGCGGGGGGGGGGGGGGGGTCCTCTGGGCATCGGAGGTGGAGGTCACCTTCAGAAAAAAAACACTTTCAACTTTTAAAAAAAACCTGCTAGATAAAAATGACCGACCCTATAGTAACTGTTGCTCAATGGAATGTCATTTTATTATAGGCTGCCCTCTAGCGTTCAATTTTGCATTTGTCTGCTCTTGTACATATTTATTCACAAACAGTTTAAATACACATTCCTAGTTTTTCTTCTGAAACCGCGGAATATACAATGGAAACAAGTTAAGTTGAAACATATCGTTAACTGGGTGGGCGAAAATCATATGTAAAAGCATTGCTATATCTTATAACACAACAACAATTGAAGTGAAATTGGTACTCTGGTTTCATCCATTGACATGCCTAAGTATACATTGTTGCAATATGTAAATGATCTGACGACGATCTGATAAGATAGCTATCTGTCTGTCTTTTTGTGTGTTTGTCTATCATAAACATCTGCTATTATGCTGTCTTCGAACTCCTTCCGGATTGATACCAATGTATGCAAATTCTGTAAAGGAAACTTTCAATCTATATATTTGTGACAAGAAACGGAATCAGAAATGGACCGCCCAAAACGTGAAAGTAGATCGAGACAGGAAATATTAACTGTAAGCCTAGAAATGTGTATGTCTGGATATGTCTAAGTTAATACCTACAGCGAAAGAAGATAAACCTAAAGACTGCTCATAATAAGTATTGAAAAGACAGCAGTAAGCTTACAAATTACACACTAGTCTCAGTACTGTGGATAAATTTGTAACCATGGTAACGCTACTTTAGTGTATGAAATTGAAGTGAACAATTTTCCTTTAAGCAAAACGCATTGTCTCGATCCTGGATTCAAACAGTTCACCGGATCTGTTTGCTATAACCACGCAGAAACCAACAAGAAATTGCATATGCTACTACTTAAAGATAACAAGATTGAATGAATACAGTTGCTTGCGACATTTGGTCTAAATAAAATAAACTAATGTGTCACCATGTAGACATAATATGCATTAAATGCCTCAGACATCAAAACATTGTCGCCGACGCCCGTGTACGCGTGTGTCTCCGTACTCTAGTTACGTTCTGAATTGTTTATTTTCATTTACACAAAATGTAGCAAGAAGTTGCGATATTGCTGTCTCTGTGTAGACTATTCTTGTTAATTTCTGCGTGGTTGTATCAAACAGATACGGTGAATGGTAACTTGAGAAGTGCTGTAGAACTGTCGTATCTCGTACGCAGAAGTAGTTCCGTCTAGTCATATCACAAAAACAAATCATATCCACAGGGATGTTTGATATTGTAAGATGCGCACGATAAATCTGAGGGTTTCTGGCCGTATTTACAGATTAGGTGAATTGTAATTTCCTTACCTGGCAGGTATAAATAACAAAATGATAGTTTTTATCTCATCGCATGCGTATGAAAGATATTCTTGTTTTGGAGAACTAATCTTTATTCAATGAGAGACCTTAGACTGACACAGGATGAACGTACAGCATATACATCAGAAACGTTATCTAAAATACAAAATCTAGATGAAATGTCACTAACTGACTTTCGCAAAACCGTACTCGTTGAAACTCAATACAAAACTATGTAGGCATTATGACTGTGATACAAATCTCTCTTCAGCAAATGCCTTGCAGGAAAGTTACTGAAACTCATTATCTTAGATCGCCCTCAAACGTTTACAACTTGTCATTATCCGGCAAGAAATTGACCAATCACAATCTTCCTTTTATACTCTCAATGTTGTTGACTGCTTTTAATAATAGTCACCTAATTGTTTCTATGACATTCATTTACGGCATATTATTATCCAAAAATATACCCACAAAAATTACTAAGGTATGAGTACACACTTGAATCCAAATACCATTTTTCGTCACTTTTTGCCAACTAACCCTATCAAGAAAAAAATCGATCGCATCTGCCAGTGGTTAGTTGTCTCCCGGGGGGCGGAAAAACCAATACCCCATTTTAGGCAATTACAGGTTTTTTAAAAGATGAAAGTTTTGATCAAAATACATTTCCTTAGGAGGTAACATTTTAGGGCAATTAATGGCAGTTGTGATTTGGTAAAGGACAATTGACCACATTTTAGACCAAGCAAAATGAAAAATAATACAAAGTGGGTCCCGTTGTAGACTCTTCAGCTACAAAAAAAAACAGACCCCATTTTAGACCAAAGGGCTAGAAAACACACCCCAAAGGGCAGCACATATACATATACTCAAATAAGGGGAGTAGCACCCCCGAGTTGTCTACCTCTCCTATAATTAATTCTGATAGATGGTGGTATTATATCGATAAGATTGATGTCCGCATATAAACAGTCCTGATTCAGAAGGAACTCGACTACCTGCTTGTCAAGGAATTATGAAGTTGTTGGATGTTGATCATGTTTGATCACGAGGCGGTCACACATGTCTCAGTGAGCACAGCGACATCAGAAATAAATCGACCGTTATGCGCTTTAAACAGACTCGGCAATGTCTGCTTGGAAATACGTGGACGTGCTCAAAAAGAATTAAATGAACAGACTACGGGGTCAACGAATTGTACACAATCTTTGCATGTGAACTGAGTGTACAAGGTAGTCTGAGTAGCAAATTAGCCAAATACCTTAAAGGCAATAACGTAATCATTTTGACTGGGCAAGTTAAGTAACATTTTGGGGATTATAACTCCCAGCAATTATTTGACTTCTCTACACTTGGTACATACTATGTACGCTGAAAACGTAATTCATTTGTACAAACGTACCTGTCCTAGGGGAACTAACTTTTCATTACTTTTACTGCTGTGGGGTAAGCTTATATAGACTACTCATCAGGTTAAAGCATTGAGTTTGATTCAGTATACTGAGCAGATTAGTGCGCAATCCGTGATACATTGCGTCCAATCAGTCTTGCAAATGTCTGTATGTAATAAGAAAATAGTCTTTCACTCCTCTGTATATCTGCCGAAAGATGTCAAGAATGGGTATGCTATTGTAACGACGGAGTTATTGGTAATTATCATATGAAAAGCAACGTGAATGGAATTTGATAAAATTTAATTTCTTGTACTGTAACAGTTTCTGCCTATGTCCAGTGATTATCTCACTGCAGACGGGGCATGGTTCTATTAAATTTTAAGGAATGTCATTACAATGTGCCATGGAGACTGTCAAACTATCAAGGGCTTTCTCCGGGCGGTCTAGTGTCTTCCCAAATAACAGAAAATGTATCAAGCCTATACCCATTCCTCGAAAAATCTGGTTGTATTACATAAATGACATATCCGTCTGAAAATTAGTATTTCAAATACCACACAATAAGTATATCTAAAACAGTAAAAGTGTTGTATTAATATCAATGTTAAACTTAAGCTATGTTTCCTGTTTAGATGTCTCCAGTCCAGACTTAGATGGACACACAATGATTCGCATCATGTAACTTTACATAAATCTATTTTTTGTACCTGTACTATTTGTAACTGGATTACTAGTGTGTCGATCAGACGACCAACAGTAAACAATAGATTCATTGTAAATTGTTAAAATACTCCAAATAATGCATTATACATGTCAATTAGAAGTCTATTTCATCTAGTAAGTAGTATTATAATAGTAATAAGTTGAAATCTTGATTAACTGGAGTGCTTATTTTTGGGTGCGGACCAAAAATCAATTTGATGATATATTGCACCATACTATGCATACTATGTACGACTACAAATATATGTTTACCCACAGGTGATTCAATACTGTACAGGATTTATGATATTACGAGTAAGTCATTACATTTATTAGAACAGAATTTGGGACTTTAAACGTTTCAAGTAAAGCTTTAAAGGAACTCCAGTCAAATCTATCCACGATGGATTCTCTTGTCATGAGGGATAAAACCTGTGTGCCCAGAGAAAACCCAAGACAGTTCAGCATAGTCGAAATGCCATTCTCTTTCATTAGATCACTTCTAAATTGAATTAAAGCAAGTCTCCACAGCAGTTGTTAGACACGAAAGATGTCATCACTTAGACACCGACATCTGTGTTGCTGGACGAACTGAAAATTCTGACAGTTGTGTCATTTCATGCAATTGAGAAATGTCGTCTAGACTTGATGGATTCTCTAGTACCTTATGCAGGAGGAAACCGGCCTGCACAGAGAAAGCCCTAGATAGTTCGGCAGAGTCTCGCTGGCATTCTCTTCAATTACATCCTTTATAAATTTAATTAAACCAAATCCAATCTCAGTGAGATAATCTCTCGGACACAGACAGAAGTTGTAGTAGGAATGTAACTATTTTTATTTGATCACACTTTATTCAACAGGCTGTCCTCTCAAAGGGTTTACACCAACTTATACCTGTATAATCTTACAAGTCAATGATGATTGATCAGTATCATAATATGATATTATCATAAAAAACGCCGGCGATCGATGGCCAGGGACGGATTGTGATTCTATGTAAATCAGACAAAAGGTTCAATTTCAAGCATAGGGAATTTAAATAATTGGAGCTGAAAATAAAACCTAGGTAGTGATGATACTCCACATTAGTCAACATCTATATCTCATGGATACTTCTATAGAGACCGAAAGAAGAGCCTGTCCTGTTGTCCCTAGATTTTCCCTCACACGGTGCAATTAAGAGCATTCCGAGTTAGTTCTACTGTGAACAAACTGTATATCACGATTTCGCTTGTGGGGATGACTGTCTAAGGTGATGCTAACGAACGTAATTACATTTCCTTTCTGACAGCTATAATAACGATAAGCAGAGTCTAACAAATGGAAGGCAGTCAAAAAACTATCTACTTATATCATATAGTAAATAGTATCAAACTCGCAGAAGAGAGTGCTCGATGCTTGGGTAAGCAGGGTGGGAATAATCAAAGTAAGTTGGTTGGAAGTTGAGGTGCTTAATTGTTGAGAGAGAGAGAGAGAGTCAGTCTGTCTGCAGTTTCAGTCTTTTGAGACGATATCTAAAATACTGCTGCACCAATTCTAAACTCGCTAAACGCAATCTCCCAGTGATGTCCTCCTATGTTGTACTAGAACTTGTTCATTCGGTTATTTATAAGGTCATATCAGTTCATAAATTGGCCGGATATAGTTTCCTTTATCAACTCTATCGAATCAATGTTATAGTCCCAACAGAATGTCTTATCCCTGAAAAGAATAAAGACATACACATACACAATATTGTTAGAGATCAAGATACAATCCCATTGTGACGTATGTGCGTAACAGGGAAGACCAGGTATGAATTTTTAGTTTACCGACGTTTTTAACATTGAACGCTGTCGAGAGAATGTGCATAGGACAAAGTAGAAGACTGAAGCTTCTACGATGTTCGCCACCTTCTATTTACTACCTTGTACAAGTGTTCTCATATTACTATAATTACAATTAGCACAGTTCAACCCAAAGGTTCATCGATCAGAACTTTTGATACATTTTTGTGACGATCACCTTAGAACTTTTTACGGCTATGTGATTTGTTAACGATCAATATGGTCGATCAATTCACCAATACTATTGGGAATTGTTGTCAAAATGAATGACAGCTGTCACACGATATTGAGAAAATGTCAATAGTTTTATTTTCTTACGATCAAGATATTGCTCTGTAGTCGACTGTCGAAACTTTCCTTTTCAACAGAGATGTTATTGGTATTGACTTGTTGGTTGCTTCCTTCAGTGGATTCCTTTCACTTAAGTGACGACAATGCAATTTACTCTTACGCGATGCAAATAGATTTTATTAAGAGATGATCAATTATTAAAACGATATTTGCACTCCTTTTGTAATATGTAACCAATTAAAAGGCACACAATGCATGTGTAAAGTGTATTGGTGCATAACACATTGCCTTTAACCATTACATGTAATTTTCGAAGTAACTTTCTAAACGTATATCATACATCATAGACGCCGGGGTGTAATTAATTTCAAAAAAATATCCCCCAAAATTTACTTGCTGTCACTCAGTTTCGATGGTTTTCGCCATGTCTTAGAAATAAAACACCTGACCATTTTTGTATCGTTAGTATCTGAATATAGACTCAGAATGTTCTTCCTATTGAATGCGTTTAGGTGTTTATTTCATATTACATCTTGGATACTTATATCAATGACTGTAAAAATCTTCTGCAATTATAACAGGTGCTCTCTGAGGCAATGAACCTAGACGTGCAACTCGATTCTTGCTTGTATGAATATCACAAACTTAAATGACGTTTACAAATCAAAGACTTATTTGAAATAGGTCATTTGGGAGAAAAACTGTAAAACGATGCTTTGGAGCTCCAAGTGTTGGCATGAGAATTGAATGACTGCAGCACTTTATTATTTAAAAAAAAACGACTAGCCAACGTTTGTGACGATTTTCAGAGGCTTCCAAACTGATGGCGTATGGCAATTTTTGTCATCATTATCGAAACAATTCATCTAGTAATGGATGGTAGAGAGTGAAACAAGTACATATCTTTACTACAAAATGATGTATTCGCATGCAATACATATAGCTTTGAAAGTAACCCACTTAACGTTTTGTTTGAACTTTTGAAGTTGAGTTACAACAAAACCTGTTGCCACCTAGGGACCTAGAATACTTTGGCATATACTCCATACGTATTATTTATTCATGTTGTTTGGATTATATGGATAGCAATAATGGCATTGTTTGAACCATTTCCATCACACGAGGGTTCGTCCGTGTTATTAATCCTGAAGGCATAATGGGTGAACACATATCGCAAGTACAGCAACAGCGTAGGTCTTGAATAATTTAGAATCTCTGATATAGTGATATACATAACATACTGTGTTTTCTTTTTTCCTAACTTTGGCATAACTATGCATCTATGTCTCAAGAGAGCATAAATCGGTAAATGTAAATTCGTAACACTATATATCATTAAAAGATCTCGATTTTGGGCGACGTAAAGTCTGCTGATGGAGTAATAATAATTATATTTAAAGAGGACATCAATGAGAATGCACAAAATTATCTTTCATCCTAAAAGCGTGCCTTGAATTGAACAAAGGGCTTTATGAACATCAGATTTCTACGGCTGAAGGTTACTGTTATATAGTGTATTCACACAGATGTAGTTTTAATATATGATACATACAATGTATATTTTCGCAGAGGCCACCGGGATCTTGAGATTCAAACTGTTTGACATTTTCTCATCCAACCTTTCTTCTATCTCCATTCATAAAAAGTTGTATCCATATATAGAACAAAGTGGTTTTAAAAAAACTAACACTACTTTAGGTCGCTAAACTGATCAATTTACTCTCAGCAAGGACATATACGTATATGTACATTAATAAATGGCACATGTAACTAATGTTTTTGACTCAAATGTCTGTTGTACTTTATATAGAATATGTGTATATAATATGAAAGGTGATAGATTGAGAATATACAAGTTATGTAAAATATGAAATAAGCGTGTATATATATATATATATATAAGAATAGAATAGAATAAGGTAGAGGAGAATAGACTAGGCTACAATAGAATAGAATAGAATAGAATAGAATAGAATAGAATAGAATAGAATAGAATAGAATAGAATAGAATAGAATAGAATAGAATAGAATAGAATAAATTCGAATTATATAGATAAGTAAAGGCTTGCTAATGCATTGAGTCATTAAATGCACTATACTCTTCTGTTCGAATATCACCGTTAAACTCTGTAGACTGCTCTGTACATCAGACCTGTTCTTCTCGCTCCTCATTATCATGTGCACGAGCAGTGCTTGCACTTTCCTTTCTTGACGACTTCTGCGATCGTCTGTTAGAACCACCAAGTAGTGACGAGAATCTGGGCATGGTGGTAGTGGTGGTACGAGACCCGTGACTCATTCCAGACACGTTATGTCGTTTCTTTCGAAAGCATCGACACCTGAAGATTTTCTGTAGGTCATTCTAATAAGAGAAAACCAATTAACTCATTACATTTCATGATATATTTTATGTAATTCTCTATCCGTTTTTCATCCATATAATTGATAATTCAAATACACTTGTTAATACACATGTTATAACGCAAAAGCAAAAACAGTGTACCAAAAGGAAAAGAGGACTCTAAGCTTCTGAGATGCCCCTAGCCAATAGAAAAGAAGCAGGATATATGGTTCCGAAAACGGGAATGTTAATTATTTAGGATTAAACTATTGCATAAATACCCAGCTTACTAACTGTTGCCCTTTGCCTTTTCTACGTACAATACAATATACAAATGGTGCAAATCAGAAATTTAAAACAAAATATTAAATTAATTAAATAAATTAATAAAATCAATCAATCAATCAATCAATCAATCAATCAATCAATCAATCAAAATCTCTATAATAGAAAGGTATATTATCGAGCATTGAAAAATATTTTCTGTATGGCCTAAAGAGAAGCCTCGCCACCTACCCTGAAGTTATCATTGACGAAAACATATACCAATGGGTTTACAAAGCTGTTAGCACATGCTAGCCATAGAAAACAACCATGTAAAATCCTCATCGTATCTTGAGTTCGCACATCAGCGTTCTCATATAATTCTGGATAGAACTTCATGACCACATTGATGATGTGAAGCGGTAACCAGCAGAGAGCGAACATCAGAACTATAATCACCAACATCTTGACGGTCTAATATGGTGGAAAAGTCATATGCATTAGAAGACAACTAACTGTAATTCCTTGGGATGAATTGTTTAATGTTGTATGTACGATCTTTCAAATGTTGATTAAATCAACTATCTTGAGTCTGTTATGTTTCCACATCATATACAGTTCCATACATAGAAACAGTCTGTCTGTCTGTCTGTCTGTCTGTCTGTCTGGCACCTGATGAAGCTTTTCGAAAGGTTCACTGTGATTTGTTAGAAAGCAGTGAATATGAGATGATAATAAGTAGCTTGTAATACGACTTATAATAAGAAAGTGAAGCCGTGTTCGTTGGTCATTTTTTGAATACTTCTGGTCAGAAAATCTGCTTGCCTGACCATTTTTTTGAAGTTGTTATAGTTACCTTTCTTTTTGACTTGATGTGTGCTAAATCTCTGTCCTTGTCAACATAACCTGGTATCTTTCTTCCCCATAGTTGTTTCCCAATATTCAAATACGTATAGGACAGCAAGCATAATGGTATGACGTAGGTGATTATGAGGATAAATACTTCATAACCCCGAGCAGTTTGGGGATCTAATCTTTCAGTACAAAAGTAGACATGTATATCTCCTTCGCCTTCGTAGTATTCATTGAGGTCAACAAGACGTGAACTCGCAGAAGCAAGTTGTACGATAGAGAGACAGATGGAGATCAACCAGATGATAGAGATAACAAGCTTGGTACGACTCGTTGTTATTCGCCTTTTTAATGGATATACGATAGCGTAGTATCTGTCTATGCCGAGTGCTGTTAACGTGTAAATGCTGACGGAGACAGACACCTGCAAGAACAAAAACAAAATGTATGTCTGGTAAATAATCTACAAATAAGGCACACACCTTTTTCCAGACAACTTGATTGGAGCAATTACATTTCACGATTGTCATGATAGAAGTAGTGTATTACAAGACGTATTAATATTGCAAACTGGATTGTGAAATTGTATTCTACTGCAACACAGTCCTACTATCAAAACGTTATAAAACCCATTACTTGTAAAAAGGTGTGTGCGTAGGGGGGTGTTATTGAGACGCTATCTGTCTGTCTGTATGTCTGTCTGTCTGTCTGTCTGTCTGTTTCTCTTTCTGTCTGTCTATCCGTCCGTCCGTCCGTCCATCCATCCATCCATCCGTCTGTCTGTCTGTCTGTCTGTCTGTCTGTCTGTCTGTCTGTCTGTCTGTCTGTCTGTCTGTCTGTCTGTCTGTCTGTCTGTCTGTCTGTCTGTCTGTCTGTCTGTCTGTCTGTCTGTCTGTCTGTCTGTCTGTTTCTCTTTCTGTTTGTCTATCTGTCCGTCCGTCCGTCCGTCCATCCATCCATCCGTCCGTCCGTCCGTCCGTCCGTCCGTCCGTCCGTCTGTCTGTCTGTCTGTCTCTAACTTATTCGGCGTTGATATACTCCTGGACTGAGTAGTAAGTCAAGTTATGCTCGCCTTTAAAAAAAAGGGTTTTGTAATGAATTCATGACGAGTGAAATGTTGTTATGTAAACGTTCCATGTATCAAACGGAACTCTGTTTGGACAGGATGTCCACGCGTAATTGTTAGCGTAACGTTTATCGAGGAGTCCTGTACAAAATCAATTTGTTAACATGTGTGAATGTCGTTAACTAACATGTTCAATAAGTCAAATCTAGCGTTGAAGAAAACGAAACTTTCGGGTAATCATACAAAGCTGACCTGGTCAATTAAGTGGTCACAACACTATCTTGTATCAGTGAAAGAACTAGATGCTCTCCGTTTTTAGACTCATGTTACTACATGATCAATCTTCTTTATTTTTCGTATGGGTAAAAATATTTAGAATATCAATTATGATAAAATTTAGAAAGCAAAGTGGAAATAGTATATATTAATGTGCTAGATATGTGAGTAGGCGACTGGGGTAGAGTACCTTGTCATCTTCATATTACAAGATTTGGCTCAGAATAATTGAGTTATCATCAAAGAGGTTTCCCGCCAACACTGTAGACGAATACTTCTTAATTTAAATTCACAGTGCAGGCAAACATGGCCAACAGGAAAAACATAGTAACACCGGTAAAATACATCCTGTGTGCTTATAGATTTATGTATGCATGGCTGGCACAGGAAGCAGGCAACAAACAGCTTTTGTACAGTAGTATATGAGAAATTTGCCAAAATAGATGTGTATGTATGTATGTATGTATGTATGTATGTATGTATGTATGTATGTATGTATGTATGTATGTATGTATGTATGGTAGTTTTAGGAGTAAAATTGAACTAGAAGTGATATTTTTTATTTTAAAATTTGTATATTTTCTCTGTGCCTGCCTATAGCAATATGCCATGAATATACACAAATTATTCAGGACTACTATTCTGATGGACATGACAAACATTGAAATGCACACGGCATCAGATAAAGTGAATATGCTCCGTGAAATGCAATGTTTTAAAACTCATTTAGTACATTCTATCTGCAAGTGATAATAGTTTTCAACCCAACATTCAACATCTCCTCATTCAGATTAACACTATGCCTGAAACATGTTCATTCCTTTTTCTTCATTTGAAGTCTATGAAGTTATCTTAATGTGTTACAATACTGAAATCTAATAATGAAAAATAATGCCTGTACCCACAGGGACTCGTGTAAATTTGATACGTTTGGGAAAAAGGTGAGGTACAATTAGATAAAACTTCACTTCATCTCACTATGGTGAGAACATATTACTCTTGCTAAAGTTTAACGTAGTTATTTGAACTGGGTATCATTCTTAAAACAGAGCATTATTTATCAGTCAATTAACCCTTTTAGTTAGATTAACCCCTTATTTAATTTCCAACATCTCTAACAACTATCCATTACTTTTGTAACATAGAACCAGAATTAATACTACATTTTAATTCGTATTAGAATAGATAGCATTTTTATAAGAGCAACAGTTTAGTATTCATTACATTACATTATGTTTTGTGCAAAGTAATTTTCGGCTAAAATACAAAATCAACCCACACAAACCGAGATATACTATAGAAGGGTTGTATAAGTACATCCAACACAGTGTGATAGTGGTGGTTGAGTCTGTCTCTCATATATTTTTTTTTCAGCCGAGTTTCGCATTTTCTTCCAGTTTATTAGTAACGGGTAAATTATGTCATAATTACATTACATTCATATAAAACATCCCAGTGCCGGATGAGAGCTCCTCTAATTGCTAAACACAAAACAGTTTGTTGTATAGAGCTTGTCTACTAAGTTCAGTATGTAGTTTCCTCCATATCCTGTATCTGCCCAAGAAAGGAACAGGGCTGTTTCGTTCTGTTCATTGAAATGGCGACACCCAGCGACATACGATTCAATCATTCATTCCTTTTCTTCTTGGAAGCAATGTCACGCAACTTTAAGTCATATTATTCTCTTAGCGAAATACTCATTAGCGTTTGGCGTCAGTATACTGTGTCAAATATCTCTGTCGGTAGCTAAAGTAGAATCAAATTATATTACGTATTGAATTTGAAAACTTTATACAGTTTGACAATATGTGAGTTGCCATCACAAGTAAGATTTGAAAGGGAACACAGTACCACTGTGATCAGTACCAATTTGTATGTAAATAACTATTAATGACAACTCCGATAGGGAAATTCTTCCAATTCTCAAGTGTGTATCTTGGAGGAATTTTAAAATGTCTAATGTGAACAGACTCGACACCTATGACATTTATCTTAATTCAGTAGTCTTATGCAGCCACGTCACCTCGGTGTTAAATCACACCGCACTCATTTCAATTATTACAAAGAAGTCTAGTCGTTGATGGAGAATGATATGATAGCCATTTTACGCTTTTTGTGGGCATTTTAGGACTACGAGATGTACAATACTATGTAGGGTTATGATATTAAAATCATGGGCATTCCCATACTCACATACATTATGTTCTCATAGTCAGTGTTAATCTTGCTAGGTCTTGTGTACGTAAGTGTGACTTATTTCTGACAAATTTAATTTCAAAATAGTTTGTATGACGCTAAACTGAATTATGCCATTAACACTGTTATAACACATAGTTTCCTTACTGCTTTCAGTGATCGGCTTACATCGTACCCTGTAGTATAGACTTGTTGCCCATAGTGACGTCAATTTGTATACAGAGGGGAATATTTCCTTTGGGCACCATTACAGTAGCACGGGAGTAATGTATTGGTGATGACTTCCTTTGATCCAGACAAGAATACTTGCGAAAAATGTGACGTGTTATACAACACTATACTGTCTGGCCTTATTCCTGCACTAGCAGACGTTTATATTAACCAGTCGTGCTGTTATGTAGCATATATTTCCCAATGCTGAAAGTATAACATCCTCGGGGTAATAGACGTCTAGTAGAGCCCTCATAGCCAGACAATAAGCGTATTATATTTCACCTTCACCTTCACCTTGGCAATACATATCATATAGCTAGGTGTAGCCTTAGGCTAGAAAGATCAAAATCAAAGTTACGAAGTATATCAACTCAATGCCAAATAATCTGTATTCTAATAACTAACTGACCTGTGTGACTCCAATTATTCGTTCAATGTACAACGTCAATGGAAGAAAAGCTAACAGCAAACATTAACTTTAGTGATCTATGCATATAATCTTTGGAATAAATCATTATAGTGCTTGCTTGAGTTCAATCTTGATGAAAGAGTCAGTCAGATGGAATCTCTCCATAAACGGTGTGAGATTGCGCAGTTGTGCAGTGGTAGATATTAGGCTGTATTTTCTTAGTCATGATGGATGGAAAGTACAAATTCGAATAACTGACTGTAATGTTCCATTTATTTGTATTCAAGCCACTATGTGTTTTTTCACAAATCAAGAGTAAACCATGAAAGCATGTAATAGTTGAGGACAAATTTCCCTGACAGTCAAAGTTCTTTACTTCTCTCGAAATTTTTCCTGGGGGAGGGGGTATCGGTGGACCAACAACACGACTCTGATCATACATGCAATTATTTGTTAGTATTCTTGCTTCATGTACGGACAATATATACAATTTCTTTGAAAGGACAGGGACAGCTTAACTTCAAACCCATAAACTGAAAACTATAGGCCCTGGGGCTATTTGTTTAATGTTTGGGCTTTTATTAGCTTCGTTATGATTGACAGGGGACGTTCCATGTAGTAATCGTCTCCAACATAGTACGCTTGTGGCACAGCCTCACGTTTTCTTTCCAGTAGGTCGAATAAATAGGCAAAATCGTTCCTTTTTCTTCTCGATGTCAAATATATACAATGTCAGGTAGCTTTTATAAATATTTTTCGAAATCTCTTACGACCGCGAAATCTCGCGTGATTATGAAAAGTAGTCTTCTGTTCTTCGACATACATGTAACTCCTCCATCATGTGTGCGCCTGAACGTGAGCATTCTGCTCACAACTTTGTGCCAGTCTAAAATACAGATGAATAACTTCTACGTCAATAACGACTGTATTTTAATGATTTTATAAAGCGAGTGTGTCCATCATTGTCCTAAATACCCGTGGCTATTGCCTTAGCGGGAATAGTCAACAAGACGCCGGTTATTGTGTCATAGTGTGAGATAGTTATCTCGATTGGTATAGTTTCGTGACTATTCCCGCTCATTAAAGCAATGGCTAAGGGTATTTTGGCCAACGATCGACACGTTTGTCATCTAAAATCAAGAAAATACCGTCATTATTGGCGTAGAAGTTTACTCACCTCTGTTTTAGACTGGGGCCAACATTTTGTACTTATAACAGCCCGAAAACAATTTTCCAATTTCCGAAAACCTGGTATTTCACACAATTGTAGTAGGAAAAAGTGCAAAAAATTCACAAAATCTAATATTTTTTAATAATTGTTGAAGTAAAATCCAGTTGATCAACTTTTGAATATTCCTTCAGTGTTTGTACCTTGAAAATGTTAAGTACATCATATTTTAACTGCAATCATCAATTCATTTAACTACATGAAAAAATGTCAGCTTGATCATACACATACCTAAATTAATATATTTTTAATTCTGAACAGAGATTTTTAACCTTGGCATAAAAAGAGTGAAATATTACCAGTGAAATTATAAAAATTCATATAATTGCTGTAAGATTATCACAGTTTAAAACAAAATCTCTCAGGTCAGTTGTTTTAATCTAAAATTCCCAAGTTAGAATTTCAATTTCACTTCCCTGTCACACAAATCAGGCATTTTTTGAGGAAATAACAAAAAAGTCATTGTCCCCTCCACCAATCTGCAATTCTACCGGACAATATAAAATGTTTCATAGACTGGTGTGTCGGTCAGCTATCAGTTGCAGGAATTGTCCTGCAGCTGAAAGGGGTGTGTCAGTTGCAGGACTTGTCCTGAAGCTGAAAGGGGTGTGTCAGATGCAGGAATTGTCCTGAAGCTGAAAGGGGTGTGTCAGCTGCAGGAATTGTCCTGAGGCTGAAAGGGGTGTGTCAGTTGCAGGAATTGTCCTGAAGCTGAAAGGGGTGTGTCAGATGCAGGACTTGTCCTGAAGCTGAAAGGGGTGTGTCAGTTGCAGGACTTGTCCTGAAGCTGAAAGGGGTGTGTCAGTTGCAGGACTTGTCCTGAAGCTGAAAGGAGTGTGTCAGATGCAGGAATTGTCCTGCAGCTGAAAGGGGTGTGTCAGCTGCAGGACTTGTCCTGAAGCTGAGAGGGGAAGTGTCAACTGCAGGATTTCATTGCCTAACAGTTTCTGAAATTGTTGCATAGTTGAACAGCTTATAAATGCTCTGCATGACACAATCAGGATCGTGGATTTTATAAAGTAACCTATTATTTATTTGTTTTCTTTTTATTTAGTTGAGTGGGGGTGCGATATATGGGTTTTACTGCACATGTCTGCAATTACACAATCACATGAATTATGTTCTAACACCACTCAGTATATTGTGGTCACCAAGTTCAAATAAAAATAGAACAAATAGACAAAATGTTACCAATAAACACACAACATTGGATAAAAGGTTCTTCAAAACATCCATGGACTTGAACCAAGTCAACCCACACTCTTGCATTAACATTCCACACACACACACAAACAAACACAAAGAGATGTTCCCTTTAAAATTTAGTTGTTTTATTTACAATGGTGTTTCTAGTCTGTTCTCTATGGTGGTCTGAGCACTAATGCTACTTTGCTAGAAAACATGTTCAGGAAACACTTTATGGTTTTAAATTTTTTTTAAAGCCCATCAGTTTGGAGAAGATTTTAATACAAACAATTGAAAGACAGCGGAGCTAAAAATGTTTCATAATAAGCATCAGGAAACAAAAATTTAAAAATTACAATTTACACGTCTTATTAAAGACGAATCCCACACTACCTGACTTTTCTCTGTGTCTGTGTCTGTGGATGGCGGAAGAGAAATTTATTAATTTGAAGTTTCCATATAAGACACTACGCTTATGTTACAGATGTCATTATGAGCAATACAAATGAAAACGATTAGATTCAATATACACTTAAGTTATACTTGTAAATTTGAATTAGCAGACTTTCATAATGAACCATGGTATTAGAACTGAAGTATATAGTCTATGAAATTAATGAATCAAATGTTGTGATGTGTTCATGATATTTTACATCAGGGTTGCTCGGTTCTTTATGATTGGACAATATTGATGCCTGTGTGCAATCAGGACATACAAGACCACAATGAAAACTGTGAAACATTTACAGATCACTCTCATTTCAAATACAGACAATTACAGTAGGCTGGTTTTGATTTTGCCTGACCAGGTAGTACACAATGTAAAAGGCCTACACCCCAAAAGCAATGAAGGAATTAAATCGACAATCAGAAAATTATGCCTGATTCAAATTATTATTTAGTTTTGAGACCTATAAAGAACAATTTTAAAGGTTGTGGTATTGGGTTAGTGTTTGACTTTGTACATACAAGTAACAATATAAGGTAAAAGACTACTACAAAGTTGCACAAGTAAAAAATTATCTCAGTCTAATCCATCGATGTCAACTTCATTATCGGTTAATAGTGCATCTGCTAACGATCCGCATCTCAGTTTACAGAAGTTGATGCACCTTTCATCTTTGTCGATCCCAACAACACCATTGTCATAGCTGATACCAAACCACTCTATGAAACAACAAAAAAGATAACAGCATTATATTAACAATGGCTTAATATATGTTTAATATTACAATTATGTTAAAGTTTTGGAAATTGGTGATTTGAACAAACTTCTGTATATTCTAGTTTGCTGAATGGATGTAAAATAGGAATTTAATTGTTTGTAGGAATTTTTAATGTTGAAAAAAACATGTTTTCACTTATATAGTCATAATGAGTCCCCTCAACCTACAGCAGAGGCATCCACTGAATATATTAACATATATATGCATACATGGCCCAACCCACAGCCATACATCATCTTAATGGAATGCCAAGTCAAAAAATGACTTTAGCTAGATGTTTGGGCATTCCATCCTTACAGCAAACTTTTTTTGCTTATCAAATCAAAAGAAAGCCTGAATGTCTAACAGCAAGACTATCATTGCCACAGACAAGTAAGAAGCAGATTGGCAATGAGTATTGTTCCGAGGTTCTAACAGGAGGATGAGCTTGAACGTCAGTTTCAAACATATGCCAAAAGTTACAGAGTGTCACATGAGTTGCTCTTCGGGAACCATCGGTGTTTGTTTCTATAGCAACCCCAGTGTTCTCCATGAGGGTCTTTGCCTTGATGTGAACGTCTTCATGAGATTCTATTCAATGTCGTCAATGAAGGAAGTGAACAGCGACACTGCATCTTTCATCATTTATGAACTCATTTATCGCCTTGACTATAACAATGGTAGCCGAAACAAAAACAGTAAATGTAGTACCGTCTTAAAGTAGAAGACGGTATGTTTGTAGTTTCTATGGCTAGGTAAATCAACCCGGTAATTTCCAAGCCTTCTCGCATACGTAATACAGTACACATGTTTGCATACAATGAACATGTACGATGTCACGACAATTTTCACATTGTATTGATGAATACGAACAAAAACCTAAAATTTATACATGTTCTTTAGAAATAACTACTCCGGTACGGTTCCATCGTAAAATTAATGTCCTAAATGATCACGTTTGGATGTGAATCACAATCATAGTACCATGAGGTAGATCCGACGTGGCAGGCATGTTTGTTATGGTACGTTTGCACTGAACGTATTCGGTTATTCTTAGCCCAAATTCATCACATTAAAAATGTATGTACATGTATTTCCGGCAAATTTTGATGAAAAATCATTTTCCATTCATGAAAATTAAAAAGATATCAATTTTAGAGAAATAAAGGGAAATGGATTGTTTTCAGTTAATTTTTATGAATGACATGCACATTTACAAGGTGAAACCAACAACTCAAAACTAAGTGATAGCTAGCCTAGAGGTGCATACATCAACAATGCCATGTGTTGTGTTGTGTAAAACATGCTTGCCAACATTACTGTAACCGTCTGAAATATGAAAATTAGGTATAAAAAGGTGAATTTTAACGAAATACACTCACATTTGGTTGTACATGGACCTATGGGCATGGTCATTGTTGTTTGGGATATTGCACTCATTTTTGAACATGTACTCTCTTGCCTACCAGATGTTATTATGGCAAAAACACACTAGCATTTGGTTGTTGGACTTAGTCATGGTTGCTAGGGCCAATTGTGTCAAAATATTTTGAATGAAATTTACAGAATAACACTTCAAGAAACCTCTCACCAAACGCCAGTCTTATTATTAACCACATAATTTTGGAGATAAATTTTAAATTTCAGCCAAATCCTCAGAGTAGTTTTTGAATAAAACTACCTAGTATTTTTATTTCAAGTCTTTTGACCAAAAATGGCAATTTTTGCCCTAATCACACACCAGTGATGCTATTATTTTGCTTTGGACACTTTCCCAACTAGATACCAAACCTAAAGTAATGTCCCCACCAAATACCAAGGACATTGGTCTGGCAGTTTTTTGAGTTTAAATCATTCAACAACAACAACAACAAGTCAACAAAAACAGCAGCTACAAACAACAGTTGCTCACAAGTTAGTAAAATGAAAAAACAAAAAGTCACATTTTAATTTTCTTTTAATAAACTGTTAATGTAATGATAAATTGAAAGGGGCGAATTGAGTGGTACAGATTGTTTTTTGTCTGAAAATACCAGTGTCTTTCATGTACACTGCTATCTACTGAAATTTGGTTCATTTAATGTGTGAAATTACCTTTACGCTGTACTGAAAATATTCTTTGTGACATGACTGTGTTTTGATTCTTTGTGACATGATTGTGTTTTGATTTGTGGTTATCACAATGATATGTAACTTTTTCATGTAAATTCTTACTAGTATTGAATGACAGACAAATATGACAGACAACATTTTACATTTGCAGCTCTTGGAAGTTAAAAAAAAAAAAAAAGAGTTGGAAAAGGTTCATCTCAGCCTGCCATCAAAATGTAAAAGGTGCACATGCACTAAAACATACTTGACAAGTATCAAAAACTTCTGTTCAAGGTATTTTTTCATCCTATAGATATGACTATAATTTTCAACATAAACTTTTAATAACACATTCTAAATATTTCCTAAATTAGCATATTAGCAACGTCTGCTACATGTGAAACAGAAGACAATATCTCACAAGCTGAGTTAACAGAGAAAAAGTAAAATAAGTTTTTTGCACATACTTTTCAACTTTGCATGAATATACTATTACTTGTAAATATAAAGATAAATAAATAAACTTTGACATAACTCTCAATATAAAGTTACCCTAAAGATATATGGCAGGAATGAGGTAGTGAACCTGTATAGTAAAGGGTTAGTGTCAAGTAAAAATGTTGAGAAACTTGAAGAATTGAGCAAGAAACTGTGTGTCAAAAAAGATATATTAAAGGGAGCAATCCTTCATTTAGAACAGAGAACACTTGCCTCTATGAGGGAAAGAAAAAAAATGAAAGAAAGGGAGCAACATGCTGAAAAAAAATGTGATGAATATGACTGGGATGCGCTTGTCAGAAACGGTGACATTTCCAAATTGAAAGTGAAAGAACTTGATAAGTACCTTTCCAACTATGAAATTCCTGCTGTGGCAGGAATGCACAAAATAGACAATGTTGAGGCTGTACGATGCCACTATTATCAATCTAAAGAAAGTGAGAGTGATTTGTCATCTGATGACAGTGACAGTGACAGTGACAGTGAGAATGATGATACAGCTAGTTCCAACTCTGATGAAGTTGAAGGAGAATTTGGGTCTGATGATGATGATGACAATGACATGTTTATATACACAAGATCTGGAAGGAGAGCTACCACTTGGAAATCAAAAATTTAAATAAACACATTCTGAGACTTTGTTTAAAATCCTGCATTCACCTTTGTAATTTAACATCAAAACCAGTCCAATAATCAGGCTCTTACAAGGTAAATGTATTACCAGGTTCAATTACCAGGTATACAATTACTATGATAATAGGGCCATCTTAATTATCATTACCACTATGACTAATATATATCACTTGATTCCTATTCTGTTAGATGAAATGTGGCTGGCATTTTTGAGTCATACATTTATTTTCTTTTGACATTATATTGAACTAATTTACATCAAACAAGAACGGGATACATGGCAATGCATTTTATTAAGGTTTTTTTCAGTGTTATTTAGACCAATTTGATTTCTTTTAGCACACATTTAGGAAACTGAACTGGAACAATACAGTATAAAACTCTCTTTAGATAACATGTGCATCACAATATTTGCAAATACAACTAAAATGACATTCAACTGTAACACTACTAGTATAATGTACTAATACAATATTGAACAGAAAACAAAGACTCAGCTGGTCTGCTGATCATTTTGCAAGAGTTATTCAAAGTGTAATTCATTTACAAGTATATGTTGTTTTTTGGAATGGCAATGCACTGGTTAACATAACATTTTGTTTTAACTGGTGTTTGTGTATATATATACACACAATATACAAATTGATTATATATATAATGGACAAAGTTGGTATTAAGTGTATTATGTACAGTTTTGTACTTGGTATGGAATTTTAACGCACAGGAAGAGTATTCCAAAAAAAAATTATTCGGGTGGGGGGGGGGGTACTTGAAATATTTGGGGCTTTGGCAGGGGGGGGTACTTGAAAAAGTTTGGAATATGGCAGGGGGGTACTTGAAAAAAAATTAGGGTTTTACAAAAATTCTCCTGACCCCCCCCCCCCCCCCCCCCCCAACAAGTTTTTGTGAAAGCAGCCTAAACAATAGCTTACATCTGAGATGGTACAATGGCAATGGTGATATTGTTAATTTTGATTGATTCCAATTGTGCAAACGACATTTTCTGGAACTAAAACACACATGTAACCATAAATGAGGTGGCTTACCTTGCACTTCGCCGTTTATCAGCGACGATTGTTTTGAGTGTTCAATCATTGTTGACAATGATATGCTAACGACTGTTTGCCGGCCTCCGTTAAACTCTTTCCATCGTTGTAAATCGCTCTCACTCTCTCCACAAGGCTTTTGAGAATTCTGGTATACCACCACAGTGTGTTTCATAAAACATGATCACTCCATTGAAGACGCATAACTTTCACGATTGTCAGAACATGAACCAAAAACTGCTTGGCCGTGCTGACAAACACAAAGGCAAACTTTCATATCATAACCCCTGCGTGACCTAATGGTAAAGTCCATTTCTCAAAGGTACACGAGCAACAAGGGTGAAGGGCTCGTCGACTGCAGTCATTGCCCAAAGACATATAACTAAAAACTGCTTGCGTGGAAGAATCTTACTTTGAAATAGATCGAATCAAAATGCACGAAACGCGTCTTAACATGCACGGAAGAAACATTTTTATGTGTGTGTGTCTCACAGTGTGTGTAGCGTTATCATGTTCAGTTACTCGTATATGACCTGTTCATAACATGAACTAATCCTGATTACCCAGACTCCTTTTGTTCGGATATGCAACCCCAGACCATGCAACCCAGCTGGTACTGGTAAGCATTACGTAATATACGTGACCTCTGTTTTGGAAAACGACGCGATGGCCGTGTGTTTGGATCGAGGAGTCCATGAGAAATGCACGGTAAGTAACATGCCAAACAGTTGAGTTGTCCTGTTTATAGACGTATGCAAGCAGGACTAAGTTGTTGTATGATTGAGTTTGTGGATAACCGTCATATCACTTTATCAGCGAAATCGTACATGTTTTATGCAAAGTAGAAAGTCATCATGACAATCCTTCCATTGTTTGTAATGCAGTCGTTCTAAGTTCTATCTGACGGTGTTTGTATTTATCATTCGTATTGACGTTATTAGTACTACTCATTTATAGATATAAATATCGTATTTCTGTATTAAACGTGGGTGCTTTATGACGCGGTGTTTGCCTGCCTGAAATATTATACATTGCTATTCTGTTCCATGCAATGTCTTGGATCAATTGGTAAACAAACCATTCACACCAAAGGAAATTCATTACATTCAAAAGGTGCACATCATGCATTCATTTACATGTCATTACCATTCTGTCAAGATACATTGTACATATATTTTAGCATCATTTTCCCAACTGCACTAAGTACTGTAGTAGTACATGTATCTTATATTATCATATGAAGACACAAATTCACTGTTGAAAGACAAAAATCCCACACATCATTTTTAATCAAAAGTTAAGATAGCCTTGTGAAATATTTTAGAATTTATTTCTCAAATTTCAATTAGTCAAAATCTGGACTCCTAAATTAATAATTATTTATTCCAAAAATATATATCATGTACGTAACATAACAAAACACATTTACTAGTCAAGATGAATATGTATATCAATAACTAAGGGGAAAGGGGAATGAAAATATTTGTTTTGCAACTAACTAAACTAGTCATATTACAGTACATTTGACATTGAAATAAATACTATCTCGGCATAACTGCCATATGTCAAATGTGACATACTAAATCTTGGATCATCAAAATTCACACACTATGACATAGCATAAAGATATGCCCAATTTGTATTAATCGAATATAGATATTTTTTTAAACTCTCATTTGAACTCTGACTGGCGGGGCCGTGGATGTTCCTGATATTCAATGGTAGTCTATTCCATATTTTTGTGGTGCATTCTTTATGTGAAACTGACCCTACTTGTGTGTGCCTCTTGGAATACATAAATCATTGCTTGTACTTGCCTTGTTGAGTAGGAATGACTCATTGGAGTAAAACAATTGTGAATATCTTTGGAAGACTACATGTATTGTGTAAAGAATTTCTCGTGAACAAATTTAACAATGTTTAATTTGTTGAAATAATATCTGTCACATACACATTGATATAATATTTCTCGCAGTGTATATGTCAAATAGGACATTAATTCGATATATTCTTTCCTTTTTTCAGGTAATGAAGATGGATTGGTAGCACTACAAAGGCACCAGTGTTGTCTATGGTATAAGCCAAGAACACCTGTATATGACACCCCCCCCCCCCCAACACTCAACTAAATAAAAAGAAAACAAATAAATAATAGGTTACTTTATAAAATCCATGATCCTGAACCAGTTCTAGAGTGTGGTTTATTGACTGGATCCTTGTGTCATGCAGAGCATTTATAAGCAGTTCAACTATGCAACAATTTCAGAAGCTGTTAGGCAATTCAACCCTGCAACTGACACACCACTTTCAGCTTCAGGACAAATCCTGCATCTCACACATCCCTTTCAGCTTCAGGACAATTCCTGCAGCTGACACACCCCTTTCAGCTGCAGGACAATTCCTGCAACTGACACACCCCTTTCAGCTTCAGGACAATTCCTGCAACTGACACACCCCTTTCAGCTTCAGGACAATTCCTGCATCTGACACACCCCTTTCAGCTTCAGGACAAGTCCTGCAACTGACACACCCCTTTCAGCCTCAGGACAATTCCTGCATCTGACACACCCCTTTCAGCTTCAGGACAAGTCCTGCAACTAACACAGGTTCAATTTTACTGATTATGAGGGAAATTTGCTAAAATTAATAAATATCTTAATTCAGATGTAATTTTAACACATTTTGATGGAAATATTTTGAAAAATACATTGCAGTGTGTTGATTTCATTATTTCACTGGAATCTTTGCAGTATATGAAAGGGTTTGACTACAGTAAACAAAATCTTGAAAATTGTCATGGAAAAATGTCAAAATTGATACCGTACACTCATTTATGAATCTTTCTTATGAAAATAATCTAAAAATGTGTACTTTTCGGAAAGTGGAAAATAGTTTTCGGGCTGTTTTATGTCATCGCCACGCATGAAAGTCGTGAGCATTCTGCTCACGTTCAGCGCGCACACGACTCATAGCCAAAATTATCAAACACGCTAGATTGCCATGAGTGAGATTTTTGCTCAGCTGATAATTCCTCTAGTGTGCGCCTGGTGTTATCGTAGTATATTCATTGTTTCTCCTCTGTGTCTGTGACGACAACCAATTGCAAGTCTGATAAACCAGTTGAACAACTATAACGCCTTTCGCTGTACTAAATAATGGGCTGGTGAATATTTCATTGCTACCAAGTCCGTCACGCGGAGGACGTTGCGCTGTGCAAAACAGCGGACGTAATTAAATAACAGTTTAACATTATCTCAACGTTTTAATTGGTTTATTAGAACAACGGCTCAGGTGTGTGGTGCGTAGGAATGAAATTAATGAAAACATTGTGGGTAATTGAAACCAAACATACGATAATAGATTTTACCTACTTTCCGTAGCAGTGTACTCACATAGATACAGTGAAACGTTAAATCTGCCAAATGTTTGGGAGCAGAAGGAATAAAACATTGAAAACCTCACAATTTTGGTTAATATTAAAGCTTTGACCATACGCCATTTGTGCACAATTGTACGAGTACAATTGACTCTAGTTTTACCTTAGCTCTAATTAGCAAATTAATCGAACAGAAAGTCATTTTGATATCGAAACAGAGCTTTTTATTTATTAAAAGTCCATTTTGTGTCTGTCTTACAGTGCCCCAAGTTTTTCTTTGCTATGCATACTAATTGAATATCTTCAAACCTAGCATTGTGATATTACTAGATTTTATCTCCAGTGGCCGCGCGCTCCAGTGGCCGCGAGAGAGAGAGAGAGAGAGAGAGAGAGAGAGAGAGAGAGAGAGAGAGAGAGAGAGAGAGAGAGAGAGAGAGAGAGAGAGAGAGAGAGAGAGAGAGAGAGAGAGACAAATATCTTTATCTGATCATGACGTGTTGGCGATTTAAGAAACCGTATCCGATGTTATCAAACTGAATATATACATTGCAAGCGAATGGCTTTAAAATGCATGACCAGTGAACCATTATACTTAGTTTCTACTTAGAAACCAAAATCTTGGCATTTGTAATTTCATTTTCAGTGATCGATGGCTGTGTATTTATTTGATGAGTGAGGCACTCATTCTGTAAATAGCATGAAACAAATATGTCTTGTAATGTCTTGTTATGTTTTCTTATATATTATGTTGATATGTATCCTAAAGGTCTCCAAAACACTCAAAAAATGCAGCTCTTAGATGTATCCAGACAAAATCTGTCACAGCTAGCAAATGTTAGGATAAGCAAGAACCAACTCTTTTAGTAAGTTTTTGCATTTCAGCAATAACTCTCTACGACACGGAAAGTGGTTACCGTCGTATGTGGATAGAATTTGAATATGTATACATAGATACATACTTACATCGATACATAGATACACGCACGCACACACACACACACACACACACACACACACACACGCGCGCGCGCGCGCGCATACTACATACATACATACATACATACATACATACATACATACATACATACATACATACATACATACATACATACATACATACATACATACATACATACATACTTTGTTTAAGGTCAGGTTTAAAAAAGTCTATTATTTTCACTAAATGATAACTGATTAATAACAAAAAATTACCATACCTGTTGCAGAAATATAACGACTGGGCACATCACTTTACCAAATATCCAGTGACCAATCATAATAGTTGGAAATGTGAACGGCATGCAAAATATAGCCATAGTCAAATCAGCCAATGCTAAATTGACGAGATAACTAGTCAGGTCTGTCCATACCCGTGCAATGCACGTAAGAACGAGAACGACCAACACATTCCCAACGACAGACAGTAACATGTTGACGGTGAAACTGAGAGTGAGAAGGATGATACCCACACGTGGCATGGCAAGGTCTTCCGGTGAAAGAATTCGAAACTCTTGGCCTGTTAAGTTATAGTACAGCACTTTCAACAGTTCAATATCGTAGTCGGCAACATTTTGAGTCTCTGACAAGGTTTCTTGTGGTTGATTTTTCAAGCTGCTGCTGTCGTCAGTATCTCCCATATTCATAGATACACTTTAGATCAAAACGTATATGCAATACCTTGAACAACACTTTCTAAAATGTCCAACAGTATCGAAACGGACTTTTCCCCAATATCTGGATAGCTACTGCTAACATCAAAAGCTAGACAGAATCATGAGTTTGATTTGGTGGACGGTCCTGAGTTACTGGAAGAATCCATTCTACAAAGTAGTGTAGGGTGAGCGTGTAGGTTTGTAGACAGATCAATCAATCTACACAATATTTGCATGGATGCATAGATTTTCGACTGTTTCTTTCAATCACTATATTTATACAACATTAAAGCTGTACTCGCCGTAACTGTAGTATTTTTTTTTCGGTTAGACAACCAACAAGATATTCATTTTTGAATATATTTACTCTTAAAATACCAGTAATTAGACTGTGACATGTTAATTATAATATTCATAAGTAGTGCTAGTACATTTTATAACAGGTTTAAATCATGATTGCGTTGGGGGCGCTGATTTTTGGATGTGGACCTAAAAATCAATTTGATTGGAATTATTGCAACATATTATGTGAACAGCTACATACATACATTTACCCACAGGTGATTCATTACTGTTCAGGGTGTACGATATTATGAGCAAGTCATTGTATGTAATTGTAACAAAGCTGGGGTTTTTTAAAACACGTTTTCCGTTGCACCTGGAGCAGCTTTAAAGGTATCAAGTCCTGAATTTTCATCAGACCTGAGTTTTGAAGATGTGTGTACATTAACGTTAACGTTCTTGTAACGGATTAATAATACACATGGGGATAGAAATGGCATTTGTATTCTGATACTCGACTTTAGCTTCGATAAAAGCTTGTACAATTTCTAGAACTAAATGGATTTAAACTTGAACAGCTACCTACAAAATTACGTTTGGGTATTAGACTCAAACCTCCTTACGTTAGAAATACATTAAGCAGTTATCATTCAAGCTGTGTAGATAACATCCTTAGATATAAAGTTTCGTTTGTCTTCATCAGTCTTGCAATGAATAATATTTGTTAATAAGTACTTGACATTTGTTGACTTGAAACAAAACGTCTGAGTCAACAAAAATCTTAGTAACATTGCAACATTTTATCGTCTGGAGCTACAAAAATGCTTTTTATTATCTGATTGGGACATAAATATTACCAACATTGCTACATTCTCATTGCATCAGCTACAATATCTTCGAAAATCATGTAACAATGTATTCTTTCCAGAACTTGTTTTGTCCATCTAATTATTAATGTCATAGTGCAGAGGAACTGGGGATGACCCCTGATGATGCAAGCCCTAATCTATTCCGAAGCCGAAGGCACTCAGTGAATAAAGGCTACCTATGGGACGTATTAATGTGTTTATACCACGTGGTTCAGTTTTTCAGTGTCAGCACGACGTATATATTTGTAAAAAGGGTGTCATTGCGATGGGTGTTAAGATCAAAATGCTTCAAGTGATGCAATTTCACTTGATTGACTCGGATTACTATTGTACTGTGTCTTTGTCAAAGTACTCACGAAGAATTGGCTCACACTCTTTCTTTTTAATTACTGAATGCCAGGAAAAATTGATTTACAATGTGGATGGAAGGCACACGTGGTCTACCGAAATAAAATCTGTTTTGATACTACTTGAACTTTAGGAGGCCTGACTAGCTAAAGATATATTAAATGCCGAATATACCAAAAGAAGTGAGGTGAAATATAGACTTTTACCTGTTAAAATAGAAATGATAGATTCATGACAGATTTATGGGGTTAATATTATGCTACAGCTTTAATACTAATACATAAATTCGTCAAAACAATTCAACATAAAAGAGAAGGCAGTCTACTCGCTTTTTTATATCAAATATTCACTATTTTCTGTATGTACAAAAATAACCGCTGGACCAATCTTGCGTTACCAATTATTTATGATATTAATATGATGACTCGTGTTGTCTACCCTAATAGAGATTATGTGTTGTCATTGTACTGAACATAGCATCCAAACTCGTTAACCTATGGCAGTATATGTATTACGGTTTCATCTGTACCATATCTCAAATATAGTCTCTTGTGTGGGTTGCCTGAGATGTGATACATCGAATTTGACGATGCGACTCAGCACTCGGTACAACTGAGATTAATATATAAGCTTTGCATCTGTACGAATTGGGTACACGTTCCGGTAATATTCATATGGCAGAACCTGGCATACTCAACATGTACTACCTTTGGGTATTTGCACGAGTGCCTGCAGTGTTCTCTGGAGTCATACGTTTGTGAAAGTGCAACAGAAAACACTGCAAACGCGAGTGCAAATACCATGATAGTCTAAGAGTACCTACACTAGTAATACTGACGCTGCATGGGTCGTTGTTATTATTACATAAGTTTGTCGAAAACAGCAAATATCATGCAATACAAATGATACTATGCGAACACGAAAACGAACTATTATCATGATTATAACACTCGCATTCGCATGCATTTCTGCATTAATGTGCAAATACCACTAGTGTATATGCACTGGTGCTGGTGATCTGAGGTACACACAGCCCGTTGCAAGTTGCCGTTCACCGGCTCTGTTGATATAGTCACCTAGTAACCGCGATCAATCTCATCTCATCTGCAATATGTCATCAGCTACACTCAGGGCCACATCGTTTTATTGGAACAAGGCTTTCTCATATAATCTGGGAAACAACAAACTTATTTAGCACGGATACGGGATACATAATATAGTAATTCGTTTTGTCATGGACGAACGATAAACTCACTGACCGTTATGTATGCCACTGGGAATATGAATGATTCACGTTTATTGATTGTAAAGCCCTCTGGTGGGAAATTTATTTTCTGTACTGACGACTTCGAATTCAATACATCGATTTAAACGATCTTGTAGATCACTGTCGTATCCTTGGTAATATTATCTAAACCCAATTACTTTGGAAATTTCCAAGTGAAATGGGTGACGTGATTGATCTATAAAAAATATTTCGTTCCCCTCATTTATCCTGCATTACCTGCAACTGGGGAATGTTCCAATTATACGTACACTATTAAAATTGTATTTAAAACAAAAACGTGTTGTATATATATATATATATATATATATATATATATATATATATATATATATATATATATATATATATATATATATATATATATATATATATATAGTTATATATATAGTTATATATATATATATAGTTATATATATAGTTATATATATAGATATAGAGCACTGTGTTAGCAGATTGATACTCACCGAGTTATATATATATATATATATATATATATATATATATATATATATATATATATATATATATATATATATATATATATATATATATATATATTGCAGCATTGCTTTAAATGGGTTTAAAGTATCCGATGTCATCACAACCAGAGTGGACACCATCTAAGTTCTCAAGCAACTCAAAAAGTTTTAAGATAATATCCCATGCTGACAGTTATTTCTTTTCTCATCTCCTCTAATCTTATAAGACTGAAACAAACTGCAGAATCTGTATAATTGTCGATGAACAGGTCATTTCCATCTAATTCACAAAACCTACAGTTGTGACTGTTGTTGACCTAGTAATCCAAGGTCACTTTTCCATGGGCAATGCAATCAATAAGTTATTAAGCCCGACTCCATCGGGATTTAAAAAAAAACGTGAGGGTATTTTAGATCATAAGGGCACGATGATAACAAGACTTGAAAATCTACAGAAAGTATTGTAATGAGTGTTTTTAATTCACCTTATGAACTACGTCACTCAAGTTATAATTGTTTCCTTGAGATCGAAAGAGAAGCATGCGAGTCCATTCGAAGCAGTCCGTTTCGGTTGAAATGGTATAACTCTTAATACTGTGTCCATCACGCCAATTCACTCAATAGTCCATATCAGCTTCAGAGACCAAACTTCGACCAGGGAATCTAGATAACACAAGAAATCCCCCAAGGAGTGTTTGCCATATGGTGCGTGTAAGAAGTCTGGAAATCCACTGTGAAAATCCACTTTACCCAAAGGGATATTTTACGTCAGACTCAGTTGCACTTCATGTCTTGCATATCGATCAATGTAAATGCTTGAAGATAATCATTCAGTCTTCTAGAAGGGAAGAAAAGACGAAACTGGTTTTGACCTTGCTACTTTACTTGATGTCCAGTCACATCTACTACTCTTTTTTGAGTGACTTCTATAAAAAATAAGAGAACTTATCCCTGTACATGCATGAACCTACCACGTGACTGTACACTGGAGTAGGGATTTCTGGGATTGGAGCCCAATATTACGTATGCTAATCATATTACGTATGCTAATGTCACCCTATCCATCAATCAAGAGCATTAGTGTCTGTATCTATTTTCCGTTATTTGTTCTACCGTACAGGCTAATAAGTAGAAGCAATAGACGGGTGAGATAAGCTTATTAGCTAAAAACATATACCCTACACGTGTAGGCATAGCCAGTGGAGGGAGGTCTATTATATATATATATATATATACATACACCACACACATACTGGGTTGCACGTATCTAGTTTGACATAGGAGGGGGCGGGGGTTATACTGGAGTAGCTCTGTTTGCACTACAATGAGTTATACTAAGGACCAAAAGAAGTGACGCCTACAATTTATATTAATTTGGTGTAATACTGTTAACCATACTAGATGCATGTACTCAAGTTAAAACTTAAACTAAACGTCAATCTCGGATAATCACTAGAACACGCAAAGTTGATCCCCGGGAGTTGATCGTCCAGCTGAGCGTCAATACATGCAAGAGTTTTTTGACCTTGAAGTCATGTGACATAATCCTTTGAAGTATCACCTGACTTTGAGTAGTAACTCGTGCTTTGCACTTTGAGTCCTGCCTGGTCCGGAATCCACGATGGTTGAAACCATGGCCAATTTTGCTCTTATTGCGATTGTTTTTATATCATTTGGTACAGTTTGTTGTCGTCCAGAAGGTCAGTCTGGTAATTTTTACATTGGTGTCGGAAGTGGAGATATTACGGGACCTGCTGCCGATGTAAACATGGTGAGTGCCAAGTTATGACTTGTGATAGCTTCATCCAGTCGATATACGCCTACTGGTAAACTTAGACGTTATAATAACATACTATGTATGACTTTAATACATGACCACAAGTTGGTATGATTTTGTTTTTGTTAGATTAAATTTAAATTTACCTGGTACGCTGACATCTCCCATTACACTAAGTTACAACCAGGATGTGCCCTTTGACTCTGATTCCTGCTTTTTTTTAATTCGCCTGGTGAATGTGAATAAAAGATGATTAAAACTAAGCCTACTATTTAATTGAGACCATTTACACACCACTAATTAGAGTAAGTGTGCACATTCAGAGGAACATAATTCTTACTGGTACCTCAGACCACCAAATGTGTTGCCCGTTAGTAAGCTGGTACGTATATTTTAGGAGGAATCAGCATGTACGTCGCACAACTTCTGAAATAGTTGTAGTGAGTTTTTTTTTATTTTGGGCTTTGAATTTTTGAATTAAAAAAAAAATTAAAGCTTTTTTATCATACCGAGGTTGACAAAGGGAGGGTCAGTGGAAAGCAGGCTCGGGCTGTCGCGTAAAATGTCACCCTCCCCCAATTCAGTCGTGCTAAGAAGTAGCCCTCCCTCAACTTTTTTTCTCTAAAACATGACCCTCCCCGCTGTTAAAATAGTTCAAGACATGAGTAAAATGCTGGCAAAAAATTGATTATGTAAAACAACACAAGTCTCACAATCAATGGTAAGTTCTTGGTCCCACTGCTGCCACCAATATTGGAAGTTTTAAAGGCATTGGTTATTTACCTCTACTACTGCAGTGTGATGTGTTTAAAGGCACTGTGTTACCTGTGTTTGGATCTCATTGGCTGAGCTGAAGGCCACACCTTCCAATGATTATATTGGCATACACACACTCCCGACATTGTTGGAACCAAGGTCATGATCTCCACAACATTATCCGTAGTACCTTGGAAACTATGCCAGTTTTACCATATGCCCCTTTTCTGTTATACCAGGATTCCCCAACCTTAGCAAAAACACTGTACTGGAATTTTGATGGATGTACATGTACTGTATATTTGTTATAATTTTTTGAATGATTAATTATTGACCCTGTGACATGTTTTACTACAGATGGGTTATGCAGACCCATCTCAAACTGCTGGTGGTATACATCTGAAACTGTACAGTAGAGCCTACATCATAGCTGATATCAACGATGACAAACAACGTATATTGTTTATAAGTGCTGATAATTGTATGGGCTCTCAAATCGTCAAATTGGAGGTGAGTGTATTTCAGTCAGTTATTTGTTGCTGGTAGTATATTGGTAAGATCTACCTGCGATTCATGATCAGTCATTTTACCCTACCCTTGTTTTTAAGGCAGGTAATTGAGTTTCCAAGTCATTTTACCTAGGTTCCTTACCAAGATTTTGTCAAGGGTGGTATCTTAATAGAAGCTACCTGAATTATATCTCAGAGGTTATAGTACCCCTGGCAGTCATTTTACCAACATTTCCTACCAGTGTTTTTTTTCTTTTTATTAAGGGTGGTAATTAAGTGGTTTTATGGATGATAAATGGAGTATTCATTTTGGATTTTTAATTCATTTTGGATTTTTAATTCATAAAACACCTCTACTATCTTTTTATACTTGAAAAAAAAATGAAACAACATAAAATAAATCCTTGTTTGAAACTCAATAAATTGTAAAACATTAAAACATATTTAAACGATTTGTTATTGTATGTATTATTAACAAACTTTTTACACACTTTTTAACTTTTTGTAATTTATTGAGTGACAAACACAGATTTGTTCGAGTCTGTTTCACCTTGTTTTTTTTTCAAGTATAAAAACATACTTATCTAGTAGAGTTGTCTTAATAATTAAAAATCCACTGCAATGCAATACCAAAAACATTACTGCATACCTACATGCAAATGATATGAAGATTAAGATGCGATTGTTTGTTCCACATGAAAGTGTGTGATTGCATAGTGTCATTTTTACAGAAATTTGTTTGTTTCAGATAAACATATGTAATAATAACAAAACCCCATTCGATGAGAGTGCCAGTGTAGGTACTCAGGGGGTATTTGCACTCGTACTTGCAATGTTTTCTGCTGCAATTTCATACGCTATGCTCATGAAAGTACTGGCACAGAGAACACTGAGTATGCTACACTTGCAATCACACATCATGAGGTTCTGTCATAGTATTTGCTTGATCAGAGGACAACACATTTTGTTTACAGGTACTCAATAGACTAAAGAAGTTATATGGAAACTTGTACACTGAACAAAATCTATGTCTTAGTGGCATTCACACCCACTCTGCCCCAGCTGGATTTCAACAGTTTGTCTTGTTTGATATTACATCTCTGGGATTTATCTATCAAAACTTTGAAGCCATTGTACAAGGAATTGTCAAGGTAAGTTTTTAATCATGGTACATGTAGTTAATTATTGAATTGATATCACCTTGTGAGGGGATCAAATAAACCATGTCTGTGAGTGTTACATTGTAACATTCTGTCTGTACCAAATAAACTATGTCTGTGAGTGTTACATTGTAACATTTTGTCTGTACCAAATAAACTATGTCTGTGAATGTTACATTGTAACATTTTGTCTGTACCAAATAAACTATGTCTGTGAGTGTTACATTGTAACATTTTGTCTGTACCAAATAAACTATGTCTGTGAGTGTTACATTGTAACATTCTGTCTGTACCAAATAAACCATGTCTGTGAGTGTTACATTCTAAGGTAGAGCTGTTGTATTAAAGTTGCCACATGGATTTTAAATTGATAAAACAAATTTACTATTATACTACTTGAAAATAATATGAAACAACATATACCACGTTCTTGTTTGTAACTCAATAAATTGCAAAAAATTGAAAAGTGTGTAAAATATTGTCATTGTACGACCATCGTCGCAAACCACAGCCTGTTTTATGGCAACGTTCTTAACGAGCCTCCCACTTTTATTTCGAAATGTAGTGGTAGAAATAATAACTCGGTTTGCGAGAATGTGTGCGATGTACAATAACCACATTTTCCCACACTTTTGTAGCTTTTTTCAATTGATTGAATAACAAACTTGGATGCTGTTTCACATTTAATTTCAAGTGGGAGAAACATGGTGGAGTTGATTTTTATAAAATTAATTAAAAATCCAAAATAAATGCCCTTTTATTATCGTTGCAGCGACTTGAACAGTTTTACTGTCAACTTGTGAGTGGAAAATGTCTTTGTACTGAACCAGATGTGGCATTTGACAAAATATTAATTTATATTCATATTTTGAACTTTCAGAGTGTTCAAAAGGCACATGATAACTTGAAACCTGGGAATATAATGATAAATGAAGGAGAGTTATTGAATTCTAATATCAACAGAAGTCCTACAGCATATGAAAATAACCCAGCAGATGAGAAAAAAAAGTAAGTCATGATCATATTTGATAGTTTTATTAAATAAAAATAATAAGAGTTTGAAATGTTTGTGGAACTCAATCTGTTGGTGTAATCTTCAACTAGACCCTACAAGCTGTCTTTTTGTTGTTGATATTACAGGCACTGGTATAATTATGTTATTGTCAAATATTTTTCTTCATTCAGCCGGAAAATACTCATGATTTTTAGTGACAAAGGCCTCTTAGGTCACTTGTATTTTCCTTAGCCGAATGAAGAAAAATGTTGGAGAATAGCATCTAATGATATTATCTTATCTTATCTTATCTTATCTTATCTTCTACTGTACCGTTTGTTTTACAGATATAAGTACAATGTAGATAAAACTATGTTACTCCTGAAACTTTTGGATGTGAATGGTAAAGACATTGGTATGGTCAAGTAAGTGTATATTATGATAATAAAGTGGCTATATTGATGACGATTGGGTATTTATTTTGGATTTTTAATTTATAAAATAACTTTATCATGACTTCCGAGTTGAAAAAATCAATGTGAAACAACATTGATAAAGTCTGTGTTTGTAACTCAATACATTGCAAAAAAACTAGAAAATGTGTAAAAAAAGTTTGTTATTGTACATACAATAACGAAGATTTACTAATTTATTAATCTTTTGCAATTTATTGAGTTACAAACAAGGACTTGACATATATTGTTTCACATTGATTTTTCAAGTAGGAAGCCATGATAGAATTGTTTTATAAATTCAAAATCCAAAATAAATGCTTAATCCTCATCCATATGGCCATCTTAAAGGACACCAAATTCCAATTTTTTTGAAAATTTTAGATGATATTTTACTTTATATCTTAGGTTTGCTGTCCATGTTTTAAGTAAGATAGAATGTGCTTTAGGGACCATTTTGTTTGAAAATCAAAGTAATGACTTTAAAGTTAACCATAAGAAAGTATTAGTTGCTCTGGTCCTTTTGGAATCGTGTCACAGAAATTTAGTCGTTCACCGTCTTGTTTTCAAGGAAACTGGCTATCTTTTATTTGACCTGAGAGTTACAGTGCATTTGATGGCCATTTTGAAGTGCAATATTGATAAAAGTTTAGATCATTTTGTTTGCACTTTCAAAAAATTGCATGGTGACCCCTCTTTCATCTTCATGATTTTTACCTGAGACTAGGTTGAAATTTACTTCAACAAAGTATTAGCAGCAACATTTTTAAGTGGCCATATGAATGAGGATTGGGTATTTATTTTTATCATGGCGTCCTGCTTGAAAAAATCAGTGTGAAACAACATAGACGAAGTCTGTGTTTGTAACTCAATATATTACAAAAACTTGAAAAAGCTAATAAATGCGTAAAATGTTTGTTATTGTATACATACAATTGTACATACAATAACAAACATTTTACACATTTATTAATCTTGTGCAATTTATTGAGTTACAAACAAGGACTTGGTCTATGTTGCATTGCATTGATTTTTCAAGTACGACAAAATGATAAAATTGTTTTATAAAAGGGAAATTAGTAAATAAATTTATGACCACAAACTAAAATGTTGAAATTACTTGAATTTACATAGCAGCTTTTGGACACCGCTATGATAATAATTCTGTTTATTTTTGGTTTCCTTAAATTATTTTTTATTTCTTTTATTTTTGTATTTTACTTTTTTGTTATTCTGTTTTTTTAATATTATTTTTTTCAATTTTAGTTGGTTTGCTGTCCATTGTACAAGTATGAACAACACAAATAAACTGATAAGTAGTGACAACAAAGGGTATGCATCCTATCTCTTTGAACAGAAAATGAATCCTGGATCACGACCTGGTCAAGTAAGTACATTGAGTGACTACAAAGCATGGTCATTTCATGCCAAAAACTCACAACTACAACATGGTCATCTAAGTAACCTAAGGGGCTTTGTTACTACGAGTCAAAGATGAGAAATGACAAAACCATTAGGTCACAAGTATTTTTGGCTAAATAAGGAAAAATATTAGGGAATAATGTAATTGAAATAATTAAACCTGGGCAACAATAACTTCTGAAAAATCAGAAGATTAATAGTAACTCTGAATTTCTTCACTATTCTTTGAACACATTTTGAACAAATTAATGATGTAGACATGTGTTGTGATGTAGAACGATCAGGGTAGAAATGCAATATATTTTGTTCAAACGTGTTCAATTTGATTTACATGTGGTACATTGGCCAAATAGACATGTAGTTAGTTTTTGTGGAGATGAAATTATGTTGATACATATTTTTATCGTGTTTTAAATAATTCTCAAGTTTAGCTCAGTTCAGGAAGATTGATGTTTTCTAGGTTTCTTTTCTTTTTTCCTAGGGATCATTTGTCGCTGCTTTTGCACAGAGTAATGAGGGAGATGTGTCTCCTAACACGAAGGGTCCACACTGTCAAGATACTGGTCTACCCTGTGATAAAGCTACAAGTACATGCAATGGCAAGGTATGTCTGGGTCTATCTAAACAATCACTGTATGAATCATCATATTTGACCATGTCTTTCCACCCGGGGTAAAGCTTGAGCAGAGAGGATGCGTAAATGTGATGAGTATGAGACAAAGTTCCACCTTTGACTTCATTTACTGACGGCGATCTCTCCCCTGGGGGCTGTAGACAGTCAAAAGTGGTACTGCGTCTCATACTACCCTTGACAGAGATGGTAGTTAGGTGGGTCACAGGAAGTGGGTGCTAAAATAAAAGTATCTTATGCAAAGAAAATGTAGCCATGTTGGCAAGTTTTATGTCCTGCCAGACGATGAACAAACTGGGCAACCATATTAAGAGTTTAGTTGAGCCAAACAACATTTTGTTTCAAGTCAACTGCCTTCCATTGTATTATCTTAGATCTGGAAAGGGAGAGATCTGTAGCCTGAATCATACAAGTTTACTGACAATAATCTTTGAGAGACAGTTAGAATTGAAAAGTTATGATTTTGTATTTGTACACAAATATGTTTTATACATTAGATGTCAAATAAAAAGTGAAACCTCACATGACTGTAAAATATCACATTGTTTCATAACATGTTGTTTGTCGAATAGTACAGATAGTAGTTGCTAGGATAATGAAAAATCCAATTTAACTCAAACTTTGTCAAAGAAAAGCCGTTGAGGTATGAAACAAGTCAAAAATTTTACCCTGTATTGTCACTCATTTACTGCTGACTACTGGCAAATCTGACTTCCTTCTCGTTTTCTTTTTGATCAGAGTGAACTTTGTATTGCTTCTGGACCTGGCAAAAACATGATGGAAAGCACACAGATAATTGGTAAACAACAATTTGATAAGGCCGTGGTAAGTCTTCACTTACATTGTAATCCTAATCTGGTTTGGATTAATAGAGTGTAAATATCAGTTGTTATTCTATCCGTTTGAATGATGACATTAATTACATTTGTCAACTAATAATTGTGTGTTTAATTCATCTCTTACAGCTTCTATACCAGAATGCATCTACTTCTCTGTCAGGATCAGTTGGTTACATTCACCAGTATGTTAATATGAGTGATTACACTGTCAACATTGGTCAGAAAAAGGTAAGTACACTGTGAATATTGGGCAGACAATGGTAAGTGTGGGTGATTGCATTGTGAACATTGCCAGAAAAAGGTAAGCGAGTATACTGTTAAAGTGGCCATGTGGATGATAATTTTGTGGGTGGGTAATAATTTTGGATTTTTAATTTATAAAACAATTTTATCATGGCGTCCTACTTGAAAAATCAATATGAAACAACATACGCCAAGTCCATGTTTGTAACTCAATACATTTCAAAAGACTGATAAATGTGTCAAATGTTTGTTATTGTACGTACAATGACAAATTTATTTACACATTTTTTTAGCTTTTTGTAATGTATTGAGTTACAAACATGGACTTGGTCAGTGTTGTTTCACATTGATTTTTCAAGTAGGACGCCATGATAAAATTGTTTTATAAATTAAAAATCCAAAATAAATACCCAATCCTCATCCATACAGCCACTTAAATATGAATCAGACAAAGGTAAGTGTGATTACACATTGTGAACATTAGTCAGACAAAGGTAAGTAAGCAATTATGGTGTCAACTTTAGTTATTAACTGTAGTCAGACTAATGGTAAGTGACATTGCAATATGTCATTATTGATTGGATAAAAGGTAAGTGTTGTTTACAATGTTAACATTGATCAACAATAGGTAAGTGATTGTTTACAATGTTAAGATTAGTTAGATGAAAGTAAGTGAGAGATTACAATGTTAACTGTTACATTAATCGGACAAAAAGGTAAGTGCACTGATTGCGTTTACAGTATCAACATTAATACAACATAAAAGTATTAAACTCTGTAATATTTGTCAGACAGACATAAGTGAGTGTCAGGTTATGATGAGTTGATCACTGATTACTTCTAAAACACTAACTTGGTGAAGAGAACTAACTTGTAAAGTCACTATATATCTATCCAGTAACACATACCTGCTATTTCTTTTTATTTCTGTTTTAGGTGAAAACTTGCAAGCCATCTATGGGGTATAGTTTTGCTGCCGGTACCACTGATGGACCAGGTGCATTCAACTTCACTCAAGGCATGTACCGGGTCAATTCATGGCTTTTCATAAAAATATTTCAACATTCATAATATTAAAAGGAAAAGTTCTCCATGAACTAAATATTTATAATTTTTGTAGTAATATGTTCTTGTACATACCACGATGCAGGGTTTTGACACAAACTAAAACTATTGTTGTTTGATGTGGTAGATTACACAAGTTGGTGATAGCGGTTATCCTGTTGTGTGATTCTAATCACCCTGATCACGATAGTGTTAACATTTGAAGTCCCCAAAAATGTACTGTGCAAGATCATGGAAGTCATCAGAAATGCCACCCTACTATTAAGTAAATTTAACCACCATCGATTCAATAGCTTATATCAACATGTTGTAATGATTAGTTGGTGCCTATCTTAGTAAACCAAGACCTCAGTTGCCAGAGTAGTATGTTGTATTCACTTACATGTACTGTGTTTTTCTCTAGGATCAACTTCGGGTTCCTTGTTTTGGGATGCAGTCAGAAACTTGATACATGAACCATCCAAAGAACTTGTAGAGTGCCAAAAACCTAAACCAATCCTACTACCAACGGGAGAGGTGAGCCAACTTTTGAATTATTCAATTTGTAAAAACTTTAATTTTATGTGACAAATAATGATGATATGATTTAATATAAATATTGTTTACATTCAATTCTTTGTATGACGGTAGAAAAGTTTAGCTGCACGTTAGAACTCATACCTACACAGGATTATAATCATACAGGTGTATATGTAATGACACATAAATCGTTGTTTTTAGATACACGTTCAGAACACACACATGGAAGACAGTGAAACATGCGTGCACAAGCATTCACATTTTCAGTTCAGAAGGCTGAAGGCATGCTATTGTTTCCCGAACTTTTCAATATTTTAAACATTTTTCCTGTAAAAGTACCCAAAGGAAAAATTCAACAATTGTTTACAATTACATGTACATTTCTGTACTTTGAAGTTTGATATCAAAATAACAACATTCAATTGAAGAAAAATGACAAAAAGTTCACACAAATTTTACAGTTATGTGTAGACTACCATTTGTAGATACAGACATCTGCAGCTACAGAACATGTGTGTTGCCTTTGAATCATGTGACTATGACACTAGGCATGTGGAGCACTACATGCAGCTAAATCTGTCTAGTGACAACGGCACAACAGAGTTTAAATCCAACATGGAAATAACATTAAAAATTGGCAAACATTAAATGTTCTTAGAAGTGGTGTCATTGTCATTAATACATGATTCAATTTTTTGAGGGAATACAGAATAAAAATAAACAATTTATATGTACATGTATGCAATATGGATCAAAACACAAAAGTTAAATACTAGTATACAGTAGGAACCCATCATCCACTCACACAGTTAGTCCTCACAAAGTGTCCTTCCCTCTATATACAGAAATATATGAATTTTTTATAAAAACCTTAACAATTTAAGATGCCTGAAACAATAGTTCCACTTATTTCAATCGTCAATGCCAACCATACCCACATTCCAACTTTTCTCCATACACATTTAGACACCCACATTTATATAACATTGGTCAATGTTGGGCATCAATTCATATTGTCAATATTTACTTTTGAAATAACGTTACTTGATCCATGCAGTGTGCACTGTAAGTCATGAAAACTATACTGTAACATGGAGAAAGAAACGCAGACTTTCAAAAGTCTAAGGATTTTATTAAACACTTTTTTTTTTCAATCATGAGCTACTGTGATTATTTCTACCAAGTACTTAAGTTTATAATAATTTATGTTCTAGCTCAAAATACCGTATGACTGGCATCCTGATATAGTTGATACTCAGATACTGAAGGTTGGTAATCTAGCCATCATTGCTGTTCCTGGAGAATTCAGGTAAATTATAGTCACTGTGTTATTAGGTGGGAAAAAAATGTGTGTGCTTCCGATAACATGGCCTCAGAAAATAGGGTAGTTAGGTTGATATTTTGTTTTACATTTTATTTCATCTCTTTGATTGTTTTTATTTTTGAAATGATACAAAATACAAAATACAAGAAAAGTTTATTATCTCTCATAAGAGAAATTATGGTGACGTGGTTCCATACACAGATCTTAAAAAACAAAATACAAACTTTAAAAGATTTCCAATACATAATTTAAACACACAATAAATAACAAAGTTTGCCATTAAAATCTTGTAAATATTCCACTGTATAGACCTGTATAAGTCAGAGTTGTTGATAAAACAAAGCAATGTAGAGTAAATATCCTTTTAAAAAATCATCTAGTTTGGTTTAATATTCTGACTGAAGTGGGCACAAAACTTGATTTGGTTCTAACTGTTCTCAATTTTGGGATATGAAATCATCCCCTGATGGCAGAAGTTCAAAGTGTTGAGACATAACGTGGCCTTTGTTATTTATCATTTCCGTAACTTTTTTCTGTGCATGAGATGTAAACAATTCATTCAAATTAGTTTGCTTTTCGCCCACTACTTTACTGCACTCATTTACAATCTTGTTCAAGACATTCTTGTAGCTAGTCCTTAGACTACCAAACCAGAACAGAAAATGTTAGAACTGATTCAATAAAACTTCTGTAGAATGTCTGCAACACCTTGGCATTTACATTTAGGGCCTTTAGTTTTTTTGTAGACAGTAAAATCTAGATTGACATTTCTTGTGAATGGAATCTGTGTTGGCCTTGAAATTTAACTTGTCATCCAAGATTGTTCCTAAGTATCTATATTCTGTCACCCGTTCAACGTTAACATTGTCAATACACAGGTCACTGCTTTAGGAAAAACATTGCTTCGACCCAAAACCAAAATGTCAGTCAGAATACCCCAGCCCTTCTGTGATAGTTTGATGAAATATGTACAGGCATGACTTGGGAAAGAAAACAGATGTGTATGAAGATCAAGAAGACAAAGAAATTCTTATGTTTTTATTTTAAATGAAAAATGTTTAGGGTTGGCGGTTTAAACTAGGGTCAGTCAGGTTATCGGAAACACACAATTTTTTATCTTTTCTCATTATTATTATATGTAAAGAAGAATTTGGAAATTTTTAGACGTGTCAGTTTTACTTACCAATTCTTGTTTCCTTCAAATCAAAATTCATCTGTGTTTGTAAATCATTGAATTGAACTTTTGCTCCAAACACAAACAAGTATAATTGATAACTTTCTTTCCTTTTCACATTGGATATATTCAATCTCTGGAATTAGGTGAAGGATATGACCCATCATTTGACCATTTAGATCTTTATATTATTTTATGCTAAGTTGTGTAGTATCATCATGACAACCTGTACGTACAAGATATACCCTACAATGTTGAGTATTCCAAAATTTGACTAAACCTGTGTATATTTGTATTATACATATATAGTACCATGTCTGGAAGACGGACTAGAGATGCTGTTAAACAGGTTAGTGTATACACAGAGTAATTGAGATTATTTTTAATGACAGTGGAATTGATTGGTGTGTTTATTTGTTTATTAGTTACTGATTGATTGATTGATTGATTGGCTGGCTGGCTGGTTGACTGGCTGGATGACTGACTGACTAACAGTTTCACTGACTGACTGACTGACTGATTGACTACTGGCTGGCTGTCCGGCTGATTGATTGATTGATGATTGATTGATTGATTGATTGTCTGATTGACAGACTGACTGACTGACAGACTGACTGACTAACTAACAGTTTCACTGACTGATTGACTGGCTGACTGACTGGCTGGCTGATTGATTGATTGATTGATGATTGATTGATTGATTGGTTGATTGATTGATTGATGGATTGATGGATTGTCTGATTGACAGACTGACTAACAGTTTCACTGACTAACTGACTGACTGACTGACTGACTGACTAACTGACTGACTGTGACTGATGACTGACTACTGATTGACTAACTGACTGACTGATTCAAATTATTAATGATTTTCAATCCCCAGACTTTGATAGCCAATGGCTGGTCAGAAGATACCCATGTTGTTATTTCAGGATTGTCCAATGTCTACACTCATTACATAACAACCAATGAAGAATACCAGGTGAAAATAAATTTTGCACTCTTAGAAAATGAATCCTTTTTATTAAGAAAAATGTCAAAAAATCTGCAAGTACAATTTGTTTGCCTAGAATGTTTACGTCAGTCAAAACAGGAGAAATTACAAGTTTATTTTAGGAGAAGTGCATGATTTTAAACGTATGTGTACAAGTTTAGTAATGAAAATTTCTACCCACAGAATCAAAAAAAATTCTTGGAAATGAATCCAAAATTTTCACTGACATCTTGTCAGCATCGTCAGGGGTGTCGTACTAGAATCGGCTATTGTCACGTATCCCAGAAGAAACACTTGAAATGAGCTTGAGAGGAGCAGCTGATGTAATACACCCTGGCAATGCTAATGAGATGTCAACAAAAATTTTGGCTTCACTTCCAAGAAATAGTTTGACTCTGTAGGTAGAAATTTTCATTACTAAGTATGAACTCAGAGTCCATGAATATTCATTGTCGCATGTGCAACTTGTTAGTCTTACAAAAACTACAACTTCTAACATCTTGAAAGCAGCGAGGTCAGACGATATATTGCATTAAATATATTTATTGTAACCATAATAGGTTGCCTTTGTAGGCCATGCGCAAGGGAGATATAATCGCAGCTTCTTGCATTTATCTGTGAAGCGATAAGGATTACATAGTATCATAATTACTGTGTTGTTTTTGTTATGGGTTAAATGTTTCTATAGCTCTTAGATCTGCCAGAACTGTAATCCTTATCAAAACTGGACCTTCTAATAGACATTTGAAAAGTGCTAAATGTATGACTGACTGCGATTGCACTCTTGGCTTTTTGATGAAATACTAAAAACTTGGCAATTTTCATTAAAGACTTATTTTTGTTTATTTCACTGGACTACAAAAAACGCAAAAATAAGTAGTAACTAAAATGTCTTCTTGTACATGAACACAATGTACCAGTCTGATAATAAGTAGTGACTAAAATACCTTCTTGTACATAAACATGATGTAACAGTTTGGTAATTAGTAAAAATTAATCTTTGAGAACTAGCTGAAGACTGTAAAATTGCATAATTTTCTAGTAGTGAATATATCTAGGTTTACAGTAACCATTATGTACATTTTTTTTATCCCTGGGACAAACCTACAGATTCAACGTTATGAAGGAGCCTCCACTATCTATGGACCACATACACTTGAGGCATATATCCAACAGTTCAAAATACTTGCTGAAGCCCTAGCAAAAGTAAGTATGCACTTTGAAGTCCCCAATATGCATAGTCCTAGGGGGACTACTACATTGGGTTCTGTCCCTTTGTGTGCATGCATACATCCATGGCAGACCTATCGCTGAAATGCTTTGAGCTGATTTCAACCAAACTTGGCACAAATGTCAGATACTGAGTAGTCCACATTATATGCACATCACTTTGAGTCTATATCTTTGCAATAGTGGCTGAATGGCGGCCATATTTGTCATAAAAATTTCACATTTGTTGCTCACTAACTCTGGAAGATTAATAGTTAGAGACCTCATTTGAATGTTTAGACTTGTTTTATCCATAAGGAGCTTTCTAACCGACCTTGATCTTTGACCTTGACCTCTATCTATAAGTTCCAGTTCAAGTGGACAAGTACACCTTTCCATTTAAGGAACAACTCAACTGCTATATTTAGTATTAAGATATTTTCAGACTTCAATGACTTAAAGAGCTCAGAATTCCAAAAGTATCATTATGAGATTGAGAGCCATGTATACATAATTATACTCAAGATTTTACAATGAATTAGTGAGAGCAAACTTTTACTAAAATTAAATTTAGTAACAAGCCACTATTTGTTATCATATTCTTGCTCTCTCTGTGACCCTTACTGATTGTGCAATACTGTGCACAATAAACATCCACTTTAAATGCATATATTGATGTTCTCCCATCTGGTCAAAGATGCTCCAAAGTTTGATACAGAAAGAGTTTTGTTCCGTCAGCCCTCAGCTGTCAGATTGTTAAATTGATGGGCCAAGTTATATTTGTGTATATGTGTAGCTTGTCTTTGTTTTTACTCACCCTTTCACTGTTTTTTTTTAGGGATTTTGTGTTTCATGTTTTTATTTATTCTGTACAGATGTGAGCTGTAAGTTATGTATCCTTTGAGTACTAATCAATGAATAATTAAACATATCATTTTCTTTATTCCTTTATTTCTAGGGCAAATCTGTGTCTCCAGGTCCCTCACCACCATTTCTCCTAGATCAACAGATATCTCTGTTGCCACCGGTGATCTTTGATAGAGCTCCAATAGGCAAGGAGTTTGGTGATGTCATCACAGATGTCAAGTCCAAATACACCGTGGTAAGTTGATACTGTCGTATCATATCTTTATCATTTTTATTCTCCTTTGTATCTGCCATGAATATTGGACACATGTGGATCCTTAATTTAATACAAAAGTGATACATTTCGTATTGTAGCACGGCTAATCCTTATGTTGTGATTTGTCAATACATGGTCATTTGGTCTGGACTTCACCCTTGGGAAACAGTGTCTGTGTTGGGGTGACCCACAGTCCCTCAAGGAAACAGACGTATGATGTTGCCCTCACGATCAGTCAACATGTGTATAATGAGAAATGTACATCTGTTTCCGTAATGATTTGTATTGCTGGCATGTACGTACTGAGAATGACTTATTTTTACATGATCCATGTAATGAAGTGTCTTCAGTGTGCAGTAGAAATGATGTAGGCTTGGTGTTTCACTCATGGAACATTACATTTTTGACACAAAGATAGACATATTTCAACTCTAGACTAACAATAACAGAGACACAATAAACACAGCAGGATAAGCATTGCTATTCATTCACAGTGCAGTAAAACAGGCTTCTCATGAAAACAGTACATATGTTCTTGATGATTTTAATGGCTGCAATTGTTTATTTTCCAACTGATAATCAGCATATCAACTTCACTACTTCTACATCCCAACTGTGTATTGCACCAGTGTATTAAACTGTTTCTTTTGTGATTGAAGATGACTGAATGTGTGTAAAAAATGTCATGTTACATGAGTGGAACACTAAGCCTAAGTCATGTCTACTATTAATTTGGACCAATAAGAGTAGGAACACATACTGGCCATGGTATAGTCTGAGAACTTTCACATAGTCATTCATTTGTTGTTTTTCTCATTTTCTACAGAATTCAACCGTGCTGGTGTCATTTATATCTGCCAATCCAAGAAACAGTCCAAATGTAAGTTAGTTCAATTATGTCTAAGATGATTACTCCTACAACTTTTCAGGTAGAATCTGTCTACTATAATTTTGTCATAAAAGTATACATTCCTAACCCCCAAATTTAGTTTGACATTATACTATGGACCTACTAAAGAAGCAAGGCTAAAGTCCTCTCAAAATATTTGACTTTGAAATGCACAGTTTTGTTAACATATGATTACTTATACATAGAAATTAGGATGGAGCTGCCCCTCCCCTCCCTCTCCCTCCCCCTTCCCTCCCTCACCCCATGTACTGTATTGCTATTAAGAATTCCTACACATATTCCTAATCATGTTCCCACATGTAGAATTGTGTCCAGCTACCTGATTGTGATTTTTCTAGCTGATGCTCTCAATATCGAGGATTTTAACCCAATTTCCTTCATTCTTTGGCTAAAATATTTTGCTGTATTTTAAGGAGTCTGTAAATGGGACTAGTTCCCGTTGGTCAACCTGGATATAAAATAAATCAAATAAAGATCATAAACTAATGAAATTATCAGCATTTCATGAACACTTTAATGTTACTGTTGTTATCAAGTCATTAATTATGAGAACCATACACACATTGTTATACTTACAATTAGAGGTGTATGTTTTGTTTTTTATTTAGCTTGAAGAAAACTTTCTGAGTGTTGATTACAAGAACAAAGATGGCAAATGGAAACAAGTATACAATGATGGAGACTGGTGTACTAGGTAAATGAGTATGCAGTTTTATCATTATCATCATCATCATCATCATCATCATCATCATCATCGTTGTCATCATCATTACCACCACCACCACCACCATCATCATCATCATCATTACCACCACCATCATCACCACCACTTATAATCTAACATATCTTAAACAGATATCTTTCTTCAAATTGTCAATACTTTTTTATCTTTTCCAGGTTTCAATGGATTCGTACACATCTCTTACTTGGTGAAAGTCAGGTCAATATATACTGGGATATTCCTGCTGAAGTGGAACCTGGCTCTTATCGCATACATCACATTGGTTACTCCAAGCATTTCACTGGCTCAATCACCTCCTACAGTGGAATGTCTGCCATTTTCGAAATTACGAAATAATGCAAATAGCAAAGCATAACTTACCTAATTTGCATATAAACTGATTTACATCTTATAAACAGTACAGCTCAATCTTATTTTTTATTTGTGATTTTTTATGTTTTATGCTTTATGTTTTATGTTAAGACAGAACTAGTAAGCTGTAATTTTAACTTTGATAAAAATAACAAAACGATGCAAACTCAGAAGCATAACTTACCTAATTTGCATATATACCAAATAACATTTTACAAACAGAGCATTTCAATCCTGAGACAGAACTAGTAAGCTGTAATTTTCTTGAAATAACGAAACAATGCAAAAGGTGACTCGGACACATAACATACCTGATTTGCATATAAACTGAATGACATTTTACAAACAATATCTCAATCTAATTTTTATTCATGATTTTTGTGACATTTTAAATAGAATTAGTTTGTTGTCTTTGAGCTTCTACACAAGAGATGTGAAATGTCAGTATAGAACTGAAAAAAACATGATATCTTTTTGCCATAGACATTTGATGGGGCTATCAACATGACTTGACCAGATCCAGGTTATTAGCCTCATCTATTAATATTCATAAGTTATGCAGTGATATAATATTAATTATATTAATATACCAATATTGCAAACACCCCTAATCCTTGTAAATGGTGGCAAGTGATGAAAATGATGGAGCCGTCATGTAATCACTCAGATGTTATTTGTATTCCTGGATTTGATTAAACCAGGGAGTTTGAGACTTTGACAGGTAAAGAAGGATAAACACCATAATGAGATCAATTATCACTAGAGTTTGGTGTTTCATTTCTGTGTGGGGTAATGTTGGAATCTTTTTTCAAATAAGGTAAGATGGATATGATAAAGTGATATCATACTTCAGTCTAAGAGAATGTGAAATATTCTGCTTTTTGATGTGTTTGCAACATGGAGCATTAATATACACCTGATTGTGTAAATATAGAGTGTCTTATTAGTCTCCAATAGGCAGAGCCTGGATGGAGGTGACTACTAATTTGGGTCCCATACATCAGTCCAGTACCACCACAGACATTATCTCAGACATATGATTTCAACCAAACCTGGCACAAATGTGTAATCAGTATGTGAATGCATGTTTAGATGATGTGATAATCTCCCATAGGATATGATGGTAGGTAAACTGTGAGTGAAACCGATACCTTGGTAATTATAAGATGTGAAGTGTTTTCATTTTAATAGATGAAGGGAACTGAATAGAAGAAAGGACAGTGTCTTTATTAAGTCACTAAGGGGAGGAATTATTCCATCAGAAGACTTAAAAGACTACACAGGAATAGAAAAATAACAAAAAAATCAGTTTTATTCAACCACAAATATCAAATCAAATCATCACCAACATGCTTGCTGTACCCTGTGGTATATACGTTCATATGAATGTGATCAGAGGCTTTGATTATCATGATATGATGGTCATGGAGTCATGATGGTTGAATGGTTAGAGTGACTGGCTTGTAATCTGTACATTGCTGGTTGTGTAGTCATGATGGTTGAATGGTTAGAGTGGCTGGCTTGTAATCTGTACATTGCTGGTTGTGTAGTCATGATGGTTGAATGGTTAGAGTGGCTGGCTTGTAATCTGTACATTGCTGGTTGTGTAGTCATGATGGTTGAATGGTTAGAGTGGCTGGCTTGTAATATGTACATTGCTGGTTGTGAAGTTATGATGGCTGAATGGTTAGAGTGGCTGACTTGTAATCTGTACATTGCTGGTTGTGAAGTTATGATGGTTGAATGGTTAGAGTGGCTGGCTTGTAATCTGTACATTGCTGGTTGTGAAGTTATGATGGTTGAATGGTTAGAGTGGCTGGCTTGTAATCTGTACATTGCTGGTTGTGAAGTTATGATGGTTGAATGGTTAGAGTGGCTGGCTTGTAATCTGTACATTGCTGGTTGTGAAGTTATGATGGTTGAATGGTTAGAGTGGCTGGCTTGTAATATGTACATTGCTGGTTGTGGCGTTATGATGGTTGAATGGTTAGAGTGGCTGGCTTGTAATATGTACATTGCTGGTTGTGAAGTTATGATGGTTGAATGGTTAGAGTGGCTGGCTTGTAATATGTACATTGCTGGTTGTGTAGTCATGATGGTTGAATGGTTAGAGTGGCTGGCTTGTAATATGTACATTGCTGGTTGTGAAGTTATGATGGTTGAATGGTTAGTGTGGCTGGCTTGTAATTTGTACATTGCTGGTTGTGAAGTTATGATGGTTGAATGGTTAGTGTGGCTGGCTTGTAATCTGTACATTGTTGGTTGTGAAGTTATGATGGTTGAATGGTTAGAGTGGCTGGCTTGTAATCTGCACATTGCTGGTTGTGAAGTTATGATGGTTGAATGGTTAGAGTGGCTGACTTGTAATCTGTACATTGCTGGTTGTGAAGTTATGATGGTTGAATGGTTAGAGTGGCTGGCTTGTAATATGTACATTGCTGGTTGTGAAGTTATGATGGTTGAATGGTTAGAGTGGCTGGCTTGTAATCTGCACATTGCTGGTTGTGAAGTTATGATGGTTGAATGGTTAGAGTGGCTGACTTGTAATCTGTACATTGCTGGTTGTGAAGTTATGATGGTTGAATGGTTAGAGTGGCTGGCTTGTAATATGTACATTGCTGGTTGTGGCGTTATGATGGTTGAATGGTTAGAGTGGCTGGCTTGTAATATGTACATTGCTGGTTGTGAAGTTATGATGGTTGAATGGTTAGAGTGGCTGGCTTGTAATATGTACATTGCTGGTTGTGGAGTTATGATGGTTGAATGGTTAGAGTGGCTGACTTGTAATCTGTACATTGCTGGTTGTGAAGTTATGATGGGTGAATGGTTAGAGTGGCTGACTTGTAATCTTCAGGTTGCAGGTTCGAGCTCCATCTCTGCCATTTGTTTCTGAGTGGCTAAAGTCCTTGGGCAAGATTTGAACCATGATTGTGCAACCCAGCTGTATAATTGGTGACCTGGTAGGATAGAGATTACAATATGAATGCTTTAATCCTATGCGCTTATAAAGGCTGCAATAGATTGTATACTCCCCAGGGAGTTGAGGAAGTATAAAGGGTCATTGTGCCACAGTTTCCCAATGTTCAATGAAGATGTTGTGTCAAAGTGGCCATATGGATGAGGAATGGGTATTTATTTTGGATTTTTAATTTATAAAACAATGTTACATGGCGTCCTATTTGAAAAAATAATGTGAAACAACATAATACCAAGTCTGTGTTTGTAACTCAATGCATAGCAAAAGACTGATAAAAAAGTTTGTTATTGTACGTACAATAACAAATTTTTTACACATTGTTTAGCTTTTTACAATGTATTGAGTTACAAACACAGGCTTGTTCTATGCTGTTTCAGATTGATTTTTCAGGTGGGAAGCCATGATAATATTGTCTTATAAATTAAAAATCCAAAATAAATACCCAATCCTTATCCATATAGCCACCTTAGGAGAACTAGAAATTTAATAAATACTACAAAAAAATGTCATGGACGGTCATGCTTCCTACCCTTTGTATATCCAGCCCAGCATTCTAGATATTTACACAGTGAGGTGAATAACATTGCCCTTACAGTTACACCTGTTCATGTCATTCAGGCATGATGAGTCAAGTCAATAGTGTTGTATGAACGGTTTCCAGAGGGGCACCTACCATAGCGATAATGGTGCAACCCATAGGACGCCATCAACGGCGGAGGACTTCAACTATAATCGTATCACCCTGAAAATCCCGTAGGACGATTTACAGACAGCGTTGGTGTATGACGATTCTATCAGCTAGCCCTCGGATGTTCTTCCGATAAAATACGACACACAGCCGGCTAGCCGAACAACGCTATCGAGGATGGAACATCGTGTTCGGGCAAGCCCTCACATGCGAACTTCGTTCGCTTATAGTTATAGCATCGAAAGAAAGCCCGAACGTCTAGCAGCAAGACTAGACGATAGTCAGTTCAGGTAAGACAACGTCACCTCGGCTTTGATTACAACAATTGGCGTAGTCGGCCTCCCGTATCTGAGCGGTCACTCAGAATTTTGTAAACTTTTAGTTGTGGTAAACTTCTTTGTACTGGTGTGGGAACGTCATCTTGATTGACATTTGAAGGAGGGGCCAAACAAAAAGAACCCCGGGTGGCTCCACACTAGTGCACAGAGAATTACCAGTTTTCGTTTAGAATTGTTTGGTGTTGTATATTTCTGTTAGTGGCCCTCGTATGTTGTGATTTTCAAAGTGTCTTGTCAATTTCAGTTTCCATGTGGTCGTTAATTTATGCATAGCGCCCGTTCCACCTGTTAGTGGGTACGAAACTGAAAAGTGGGGCCAAGTTATAAGAAATAGTAAACACAATAAAATAGTACCAGCACTGTATATCACATTAGCAGTAAATTGTAATCAACTTATCAACATCTCAGTTTAAATACAGAACTGGTTATTGTTGAAGACGTGAAAGTTTTCTAAATTTGGTTAGAAGTGAGAAAATGAAGTTCAGCAATCCATTGAAGACCCCCCCCCCCCCAACAGACAAACATTGTTTATTGATCTTGTGTGACATTGTAGAAGTCCCTAACTCTAATCAAATTTGTTGTAATTTTGTTTGCAGAGTGGTTATTAAAGAAGACCATTCAGAAGTTAGTGTTAGTTGTGACTGACTTAGACACCAATGAAGTATTAGAAAGATGGCAGTTTGATATTGAATCAGAATGTGATAAATCAGTGACAGAGGATAGGTAAGTATTATGTAGCATACTGTTTAATAACTCTCTCACAGTCCTGGAAGCTTCGCATAAATAGCTAAAACTTGGGTTGTTTTGTATATTTCTACTGCATAATTGTACTCATATACTAGTATCCCAGTATCCCTAGCCCTGTACTGTGCGCCCTCATCGATCACATAGGGCTAACATTTTGTTGATGTGTTAGGTGAAGCTCCTACCACTGTTAGCTCTATGTGATCGATGAGGGCGCACAGTACAGGGCTAGGGATACAGGGATACTAGTATATGAGTACAATATTGCAGTAGATATATACAAAACAACCCAAGTTTTAGCTATTTATGCGAAGCTTCCAGGACTGTGAGAGAGTCTAACTGTTTAATAGCTGTACGTTAGAATGCATACGTGTATGGGAATGTAATCATGTAGGTTAACATGTTTTTTATTTCATTTTGTTATTTATTTAACTTTGACAAAAGTCAGGCAGTCCACACAGGTGATGAACACCTATAAATGTGGACCCAAATCAAATATACATAGAAAAAAAAGACTACAGTTATAGTGCACAATAAATGGAAACAAAGATAAAATTACATTCAACAACATTTTGTACAATGACGGACTGACACCTGCATGTACAGGGATTTTCATGATCAAACTTGTTCATGAGTAGCTCATGGTAATGATTTGCAATCTGAGTATTTAAATTCTTCAAATGCTTGTTTATAATGACAAGTGAAATATCAAATGACAAAGAGTTCAAAATAGAATGAATTCTGTTTAAAGTAGAATATGAGTTTTAAAATAAGGTACTTTCGTTGTTAGGATGTCATTATACCTAAAAGAAATATAATTATCTACGTTGACATCATATTTACAATTCAAACTATTGACAATAAACTTGACATCAATCAATTCCCTTCTGTAGTGTAAGAAAGTGGAAGCAGATCCAAGCTTAGAACACAAAGTTTATATGTAATATGATCATTACTATCATTGCCCAACATGTGTTTTGTTAATTCTGTATTAATGATAAATCAAGTGCTATACACATTCAGAAGACAAATTTGAAAGACACTTGAACTTGCATCTTCTGTTCAGAAGGCTGAAGGAATGACATTGTTTTTCCAAACATGCAAATTGAGGTCACTTTGAGTCACTGCTTCATACCATGTGATACAATCTAAGCCAATCACTGCAGCCTGTCTGAAAACAATGTGTTATTTCATGTGTTACATGAGTAGCACATTCACAAATAGAATTTACATATTCTTCATACGATATATTCATCTCATTCCAGCAAACCTAGAAAAGTAGTGGAGGAAGAAATCAACAAAGGAATCAAGGCAGTTATCAGACAAATCACAGCATCTGTTACATTTTTACCACTTTTGGAAGGAGCGAGTAAGTTATACTGTGATCATTATTCCGTGACCACAGGAGGGCATTGTATACTACCGATATGAGAGGATGGATATATCAGTAGTAGCCAATGCCCTCCTGCTGTCATATGACAAATTGACAAGTATAGTATGTCATTGAATTGTATGCAGTAATTTATTTATGCTCAGAGTTTGGAATTAACATTGTTACATATTGTTACACAAAATCTGATTGCAGAGCAAGGAAACAAAACTTCCACTCAAAGATTACGTATTCGGACCTTTGACCGATGATGTTGTGTTGCTATAGATAACAAACACTGATATTTCCTGAAGAGCAACTGACGTGTCACTTGGTTGTGATTATAAATCAATCCCTTGTATCATTTCATCATTGTGATTCAAATTTGATTGTTTTTCTTGTAGCTGTGTTTGATTTGCTGATCTACACAGACAAAGATGCCGATGTACCTGAAAAGTGGACAGAATCCGGTGCCCAACTCATACCACAGGCCCAAGAAGTTAAACTGAGATCATTTACCACAACAATACACAAAGTGGATGCCATGGTAACCTACAAAAGTGATCAGTGATCAGTGATCAGTGACAAACTCAAATGAATGATTTAGGGACTCTTAAAATGTCACATAAGCTCAGCAAGTGAAATTGTTTCATTTAGGTCAAGACCCCTCTCCCCCTTAAGGTAGATGGGGAAGAATCACTAGCCCCGTGAGGCACGTAGATCTGTAGCATACATTGTTGACTTCAAAGGCCATTCACATAGAAAGTTGCCTTTCATGAAACTTCAAATATAGACTTAAAAATACCTAGTGAATTGATGTATGAAACAATTATTGATTGGTGGAAGCAAAATTCTGGACAAAAACATCAAATTTGGTCAAATTTTTGGAAATAAATTAGTGAAAATTTCGCAGAGCTTTGCCTGTAAATATATTTGCCGCACACCCAGAACTGTGCCCTAGACATATTCAAAACAACAAATTCTACTGATGTTTGATAGAAAATAAGTGAATTTCCATTAATTTGACGTAAAAAAATGTGAATATGATCCATTTTGAGTTCAAACCTTGTCATTTTCAAGTCCTAGGGTAAATCGTGGAACTCCGTAACGAATAATCTGATCGAAAAACGAAAACCAATCATCGATAGGTCAGAGTTCGAAGAATTACCATACAATTACATTGCTGACAAACAAACACACACTTTGACATGTGCAAATAAAACACGTAATAAAAAGTAATAAAAAGTTCAAAGTCAATCTCGTCCTAAACACTTCGTGCTTTGTTGGAAATCAGTTGAACGATTCTTCCCCGTGTACCTTAACCAAACTCCACAAGTGCAATGTTGGGATTTGTGATGGATGTTCTATTGTGTCATTTTTGTCCATATTTATTGATCTTTGTCCAAGTTATTGATTTAATACTAAATGGAAACCACAGTGAAATGTTAATATAGATTGTGCAAAAATGAAGTTCAGCGATTGAAACGAACCAAACCCCTTCCCATAACAAAGAATTTCATGTCCTGAGCCTAGGTGACATTCCAAGACTGTCCCTTACCAGTATAGTACATTATAACACACAACAACAATGCAACACACTGCCTGTAAATTGTGTAATGTATGTTTCATGCAATCCCAGGACATTTTATGAAACTTAACTAAATCTAAATTTACTATATTACAAAACAAATCAATGATGCTACAAACTGCCAGTTAATAAAATTACAGGACTATTAATTAAATTTCTAAAAACTTCAGACTGCATGATTTTGATAAGCATGCATACAAAAGTAAAATTCTGTGAGGTTTTTTTTACGACACTAACATAACCTCAATATACTAATGTTTTGGAGTATTCCCCCTTCCAATTTAAGAGAGAATGATGGCAATTTTTCTCCAGAAAGATGAAAAGTACATAATGACAATCATAAACAAAAACCATAAAGCTATGAACATTTAAAAGATGGTTTAAAGCCAGATCCAAAGTAGATAATTTGTTCTTACTTAGGGTGCCTGTAAATAATTCTTTGTTTCTCATCGTAATACCTTAAAAATAATGGGTCTGTCAGTCAGTAGTTGGCCAGTCAGTTTGTGTATCAATCAGTCAGTCAGTCAGATATATTAATATACATAATGGTAATATTTTAATTTCACAGTTGCACTTTAACATATGACTCAGAAATGGTAATTTAAAGTCAGAAGGAAACTTTGAGCCTTTTGTTTTATTAAATTTCCCCAATTACAGCAATAAATTATAACTCAATTCACTCATGTGGTCGCCATCATGATACAAATCAGTAACGCAATATTTCCTAATCTTGCCATAGAGGGCATCATTGAAGAAATATAGGTGATGAGAAACACAGATTCAAGTACAGCCACCCTAATCTGTATATGTGTGCAATAAGTGAGTACAAAACAGCCATTTTTGTACTCGATTATTGCCGCTGTGATTAACTTACCATAGTGTTCACTCCTACTACATGTATTGGTATTTGCATTGTAGTGGAATACCGCAAACATTACATACCTGTATGCAAGTGAGTGTGGGAGTGTTTCATTCACATGAAATCACATGAATGCAAATGTAATAATACACTTGTTATGAATCTCAGTGTGTGTGTGTACATACTAGTAAGTCCATAGGAATAACATTAATCAGAAAGGCAGAATTGAACGTTGGTAATATCATTCCTTCAGGCTCCATGTAAGTACAGTTAGATTTGCAATATAAAGGGTGTGTGCAAGATACATACAATTAGCAGTCCATTAGATAGCATTTCCTATGAAACAACTAATGGTTCCCATGTTTTAAAAAAAATGTAAGCTAACAGTGAAGTACATACTCAGGATATGATTCGCCATACAAAAATCAATATGGCTGGTATGTCTGCATAAAATCATTTCATTTCATCAGTGAATGCAACTTTTAGTGAAGTACTCATGTCATTTTTTCAACCCATTTAATTGAGAAACTTCACCTACATTATTGTCTACTTTCAACCACCACAAAACCATATAAGCAGAAATGTATACTGGTAAAATTAATTATTTGACATCGTGTGAGTCGACCCAAAATTTGAAGCTAGGTCATAGGTCAAAGGAAACAATAGTTCATCTAGTTGTAAATAGACAGCTTTTTGAGGCTTCCTCGTGTCCTGACAAAAATGCAATGTTATGTTCCAATTAGCTGACTCGTCCTTGTCAACAAAAATGCCCAAATCTCTAGCATTACAAGAAAAAAATTTGATTCTAATGCACCACCATTTTAGTATTTCGTGGGACAACCAGTTTCAGATACAACCAAAAAGTCATTTGGCTAGCCTTTTGCATACGTTAGGTATCTTGAATGCACCCATATATTAATATGTATAAGAGAACTTTATGATGTGTTAAAATTAGTGTGACTATTTGTTGCATTTGTACTTTTGTATGTAGTGTTTTGTGCCATAATTTCATTAGTGAACACAGCAAGAACTACTTCCCAAATACATCGTAATTATACTCATGTGTCATGTGGTGCATCATCCCAGTCCATCATCCACAGGTAGGACAAATTCAGTTTATTAAACATACAACTAAAAAGAACAGTACCTGTCATAAATAGTAGATTGAGTGACATGTTTGTTGAGAATTATAAAAAAATATTGTCATTGCACCACTTTACACAAAATGTCCTGACCAGAAACAATTCTTTCTTTTTTTTGGCCTAAAATATCATTTCTATCATTATACTGTCATTACTGTCCACTTCTTTATTCACCAAAAAACTCACCAATAACATATTATTTATCATAGTGTAGAAAAATTAGATATCATTTAGTTTGTAGTTTCCTGGTACTGATAGTATGTTGTAAGATTGCAAGTGTTTTCCAAACAAAACGACACAAACACACCACCATATAACATCTCAAAGTCTTCCTACTTGTATAAAACAAGTTTTCTCTGTCATAAATCATTACATTCCCTTTGTTGCATTATTCCGTTGATAAGTTAAATCATTAGTTGACAGTTTGAAAAGTACTGTAAATTCACTCATATTGAATTACTTCGTGTACATATTTTATAAAAACAGCTACAATACATATACATATACATTAGCTTCTGATGAACTTACCTCGCACCACACTGCCACCAAAGTGCTTTATTCTAAACACTGCCTTCCATATAAAAGAAAACACTTTTCACATTTATTTTCTTTAATATTGTGACTAAAAATTAAGTTAGTAATATGTATATTTCTTTCTTTGTAAATGTTCTTTTTTGTTTTTGAATGTATATAATAAATTTTGAAAATACCTGTCTGTGATGAACTACATGCTTATGGGTCTCTGTAACCATGGATACAAAATGTCTGTAACCATGGATACAAAATGTCCATCACAGCTCCTTAATAGCCTTCTCTGCAATATTGAGAAAATAGAATATTTTGTGCGAGACACACTAGAATTGAAAACAAATTGAAATACAATATTTGATATCTATGTAATAGGGTATGAAAATATTTCACTTGCAATGTCCAATCATTTTTCTATCAGAGGGGGTAATACTTATTTGCTCTCAACTCTCCCATTTTATTTTTATGATCAGTATCAAAGACTTTTTCACATGCTAATTTTGACAAGTAGTTATGTACTCTCTATTTTTTCAAATTACTTTGCATTGCCAAGCAATAAAAAAATATTTTCATTTTTTCCATAAGAAAAAATTGTGTTTTATTTCAGTGTGACTAAAGCAGATACCACACTACAGAAAGTCTTACTTGCAATAGCTACCAATGCAGTGTTCGGCAGATTGTCGGCAAAAATCGAGTAAAGTGCTAATGCACACATATATATTTCTATATAATTAATATCCTTTAAATATGTAGGGTTTAAAGTAATGTATATCATCACACGACATGTGGCACAGTGGTTAAGGTTCTTGACTTCAAACCCTTAGCCTGTAAAGTTTCAGGTTCAATTCCTGTTAAGGTATAGACATTTTTTTTCATTCACTTGGTGATTGTAAAAGATAAAAGTGATAAAAACACATGTGTAAAAGGGGGGGACCCGACAGAGTAGTGGGTAAGATTGTGGACTGGCAAGACAGAGTCCTGAGTTCAATTCCTAGACTGGCAAGTAGGACTGGAGTTGGAGTTGGAGTTGGAGTTGGAGTTGGAGTTGGTGTTGGAGTTGGAGTTGGAGTAGGAGTAGGAGTAGGAGTAGGAGTAGGAGTAGGAGTAGGAGTAGGAGTTGGAGTTGGAGTTGGAGTAGGAGTAGGAGTAGGAGTTGGAGTTGGAGTAGGAGTAGGAGTTGGAGTTGGAGTTGGAGTCGAGTTGGAAAAAAGAATTGCAAATAAATCTTTATTAGAACATTTTTTTATTGACTATAAATTTGAAACAATTTCAAAATAAATGTAAGTGTTAACTTTTTTTTGCTACACAACAAATGATTCTTTATTAGAACATTTATTTATTGAGTATAATTTTGAAACAATTTCAAAATAAATGACACAAATTAACTTTCATAGTAGCTTTAACCAATTATAATGTACCACTCCAAATAAAGACTACTATAATTCTTACTAGACTTTGTTCAATATATTCCAAGTACAAATATAAATGTCAACCCTATTTTCTAAGAGTAATTTCATAACAGTAATCAATACAACTGTACTAAAGGCAGAAATATCCTTGACTGCATTAAGTTGTTATGATGAGATATGTAGAATAATTTAATTGGTCACCATTTGGGTAAAATGAGGAACCTTCAGTGATATCCCAGTTTCACCTTGGAATGGAGTAGTACATTCTGACTGGTTAAAGCTACTATGAAAGTCACTGCTTTACAATTTGATAAGCATTAGAACATCATTGTGTACTGTGAAGAAGATGTACTTAATTCCTGTTTTACCCTGGTCCCTGGAGACTAAGTGAGGATGTTGTAAGAAGATGCAGGGAGAGCTAAAATTTACATACAAAGACATAGTGTCCTGGTAAAGTTACACCTCTCACTGTTAGTCTAGTAAACAAAAGAACACAATACAATCATCATTGGGGGCGCACTTCAAAATCCACTGCATATCATGTTTCGGAGGGTAATACTTTGGTGAAAGATCAAAATATTTTTGACAGTAGATAAATAAATGTTATTCGTCCTACATAACCATTTCGTATCATTTTTAGAATGCTAAGTTTGACAACATTATTGTGAATGGCATTGTAAAATAACTGACTGAAATACATCCTGTTGTCTACTTGTTGCATGCTTAAGACTAACTGAATCATGTCTCCATGTGACGTCTAGTTCTCACCTGATATTCATGTACTGTATTGCTCATTTAAGCACTTCTGAACAATTTGTTCAGTTTCATGCACAGCCAAACAATCAGCAGCCATGATGAAGAATTGTAGCTTTCACTTTGCCAAATCTGGGGCGCCCACCTCTCAATCTACATACAATAAAGTACTTTTCAAGTCTGTGTGTCAAAAGATCGAAATTTCAGATTGGCTCGTTCCTTTCGCTGATGATCCCTGGGAAGCCAATGTGAGTCTGAATCCTTTATCAATAATGTCAGCATCGTCTTCACCCTGTACAAAATAATAAACAAATGAAAGGTTTAGTATTTTGCACTAAATTAATTTTTTTCAAACTAAAAGATGAATAGTGAAACACCATCACCCATTTTTCTCACCTATTTTCAAAATTTCCAGCTGAGGAAAGCAAAATTCTACGTGCATAATTTATGAAAAATGAAAACAAAATAGTGGTGACTTTGAACATTTGATTTTGAGCAAATGAAGAACCAATGACTTTGTCATGATGTAGGAAGACCACGGTATAAATTCCATATTTTTTGTTTGAATGTCTTCAACTTGGCTTGTGCAAAGTATAATATGCAGACACTGAATACAATTGACATGAATTTTGACTACATTGGCATGATGTAGGAAGACCACGGTATAAATTCCATATTTTTTGTGTGAATGTCTTCAACTTGGCTTGTGCGAAGTATAATATGCAGACACTGAATACAATTGACATGAATTTTGACTACATTGGCATGATGTCGGAAGACCACGGTATAAATTCCATATTTTGTGTGTGAATGTCTTCAACTTGGCTTGTGCAAAGTATAATATGCAGACACTGAATACAAAATTGGCATGATGTAGGAAGACCTGGTATAAATTCCATATTTTTTGTGTGAATGTCTTCAACTTGGCTTGTGCAAAGTATAATATGCAGACACTGAATACAGTCGACATGCATTTTGACTACATTGGCTTGATGTAGGAAGACCACGGTATAAACTCCATATTTTTTGTGAGAATGTCTTCAACTTGGCTTGTGCAAAGTATAATATGCAGACACTGAATACAAAATTGGCATGATGTAGGAAGACCACGGTATAAATTCCATATTTTTTGTGTGAATGTCTTCAACTTGGCTTGTGCAAAATATAATATGCAGACACTGAATATAAAATCAACATGAATCTTTTGACTAGTTTGACATCACTGGGAGATTATTAAAGACATTTTATTAGAATTTAATAATCAAATTATATAATTTTATATAGCCAAAAATTTAATAAAACTAATTTTTTATTTTATCACTGGTGCAGTGGTTTTAAAGCCCATTATACCATGCACATGCCATTTAGAACAAAAAATATGAAATACTAGTATGCACTCTGGTCATTCTCCGTCACAACAACACATGTCTAGCTACATCACTGGTTCTGCTGTGTTCGAAATAAGAGTCAAAACGTTCAAAACTGCTATTACTTTCCCCAATTTTTTTTGGACATGTTATGATCAAAATCTGCAGATATAGTCCAGTCAATCTTAGCTAGCGGAAAAAATGGCCAAACCCAAACATAATTGCAACAGAAATAATTTTTAGTACATCTTGCTCAGAATTTTATGCTGAATAACATATCAAAAGTCCAGAAAAATCTAAGTGGTGGAACATGGCCAAAAATGACATTTCCTAATTAACAATATTAGTGAAAAAATAATATTCATGAGATATCATTTGTTCAAAAAACCTATGCAAGTAACATGTCTATGGGTAGGTCTGAAGGTGAGAAATTACTTTGGAGTCACTGTACGATCGTGCAACCATTCCCATAGACTTAATATGTGTATTTTTAATTACTTTAATTAAGGACACTGATTACTTGTAAGGTACAATAACTATACAATTTTTGAACGTCCCTGTTAGTTGTATGTCTATCATTAGGTATTTGACTAATTGAATCCCTTACTCTCATCATTAAATACCCCCTCCCTTGTTAGACAAATATGCATGCTAAATAAGTGTTAATTAGTGTAATTAACATGTAAAACAATACATTAGTAAGCATACATGATATTTTTTGTTCAATAGTTATTGACACTCGATTTTGAGTGAACATAACTTTTCAATCATCAAACCACTCCAAGGTAAGCTAAAGAATAGTTTGTTTCCTAATTAATTAATTAATTAATTAATTAATGTAATTATCGTCAAGATGTTGAGAAGTTTTTTCGATTTAAAGTATGCAAGTAATATGTCTTTCGATAGGTCTTGACCTTAACCCTTTCACCACCAATTCCCGCTATTGCGGGAACGCTCTAGGGCGCCCACCAATTCCCGCTATTGCGGGAACGCCAAAGTTCATTCACCTACCTCGCCGTTATGCCGTTTAACGGCAGCTATTGCTGCAAAAATTGCTGCCATAACTAGTTCCACACATGCGTATTAGCCTTGTTTTATCTACACAGCCATTTTGAAAGCATGACAGTGAACGGTATCTCGAGTATGATCCAAATGACGAGCGATCGTAATTTTTTGTGCGTTTTTCGCCCACGAAATCGAATTTCAACATGGCGGAAGTAATTAACGGCTCTCATAACATGGCCTACGATATAAATTATGTCACTATCTTTGGATATTTCGACAGAATTTGACTTGAAATACATCGTTGAATACAAGTGTTTAGCTATGGGAACACATTGTACTTGTATGTAAGCATCAAATTCCCGCTAAGGCCGTGTGAGCTGCCGACGGCAGTTTACGGTTGAATTTTTGAATGTCGTTCAAATTTACGCAAAATTGTGACCGTGCCGACGCCCATGCTAACGTTCTGGAGGTAATTTTGGGCTATATAGTGGATTATTTTGGTTTTATTTCTTTTTGTTACGGCTCAATAATGACTTGTATTTGTATTAGCTCAGTGTGTAGAGGTCAGTGGAGGGAAACTTACTCGTGATATGGGCGATTTTCCGATCGGATTTTTTACGCGAGTTTTTCAATGTAAAATTCAAATTTCAACATCGCTGAGGCAAAATCTGTCTCCCCTAACATCGTTTGCAATGTAAATAAAGGTGCTGTTCGTAGAAATTTCCACTCAATTTTGACTATGAATACGATGTTTTATACAAGGAGATGGCTGCGTGAACTCGATGCAGTATATGGAAGGATCAGATTATCGCAACGTAACTTCAAAGTCCCGACTGCAGATTTGCTTTTGTTGGTAAACATGTCGGCGAAAAGCGTCACGTTGGCGTTCCGATTCGGACTCGTAAACTACCAACTTGGGGGCATTTTTTACTGATTTTGAGGATAAATTTGGTGATAATTTTTTGTTGTTCTGTCAAATAATGATATATAATTACACAAACTGATTTTTCAGAAGGTATTGGGGCGACGACTTCAGATATTTTTGTCCCTTTGATTGCCGGTGTGGGGCTGACTATTGCGTCGTAATCGGATTAGTGAGCCGTTAATTATTTTCGTTCAAATTTATTACGACTAATAATAACATTTTCTGACAAATTTTCGCCGATTTTGACCATTTAACCAGTATACAGAAGTTTTGTAGGAACATAAATGTTGGTAATTTGAATTTTGTTTGTAATATAAATATTTTGTTTATTTGTGATATGTCAACCTATGCTTGTTTTATTAATATTTTATTACATTAATCCATATTTCGGTTATGTGTGTGATATTTGAATTTATGTATTTGCTACTATGATGTAGAAAATTTATTTTCCATTCAAATGATACCTTATTTTAAAAAAATAAGCAACTCTAAGTATTTTTATATCAGTTTGATTACACCACACTCACTCTCACATTATGTTAGTGAGGGGGCTGGTGGACAACACACAATCCCATGAGGCCATTGGTGGTGAAAGGGTTAAAAGTCAGATGAACATCATTATCAAATTGTCAAACCTGAGCGGGTTGTTGGTTTTATAAATATTCACCCTATTAGACATTGTGTAAGGAGAAGATTCTGTTTTCATTATGTGATTTTATATCACACTGTGTGTCCAGATGGTCGTTCAAAAATGATGTATGGTTCCAATCGTAGCTACACCATAATTATACAACCTCAACGCTGGCAGTATCTGAGATGCTGTACTCCTAGAACTTTTTGTCTTCTTCCCAATAGTTTTGATATCACTCAGAGAAAGAAATGCCCCTTAATTCTATCAAATATTCCGTCACTGTTTGTTTACATAGGATTGTATGCATATCTATAAATATGTCTTCTTTGGGTGGGTTTACCAGTGCTGCCCTTTGTCTTTCAATTAAGGCAGCACTGATTGACTTGTTTCTAGATCCTGTTTTATCACATACGTGCTATTATTAGTGGTACCGGTTTAGGAATAAGTTGTGATTATCTGCTTATCACAATTGTATATTTTATGTAGTTTTCTTGATTTTCAGTCATTCTAAATGAACGTACTATATTTGAAAAGTACAATTTGTGTAGTATCAGTGTGTTTGTTATTTCTTACGTTGTTGATACCTTTTGGTCTTTATGTTCAATTTGTTTAAAAGTGAAAAAAATCATGTTCACATTCTGTTCTGTCTCAAAACATGCCAGTTGAAACTTTAATTTCTAACTATGAACTATGACATCCTATGAGTTATTGCATTACATTTTACAATAAAGTTTGGCTTTACTAGTTATTACTTGGCATGTTCTACCCGTTATATTTCGTTTAAAGCTCGATTACTGACAACATGATCTTGAGTTTGTAAATTGAACTGTATATTGTTTTTAGTCAAAGATATATTCTTTTGAAATTGCGCTATGTAACACGGACACATATTACTCCTACAGACAAGTATTCAGATGAGTATTATACATTTGTAGATTTCCAATATAGTATTTAATGTGTTGTCCTAAATGGACAAAGTTCATTTATTGAGCTTGTGAGATATTTTATGCGATTGTCCCTTAATCCTTGTAGAAACAATGCTGATGATATCGTTTCAACAGATTTTTAACTCCTATTCTGTTTGAAAACGATTGTATAACTCTATAAGGGGTCGTGTGATGCAGAATACTATAGGCGAAACGTAGACCAAAGCTGATTGTAAGCAAAATGAAATATAGCTACAATCAATCACCTTTGTAATATTAATAGTCTGGCTGATAATGACAACGTATTATAATTATTTCATTTTTCTTTTTATTAGTTTTATCATCTAACTTTATTCATATTTTCTGTGTTTGTGTTTACATTGTTACACAATCATCACAACATTTGTTCTAATTCCAGATGACAATGCTAATTCTTACGACATGATATTTAAAATTATCAATACTTTAGTTTGAATAGCAGGGGCGGGTAAATGTAGCGAAGTACTTCAGCTTCCCTCATTTTGTTTTCAATTTCTACAAAAATATATGGTATATTTGTTTAAATTTCATTTGATTAATTTTTATTTAATTTTGATTCCAGTTTGTGAGGGTGATTTAATCAGTTTTTATTTTTATAATTTCTTATTCCCCATAAAACACGTGCACAAGAACTAAGCATTTATCAACCATGCAGTCCCTGTTTTTTAAATGAAAATTATTTGGTTTCCATAGAATCAGTGAGAATTTAAATCCTTTTAAAGTTTTGTCAGTCAATTTTATGACAGGAGTTTTCAAATGAAACAACTGAATTTGATAGCCTTCTTGACATGTCATTTGTTTCGAACAGAATTTATACCGTATGTAATTCCTGTTATATCAGGCTAACCATTAAGTTTGACTAATTATTTGAGTCACTACATAAATGATTGCGGGCTAGATTGAATTGGAAGACGATTGCCGTCTCATTGTGGTAAATTGACACAAACAAGTGACTGATGATGTTACTTTCAAACTATATCAGTGTTGAAAGGGGTGTTTGATTAGTTTATCTTTCTGCACTGTTAATAATAATATTTATAGAATTGAATCAGAAAGTTTGAAGATGGGAATGTGTTAAAAACGAACAATATGATAAGAAAGAGATTGGCCATTTAGTTTAGTGATGAGAAAGATGAGGGGAATGGACATCCTATAATACTTTTGTGTCCTTGTCGACCCTCAGTATAAGTACACCTTAATCTTGTGTTCCTCCTAAGTTAATAACTTGATATCAGTGCGGTATGCAATAACAATATGTACATATTAGTATACAGCGATACATTGGTATTAGAAGTACATAGTGATCCAGTGATATAAGTAGTAACTTTTGCAACATTGTTGGTTAGATGCATAAAGATCATTATACCTATACTATAGGGTGTAAGTTTCAGGCAAGATGCAATTGTTAACATTTATTGCCTTGATTTCTCTGTTGCATAACTACAAAACAGAAATGTGAGTTATCAGACTGTCTTTGATGACATTAAAAGGTCCATTTTAGCCTATGTAATTTGTCATTTCAAGACCTTCCCAAAGACATATTACTTGCGTGGGAGATTGATAAACCTTGTATATGCTAATTATGCTAATTACTAATTAATTAAGAATCTTTGATACATTTTACATGAAAGGTGTTTGATGATGACAAGCACGTTAAATTTATTTCCCACTGTACTGCAAATCAAATGAAATATAACCTGCATACATTTGTGTTAAAATGTTATCAAATTTGAATATGCTGATTATAATTTTTCATAATTTACATATCAATTATGCTGATGAGATGTTGAATCATCATGTATGAAGGTCCTAGTATGCTTTTTCACCCTTAGACCTATCAATTGACATGTTACTTGCTAGGTTTTATTTCGAAAACAGCATTTTAAGAATATACTATTCTCATTAATTATGCTAATTAATAAAAACCTTATTTCACCAGGTTCCACTACTTAGATTTTTCTAGACTTTTGATATGTTGTTCAGCATAAAATTCTGAGCAAGATGCACTAAAAATTATTTCTGTTGCAATTATGTTTGGGTCAAACCTTATTTTGACTGGACTAATAGCTCTTAGACAGGTGTGAATGTTTACATTTGGCCCCCATAAGTTGGAGATTACACAACAACACCTTTACATATATGTACAGGTATACCAGATGTCTATTGGCAACAGAAGGTGAGATTCTTTTGATTTGATTTCCACAACACTGTGCCTACAGTTGCCAGCGAAGGGATGATAAGGTAGCTCTCATAGATCATGGATGTATTAGTGAGATGTAGTTTACAGGATTTTTCTAAGGTTTTTGAGGTTGGGCATTATGTTACATATATCAGCACCATATTTACATATACCAGACGTCGCATGGCAACAGTAGGTGATTCACTTGATTTGATTGCCACTGCACCATCCTACAGTGTGCCTACAGTTGTAAGGGGAATTATGATAAGGACACCCCCGCAACGTATTGAACAGTCTAGATGTGAACTCAATCTGATGTCGTGTACACTTCGCGATTTTCTTTTGACTGTTACTTTTACTGTCATTTGATTAAAAGATTTGATGTGCACTATGACTTACCAATTTGTTGAAATTCATTCCACCTTCAGGAGCTTTAGGACTTGTTTCTCTCTTAGTGTTTCTCGGCTGCTCACTTTTGGCTGGCCATGTAGGGAAATCAGACTCATTTATTGGTAGAGGTGAGTCTTTGAAATATTCATGTTCTAATGCTGTGTCTGCAGTGATACGTCTCGTACCCGGGTTGTATGTTAAAGACCTAGAAAAAAATGTTTTTAAATTTAGTTTTGCTTTTCACTCTGTGTATCTTGGTTCTCCCTTGAAGAAACGTATCAATTTTTATGGAGGAAGTATACCCCACTTTGCCTGAGATGATTGGTTGCATCAAATCATTGGCAAAACATGAAAAACAATGACAGATATGGCGGCCATCTTGGATTTTCAAATGTCCAATCAGAACCATTAAAAATACCGCCAATGGCGTAGTAGCACAACTGTACAGTTTTTAAAAATGCTACCATGCGAACAATAAGTGTTCATTTGGTGAATGACTATCCAGTTGCCTATCCAACCATGTTGCTATCTTTACGATATATGCTATCATTTGGCTGTTGCTATGGATGTGGTCTTGTTGCTAGGCATATTTACATACATTTTTTGAATGTTTATTCAATTGTCTATTAATCTCCATTGTTATCTTCACAATATATGTGATCATTTGGCTGTTGCTATGGGCGTGGTCTTGTTGCTAGGCACACTTGCATACATTTTTTGAATGTTTATTCATTTGTCTTCTATTCCTTTTATCTTTGCAATATATGTGATTATTTGGCTGTTGCTATGGGCGTGGTCTTGTTGCTAGGCATATTTACATACATTTTTTTGAATGTTTATTCAATTGTCTATTAATCCCCTTTGTTATCTTTGCAATATATGTGATCATTTGGCTGTTGCTATGGGCGTGGTCTTGTTGCTAGGCACATTTGCATACATTTTTTGAATGTTTATTCATTTGTCTTTCTATTCCTGTTATCTTTGTAATATACATGATTATTTGGCTGTTGCTATGGGCGTGGTCTTGTTGCTAGGCAAATTTACATACATTTTTTGAGCGTTTATTCAATTGTCTATTAATCCCTGTTCTTATCTTTGTGAAATACACGACCGTTTGGCTGTTGCTATTGGCATGGTCATGGTTGCTATGGTATTTGCATACATTTTTTGAATGTTTATTCATTTGCCTACCATATGATCTTATTTGACCAAAATATACTGCCATTTGGTTGTTGCTAAGGGCGTGGTCATGGTTGCTAGGGCCAATTTTGTCAAAATGTTTTGAAGAATAACATGCAGAAACATCTCACCAAGTTTCAGACTCGGTGACCAAGTACTTTTTGAGATATAAGTTTTTGACCAAAAATGAACATTTTTACACCTAATTTGCATATCACTCATGGAATCATGGTATGCTTAATATTTCTTTGTCCATACATCCCTAGATACATTCCCATTAAATTTCAGCCCAATCTGCTCAGTAGTTTTGGAATTATAGATTTTTAACCAAAAAGACACATTTTTAGCCCTAATTTGCATATCACTAATGGAATCATCCCGTCATGGACAAATCTTACTTTACATCCCCTTAAGAATGTTCCCACCAAATTTCGCACCAATCTGCCCAGTAGTTTCTGAGTTTAAGTTTTTTGACCAAATATCACATTTTTTGACCCAAATCACACATCTGTGATGCGATCATTTTGATTTGAACAATTTCCCAACTAGACACCCAAGGTAATGGACCCACCAAATATCATGGCAATCGGTTCAGCAGTTTTTGAGTTTAAGTTGTTTACACACATAAACACACACACACACACACACACACACAGACAGACAGACCTCAGTTCAGTTGTGCTAAAAAAACATCCATCAGGAATATTCAGGCCATGTTTTATGCTCATATCACACCTGTGAAGACACCATAATTTGAACACAAAATACTGTAATGGGCTTTTGAACATCAGTCACTTTATAACCAGACATGAAAACAAAAGATAAACATAAATGGGTACGTGGGGGCGCTGTTCATTTTATTTTGACCTTAGCAATGGTAATAGTTACCAGTCATTTTTGAGTTTTTGATTCTTACTGTTTGCAAAGTCCAAGTTGTCCACGTTGACAGTATTATATGTAGTTATAGGCAGCCCTCAGATATGCAACCTATGGTCACTTTAAAAAATACAACCTTTTCCTATGAACTTGCATAACTAAATTGTTTCAATGAACTGTTACATCTAAAGAAGAACTCAGGTCTGCACTCTGAATGTTACCCAACACAATCAGACAGTCCACAGTCCCTACTGGCAAGCCCTCAGGTATGTAACCTTCACTGACTTATGTAATTTAGCACATGTATCAACAATAGTTTTACATTGAGTATATTTGAATTTGCCTATAGCCTGATTTCCATACTAGTATGTAGAATGAATCTCCTTACCTTTGCACCTAGCAGTAGTTCAGGAGCTCTATACCATAGTGTCACTACTATAGGCGTGTACTGTTTGAGAGGGGTACCATACTCCCTAGCTAGTCCAAAATCACCCACTTTGAGAACACCTTTATGACTTAGCAACAGGTTAGAAGTCTTCAGATCACGATGAAGTATCCAATTGTCATGGAGATGACGTACAGCCTGTAGTAACTGACGTAGAAGACATTTCACTTCACCTACATGGATATCATAGATAATATCAATATATGCATGAACACTCATTTCATAAGACAGTACTGCTAAAAATTTTGTTTCTGAAACAAAGTTGAACAAAAGAAGTGACGGGAAAAAGGACAATGTGATTTAAACTGTAAATATTTTGATATTATTCCCCAATGTTTTTCTTTGTTCATCAAAGGAAATATGAGTGACTCAAGAGACCCATGTCACTACAAGTCGCTGGATGAGTAGTGACAACCCTTAGGTCACGAGTATTTTCATGGTGAATGAAGAAAAGAATTTGGGGAATTATACCATTGCCAGTAAATATCAAAAAGAAATCGAGGAAAGAAATGGCAATTTTTAGTGTTTTGACTCATATTTCAAACACAGCAGAACTGATGACAGCCATTGTCGTGACATAGATGTGCATTGTCATGATGTAGAATGACAAGAGTAAATATTCCATATTTTTTATTGAACTTCATTCATGCATGGTATAGTGGTACATAAAAGCGTCTTCCATGATGGATGCCATGATAACTTTGACAAAGGCCTATATCGACACAATTGCCCTCAACTCCTTAGACATGCGTTGTTGTGGCATATTAATATAGATGTGCGTTGTCACGACCAGAGTAAATATTCCATATTTTTCATTGCACCTTGCCCGCGCAAGGTATAATGAACCAAAAAAACGTCACGTCTTCCATGATGGATGCTATAATTTGGCACGGACCTATATCGACACAATGGCCCTCAACTCCATAACTTCCAATGTATTTACTCTCATATCATTCCTGTTCACTTACCCAATGTGAATGGTTGTTTCATAGTTTCAAGTCATGTTCTACATAGTCCATAGTATATAAATCTTATCCATGTTACTACCGACGTATCTCCTGTTGAGGAAGTAGAAATGTGAATTAATAACCTGGGGTGAAAATTGTTGAATCCTGTGTTTCCCAACTTGTAGGTATTTGTTTATTGTACAAACACACTCAAAGACAAACATGCGTACATACATGATAATACTTACATACACACACACACACACACACATACATACATACATACATACATACGATGCGCATGATTCTTAGATCTTTCTTCATGTATTTGACCGTTCATTAGAACTTGCGGTGTTTCGTTCTATGTCATATCATCAGAACTGTTCTACTCATTACTTTGCATTCCTACATACATACCATGTGTCAAATATATATGCATACTATGAAGTTTGCCAATCAAATCAATTAGTCTGAAGTGATTGATTCGTCAATTAATTTCACAATGTACACAATTGGATTTAAATGTTAGAAAAACTAAATAAGCACCCAATAATAAGAAGTTAACTCGCTTAGAAAATTACCTTAATTAATTGAGAATCAAGTTAACTACATGTTATTCAATAATCTCAGAAAGAATATCCTACCAACACACTATCTCATGTTCACTGACCCCATAGCCCCACGTTGGGCGCCATCTTGAACTCTCGACCATATGAGTATTTGTAGACTACTTTGCCAAGTTACAGTAGAAACTCAACAGCAACACCACTAACCCGTAGACGACCGTTTAGCTATCCATGTATCAATGAGCCATTACCAAAATCACTCTGGAAAGTTGGCTATATAGTCAGTCTTATATTTGTATCTAGTTCATCACTTTCGAACGTACCGCCATGCAGGGTCTCCACACGCGGTTACCGTATATGGTATGCACTACGTCATCAAAGTTCACGACCTTTCCCGTCCCACTGACGTAAACGTGCATGATTGGTGGAACGCTCCGAAGTCAATCGCAATACGGCCCTCGAAATCAGTTTGCGATTATACTATTACTAGTGTTGCGCCGGACCGGAGTTTAGATAAAACGTAGGGAAAAAAGGCACGAGCGACTGTCGACAGTCTATGAGCGTCCCTAAAATGGCCTGAGAACCCTGCATATATAACCTGTCATTGCATTAAGATTTTTAGTAGCATTTCTTGACACCCTCTTGTCCATGTTTGATGGCTATACATTAATTAGGGGGTTAATGGTATCAAGAAGTAGTATAGTCACAGGTCGAAATCATGATTGCGAGGGAGGGCACTGATTTTTGGCAGTGATTATCGTAATTTATGCAGCCTCAGTCAGCTGTAAATTTGCATAATTTATTCAGTAAATATTTAGTCTCCATGAGCTGTGGCAAGTGATATCAGTGGGACTTGCATTTTGAAGGTCAAGAAGACAAGTTTTGTATTTTTTGTTTTAAATGTTTAACGTTTAGTGTTGAGTTATCGAAAAACACATTTTTTTTCTATTTTGCCTAATGCCGTAATTATTCAAAATGATGAAAGATTAACAATATATCCTACTGGACTTGTTGTTTTCATTTCATTGGCACCTGGTGGTGGCAGTCCCAGATGAAGTGGGTATGCATGCTTGTTAGAAATTTCATGGAAAAGGGGGTGTTTTTCGTCACCCATCAAGGTCCGTGGAATTGTAAATAAGGGGTACTTTTTCAGATCACCCTCCGAGAATAGGGGTAGGATGCCCTCTTTCTACTCTCTCTAGATTTCCTTGAAGGAAATACGGGGTTGTTTCTTGCAGTGATTTTCTCCCAGATTCACTAGGAAAATGATGTTTTTCATTGAAATATTCCGGGAAAAGGGTTACATTTGAAATTTTGCTAGCAACCATGGGGGTACTCACCCGTCCAGGGACCGCCACCGCCAGGGATTGGCAACAGGAGTGTACACTGTGAAACTGTTGCCATGCAAAACATCCAGTCCAGTAACTTACATTACAATTGTTCCATTAACTTCATACCTGGATGACTGAGAACATTGATATAGGGATTGATATAAGGATGTTTTACTTGTACCAGACAAGTGATTTGAAGCCTTCAGAAAGTGTTTTTTAGAAAGTACTTATCCCAATAGACGGGTAGAATTTCTCATGGTTGATTTAAAACCTCTACTCACTTTATACTATAGGTAAAACTTTTCTGTACTTGCAGAAACTTTCAAAGTGATATTTCAGCATATGAATAGAAGTATATGAACAATGTTTAGGGTTGGAGGTTTAAACTAGGGTCGGTTTGGTTACCAGAAACACATAATTGGTTATTTGGCCGTACTGAGAAACTATGTGTTGATACTACCATGTTTTAAAATTTTGTTTTTTTCCAGATTAGGATTTCATCCAAGACAAAATACACAAGCCGACACAAGACAAAAAGACACTATTACTATAAGTGTTTTGACTCAACTTTTTGTATGATATGTTTTATTAGATGCAAATATGAAAAGTTAACAAATAACATTAGCGTAGTCACCAGTCGATAATTTCAATACATAAAGCCAAAGCTCCCTGATGTATATAATTATAATATATATATGTTCCAAAAATGCATATTATAAAGCACTTGTTAGTCAGCTGTAAATATTTTTAATTAATTCACTGATTCATAACTGTATAAAATGTTATATACAAATGATAATATTAAGAAAGCATAATAAATGATTTTTGTTAATCAAAACATCTTAATTGCAAATTGCTGTATAATAAAACAGTTGTAAACCTTGATAGATACATTTGTCAAGTTGATTACTTTGTACAATAACCACGATAACATATCTATATGCATCGAGAAAAGTAAGTGGGTAAATATTTAGCAGGTATGGGTTTGACATGAATTCTCAAACGCATTTTGTACACTAGATAAAAACATGATAAATGTATGCATTATATACTCCATCTAAATAGTAATATATACAGATATTTTAATTCAAGCTAGGGGGTTGGGTTTCAGAAGGCTAGGTTCATACCCCCTAGCTTACACTTTAATATGTAGCTTTGACAGCAGGTCTTATTTGCTCGCCATACTGTAAGCTAAATCTAGTACTATACGTTTGCTGTGTATGTAAGGATTACAGTCCAACACTACTGAAATAGATCATTATGCTGATAACACACAAAAAAGGTGGGTTCAAGTATAACAAACAAATTTTTGTTATCCGTACATGTAAAATGTAAAATTCGGACACAAAATTAAGTATATTTGTAGCTGTTGTTACCAGCAAGAAATTCTTTTTTGAGTTGTACATGTAGTAAAGCTAGTAAGACATTTGTACATATCTATATGAAAGAGAAGAGTGTTGGAAGCCCTTGATTTGTTTGTACATATTTGACATTTTGGTTATACCTGCACCATTCATTCTGTGTAAGGTTCCTCTTCACAATCAGTGCAGTTTTATATAAAAATAACATTTATTTATACAAAATTCATTACTTTGTTTCCTTAGTACTTTCTTCATTTTTAGTACAAGTAAAATACACATTACAATTATACAAACTGACCAGTCAATGATCAGATAGTGATTTAATATGACGTAAAGGCACAAGATTGTGTAATACTCAAAATGGAGATTGAAATGGACAGCATTATATTTGAAATCCACATACTTGATTCAAACCTCTTGAAAATATTGATGTACAAACTAAGCACTGAGGTACAAAATGTAGCAGGCAGAATTTTCTACTCAAGCCATACATTTATGACATTTAGGATCATGTGTAGTATTCATTGCTTACAATCATTGTATTTTCATTACTGTAATCCAATTTTGTAAGTTTCAGAATTCCAGTAAGGCAAAAATATGTTTGTACCTTCTTGAATTGACGAGAGACTCTGATTATTGCTTGCAATTGGTAATTTACTGTATTTTGTCATTTTTGTAGTGTTCACTAGCTCTGTTTAATATTATCACAAAGAAACCAGTAAGATACTGCACCTGCTAATAGCAAGACTGAATGAACACAGTTTATTGTAATATTTTGTCTAAATAAAATGAACTACCATGCTACCATGCAGCCATTAAAACATTCACACCTGTGTGTCCGAGACATTTTGGAGTATATTCAAATGGCTGATTTCATTCAGGAAAAATATAGCATGAAATTACAATCAGATTTCATTCAGTCAAAATGTACAATGAAATTGCAGTCTTGCTGTCTTAAATTTGCTTGAATGAGGGCACTAAACTGGCTCGATAGCGATGGGATAAAATATCATTTTTGAGAAACATGATTTTAGGATATTTCAAGGCAGCCCCGTCATTAGTACTGTTGCAAACATACTGAAAACACTCAAATATGTTTTATGGGAAAACACTTCAAAATTATAACCAGACATACATGTACATTCATAAAATTTCTCTCTGAATATTATAAAATAAACATCTTGTTTTGCAATTCAGTAACTCTACTTTTAAAATATTTTTGTTTTTTTTCTTCATTATTAAAAAACATTTAAAATTACCAATAATTTTTTTAGATATGCATATAACAAGATGGCACCATACATTGAAAACCTTTCTTTGAGAAAAACTTTCTGTGAATGAATATTCATTTTCATTCACTGCAACAATGTCTTCGGATAAAAATTGTCATCATTGTGCAAAATATATATAAAAAAAACTTCTTTACAAATTGTGGTACTGTATCTTGTATAAATATTGCAGGATATATAGAGTAACTTATATATAAACTTTGTCACTTGATTAGGAGTGTCCAGGTTGTATATATGTGTTTATACCCCTGTGAGAGGCATTGGACCTCTCTGGAGTATATACGTATACTATACTTTAGTGAGAGGTACACCTTCGTCGCTATACGTTGTATCTGACGATGGTTTTCCACGTTTTGATCCTTTATTGTTTACTGTGACAGGGTCTATACTTTCTAATCTCATCAACAAACCACGGACTGATGATTCATCTTCCAGAAAGTCTGACGTATCCACAAACATGTCCATTGTTAATTCCTGTGGATCCAAACAAAATTAACATTTTAAGTTTTGTTTCTTACATACATATAGCTGCTAATGATGTAAAATAGAGAGAATGGTTACAGTCACAGTGTAACCTTAACCTCTATGTTATCATATACCCAGTATTGCTTCCTATGTAATTTAATGGCGAGTGCACACATTTAACCCAGGCACGTTTTGTCAAAATATAGTAAGAGGCACGCTCGTCGATATCCATTTACTCAGTGATTCAGTTTAGATTTTAGTCAATATTTTTACGTTTTCAAGCATAAAATTTTTAATGTTTCACTATCAGTTTTGATGTGATTGAAATGATCTTTCCATGCCATTACATAGGGTACATGATAAATTTTTTACATAATATGGATATGCTTTTGCAGACTTCAGTAGTATGGCTTATGGGTCCTCCTAAAGTAAGGCCCTTTCCTGATACAACCTATGTCTGCAACACCTGCAAGACTGTACATTGATACAAAACACTAAGAAGTCTCTGATGAAAGTTCATGCCATGTTATGATCAGTTTATTTATGTCTGTAAAAGTTCATCATATCATTGTATACCATAGACTAACTTTCACTGACAAACTGATTAAAGCATTGCTTTAATCTACATCAGAGCAATTCACTGTTGTATGTTAGTTTGAAAGTGTGATAAGTGTACGATACAATGATACTCCGATCAGCAGTAGTTGTAAAACATGACATCAATCAATAGCTCTCAAGTCCTGTCAAATAATGGCAAAACTTAATTACAAATAGTAGTAAGTTTTATATATCAGCATGGTTGTACAAAGGTTATAATAATGTACATTGTCAAGCAGTGCAACTTTAGTTATAATAACATGCATGTAGAGCTTACAATCTGTTCTGGTTGACAGAGGTCAGCCGTAACTATGGAAATTGTCACTCTGATGAGGCTTGTCAACCAGGACTGATTACAGATTAAATTTTCTTGACTGAGTTGAACTGCTTGTGTGTTAAAACAAAACTGAATTTGATTAATTCTGCTTAACTCCTTGATCAGCATTAAATAGCAATTATTTGTATTTTGTTTTCAGATGGTGATTTGTCAAATGTGATGGACAGGAAGCATTGAGAACCATCATCAGTTTTCACAGGACTTGATTTAAGGGAAGACTGGTGTTTTTTTCTATATACTTACTTGTGACTCGTAGCCCATGTCATCTCTAAGACCTTCTCTATGTAGGGTAGAGCTGGGTTCACCATCTGCCTCCCTGGCTTGTATCCAATCATCCGTGCCGTCGTCATGCATACTAGTTCCAAACTCAACTAGAATTGATTTACCACCTGGCGGAACTTCCACTGATTTACCATCTGAACCAATCATATATGTTTTACCATCTTGAGTAACATAGGTGGTCCTATTATGCAAATTAAGACACATGATTGGTTTAATCATTACTATAAGAGAGACCTAGGTGGGACTCCAATATGAGTCATAATTTTATTATGATTGGTTTGGGGGGAAAAGATATGGGTTCAAATTTAACAAGATGACCATATACATTTCCAATGTTAAAATAGCAAAAATAGAAAAAGTTTTGTTTCGGATAACATGACTTAAGAAATTAGGATACATGTAGGTAGGTTGGAATATTATCTATTTTTTCAACCCACAGACAAGATAATCATTGGTCATAATACTTCCGTAACAGTTGATGAGGTGTAAAAGAGGTAAAAGAAGACAATTATGTGATTCAGAAGTAGACAAACACAATATGCAGACTGTGCTGACATCGTTTCTCTCTGGAATGTGAATTTTTAAAAAGTAACCAAAGATTCTTTGACAGGGTAATTGAAGTAAATTGTCATAATTTTATCTTTTTCTTTGTAAAAAATGTTTAGGGTTGGTGGCTTAAATTAGGGTTGATCAGGTTATCGTAAACACTTTTTTTATTAGGCCCAAGTAATCAAGTCAGTGATACTTTTGCATTTAAATAACTTGGCACAAAACAATGTCTTGTGTACTTTCTGACACACTGACAGCAGTTACTATGGTAATGATATGGCTTTTGAACAAGTTGATGATGAGAACAGTAGCATGTATTTGATAGATTCTGCATTTAGGTAAAATCCACTCAGTGGCACTTTCTAACTCACCTTGAATCCATAAAAGTTGATGCATCAGCTCTGTTAAAATACAAAATAATTAGGATTTAATGCATGAAATGATATTGACAAAATATACTAATGGCATCTACTTGGACAGAATATAGGAACTCACTATGTCTAGATAATCAATAAAAAGAGTAATATCCAGCAAATAACAATTTATCACTGGAAAGATTCACAGCTGTGGATATGCATAGCAAACATGAAAAAACAATTGAAAGTAATTCTAATGAGATTCCTGATTAGACAAAGAAAAAAACTCTGTTTCCAATAACAAGGTTCAGAAAATAGGGTAGATAGTTGAGGATTTTTTTTCATTTTTTGAAAACATTTTGCTTCAACCCAAAACCAAACAAAATGTCTGTCAGAATACCCTTTCTGTGATACTTTGATTAAATATGTACAGACATCACTGGGGAAAGAAAACAGACATTCATGAAGGCCTTATCTTTTTTGTTTTAAATATTAAAAAAGTGTTTAGAGTCTGCAGTTATACTCTAGGGTCAGTTGGTTATCAGAAACACAGTTTTTATATTTGGCCTTAAAACTAAACTTTCTGCAATGTTCTCTATAGGAACTTGTTCAGTTTCAACATTTTGCAAGTCACAAACATTTGCATGAAATAGATTTCAGTATAAACTCTTAGACTAGTTCTATACTTGTCTTGTACCAGTTGACCATCAATTTCAAAATAATACATAGCCGACTGAACAGGAACAATAACTTTACAAAGCAAACCACGTAATATACATATTGAAATAGTGTATGATGGGGAGGGGGGGGGGGGGAGTGATTAACTGAATGTAGAGGTTTATTACTTACTGTAGCACAGCATCTGAGTATGCAGGGTTCTCAATACCCACACCAACATTTGGTAGTGGATACATTTCAGCCCAAAGATGTTGTCGTCTAACTTGCTCCTTTTCACGCCTATATAGCAGGAAAATAAGATATACATATTTAAATATCTATGTGAACATGAAATTCAGGTGTACACAGCCAGTTTTAGTTTCCATACTGTGTGATGCAGTGTTTTTTTAAGGAAAGTCAGTACTTGTCAAGGTTCTCCACCAAAATTTATATATTACAATGTATGGAACTATTTTACCAAATTTATTCCCGTTTGTTACCGGGGTTACCACACCTTAGCAAAAGTACTGTATAATTGGAGAATATAGCAAACTGCAGCATAGTTGTGCAAATGGTACTTGTATGTTTCATAGTATTAATAATATTGCTCTTGTAATATTTCAATATAAGCTGAAAATCAAAGAAACACCTGAGACTCAAACAAACCTATAAACATTTGAAATTTGAGCATTAGGTAAACAATCAACTTTACACATGACTCCCCATAAATCTGAAATATAAGAAATCAAACTACTAAAGGTAAAGGAATGAAAATTAATGTTAAGTGATATACTTACTTCTCCCACCATATAAAGAGTGCAACGATGGCTAGAATAGATGCAATTAATATCAGTATACCCAATGCTATTAACGCCGCAACAACACCAGGTAGTTCTGACGGCTGTTTCCTTATCTTGTCAAAGATTTCTGTAATTGTGATGATTTTCCAGTCTTTCACAAATGTTTTTTCATCAATGTCACCTGGCTCCTGAGGCGATTGGCTAATGAGGCTGTTAACAGATGTAAATAGAAGCGACAATAATTACAGTTGGCTTTATAGTCTAATGGAGTACCTTCTCTTTGAGGCTATTAACAGATGCAAATTTAAGATACAACAACTACAGTACATTCTCTTTGATGATTTAAACCATGGCAGCTACTAATGGAATTTAACTGTTTATGTTTGTTACTTACTCCAAAATATCTCTAGCTGGAACTACTTGTCCACTAGCAGGATCAATGCCATAGAACCATACGTCTGTCCTGTAATCAAAACAACAGATAGTGTGAAGAAAACAAACAAACATATATTTTGTAAATTTAATGAAGTGTCAATAATAGTTTCTGAAAAATCATGAAAAATGATGGCCATTTTGAAAACATTTACTCATATTACAAGCACTATACACAAGAAATAATGTAAGGGTTAGTTTCTCTGTCCACTGCTCATGGGGATCCTAGAAGCTCTGGAGGTTTTTAAAACTTTATCATGCCTGGTATAATTCTCAATATTGGATGCCCTTGGTCAGGTCAGTTCACCAAAGGAAAATTACACAGCTGGACTCGTGAACTCATGTACCTTGTACTAAAATAAGTGTAGGTATTTATTGTCTAGTTTACATTTACAAATTAAACAAACTTACTCATCAGGGTTAACTTCATCACCTTCAACTCTTGGTCCTACTTTGATGTGGTCAATAATTAAACCTGTTAAATTAGCTAGATCACTGTAACAAAACAACAAATTGTGTACTGTTAATAGTAAAAAGATTGAAGGGAAGTTTTCATTCGGGCTAAAATTAGAATTGGCCATCTCAGTGTTGTTTCACTAATACATACATTTTGTATTACCATAATTTGATAAAACTTAGAATTGGCCACTGTGTATCCAAGGTAACCATCTCAGTTTTGTTTCACCTGTATGTGTAATACCATAACTTGGTTTGGATTATAATCATCATGTCTAGAAGCATATCCATCAATAGCAACTGTCATTGTATTGGGAGAGGGCACTGCTCCAAAAAATTATTTGCACCATATTGTGTACATACCAAAATATTCCACTTGTAGTTAGTGCAGCTTGTTTGTATCTTACTGTAATATTGACTAACTTGTAGAAAGCAGATTAAATGTAGATGTACAAACAGTAAGTCACTAAATACGCTTTGATGAGATTTAGTTTAGCATTATAAGTACAATGCAGACTATAGGAATTTCACTAGTTTTCTGAGTACTTAAGCATACTTACTCTAGAATGTCATCTAGATTTTCCAAGACCACTCCAGGTGGAAGTTCAGAGGTCACAACACCAAGATCATTCACAGTTAGTATGAAAATCTAGAAGTATGAAAACCAGTACATCACTATCATAATGTATTGTGGAAATTTCATTTCTTTCAAGTGTTGAATTATATTTCATCCACTTACAAGTAGAGATCTGAGAGTTAAAAAATCAACTGGGCAGGACAAATTTTGGTGAACCCATCTCTCCCACCTTGTGTAACTAGTCAGACTAAATTGATTGTATTGGATAGATTTTATTCATAAAACTTGACACCATAGTGAGAAAGGAACATTTTCTGAAGCCTTAGTCATGGCTACTCAACAAGTTAGTCTGACTGGTTCCAGCACTATGCACCTCTCGTGGCAATTTTGAAACAGAAGTGTGGAGTTCACCATCTTTGAAATTCTAAAATAACTTGAAGAAATAATCTTTGTCTGTCTATCTGTCTGTCTGTCTGTCTGTCTGTCTGTCTGTCTGTCTGTCTGTCTCTCTCTCTCTGTCTCATTGTATTCTATTGTATTGTTTACTTACAAGAACAGTTGCTGGTATAGCTTGATTTCCAGTTCCATAGGTATCTGAAGCTTTCACTTTAAAACTATAACGAAGTCCAGCTTTGTCAGTAAAGATGTCAGCTGTATTCACAATACCAGTTTCTTGTTGTACAATGAATTTATCACTGCTATCACTACTGTCCATATTGTACCATACCAGGCTGTGGTTACCAGTGTCAGCATCAGTTGCCTTAACAAATACAAAAAAGATATGACATTTATCTAATAAAATTATTTTTTCATCCATTCAGAGGTAGAAGACCGCATGTACAGAAGAACTTGGTGTCCTTGTGTCAGAGAAGGACTCAATATGTACAAAAACCTATTATCAAGAGCTCTGTTGATATTTTGGGACTACATGTATATTTGAATTTTTGATGTTGAAACAGTAATTAAAATGTGTTCAAAATGTACATATTATGTGTCAGTTTGTTCAATGATATGAATGATGATGTCTTTAATAACACATGTTGACTGGTCTTCTTTGGACAACAGCATACAGCGAACTGATCACCCAAAAACTAACCTAAGGCCTTTGCGGAAATAGATTGGTTTTGGGGTGATCAACAGGCCCTCATATGCTGTCACCCTCATAGCCAGTCAACAAGTGTACAATGAATACCAGGCTATACTGTAGAACAGGAAAGTACAGATTCCTACACAACTAATACGCCATAACAAATCCAGACTATGATATTTTCAAATGTATGCATCAAAGCAATGAACACATACATACCTGAAGTTGTAGAATAGAGCTGCCATAACTTGTATCATCAGTGATACCCTTGACGTATCTATCCATTGTAAATAGTGGTGGGTTATCATTGACATCACCAACAGGTACTATAACATACATCTCATTAGAGGCAAGATCTACAATATACAAGGACACTTAATTGATGAAAAAAAATAATGTTACAGAATTCATTATATCATAAATAGTTTACAAGCCTCCAGTCAAAGACATAGGCCCCCAACTTGCATTTTTATATGGCAAAGGATTTGACCAATTTGCTATTTGACCTTGATAATGGGCATCAAAGTCAAATATCAAGATATAAAAAGAAAGCTTACTTTTGGGTATAGACATTGAAATGGAGCCTTTGTGTATTCAACGTGTTGAGTTAATGTAGAAAGAAAAATTTTGTCATTTCACCTTGAATATATTTGTCAAGGTCAAAGGTCAGTCTCATTAGAAAGTTCATTATTTATAACATGAATGGTGTCCATATGTATCAAACCTTTGGCGATAACAGGCAAAATGTGCTTTTTTATCACAAATATGGCTGCCATTTTCCTATACAGTTGAAGTCCTAAATACACATGCATCAAATGGTCAAATCCAAGTCATGATTATAATATCATCATCACTTGAAATGTTTGACTCAAAAAGATGTGAACATAACCTAAATTTAGTTATTTGACCTTGAAGATATTCAAGGTCAAGGTCTTAAAAGAAAGTTCATATTTGATATTATGAATGTAGGCACTTGAATGTAGGCACTTGAATGGAGTGATTACGTATTATACATCCAAAGTTATGATATATATTGTGAAATTTAACAACAAATATGGCTGCCATTCAGCCATATTTGATTCAGCACAATACCAAGTGACTTGCATATATCTCACATAGTATGTTACCTTTGTGCCAGGTTTGGTTGAAATTGGTTTGTGCATGCCAGAGATGTGATGGGGAACACACACATGCATGCACAGACAGATGGAACCCAACATGTAAGTCTCCTATGGGCAGTGCCCGTTGAGGACTAAAAAAGACTAAATATAATAATTGTAATTGGTGTTATAAATATATAAGGTATATTTGACTTCACTAGTTGATAAAAATGGACAAAATTATCAACAAGAAGAATCTTCAAACTGCTAGTAGGTTGGTCAGTCAACCAACCAAAGATTTGTGTTGAAATTACTTACTGATGTCTCTTTTTCTTCTTTGTGTACTTGTTGTATTTCTTGTAGTTGTTGCTTGGATTAATAGTCTGTATTCTGATATTGATTCCCTATCCAACACACCTATAGTTGTTAGGTGTCGACTAACTGGATCCAATAAAAAGTGGCCTATCAAATCCAAAACAAAAAAGTTTGTAAGACGTACCCAGCACCATATATCACATTAGAAGTAAATTTTTATCAACTTATCAACACCTCAGTAGTAAATACAGACACCATGAAAGTTTTCATTATTAAATGTGCGAAAATGACGTTCAGAATTCGCATTGATGCTAGACCCTCTCCCCACCATAATGAATAAAGTTCGCTTATTGAGCTTGTGTGATCGTCCCTAAGGGTATGATAATTTTTATAGATCTATACCTTGTTCATTTCCACTGATAATAACATACATAATCTCCAAACCGTCTTCATCCAAGGGGTCATAGGCAGCTGGGATTATTTCATCATAGCTTCCACTCACAGCATTCTCCATGGCTTCAGGCATTCTGTTGATGTACAGTCACAACACACAATTTAATTCTCAAGTTACATAAAATAAAATAAAGTAAAACACAGATACAGATATCTATATTCATCTACAATCACCAGTGCAAAAGTGACTCCATACCAAATTTAGAAAAGAGCTAAAAATCTGTTTTGAAAATAGCACATCATGTACTTATGGTAATGTATATTTTGTGCTAATGATTTGGTAGTATTGATACATGTCAAGGTTTGTCTTTCATTGGGGATATCAACCCTAAGTACTTGCATTAGGCCTAAAAAAAATTGTGATTCCCAGGCCAAATAAAAAAATTGTGGGGTTCCAGTTATGCTCAATTTTAGATCAAGTGGGGTAGGTAGATTTTTTAAATTTTTTACATTTTTTTTTCATGTGTCAGTGTCTAGTTCAGGTAGTTATGTTTTCTGTTGTTTTTCAAATAGTCTCTGTGTTATTGGTTTCTTCCTATCAGATGTACAACCATTACAGATTTCAAGAACAGTTAAAACTCTGCCAAACAACTTTTTATCACCAAACTGGGCCATCACTTAGAGGATTCTAACTTCATCCAATATGTAGTGAAGTTTTGTACTAATCATCTTTTATATAATGTAATGAACAAGACCTCTCTGTCCAATTACACCAAGAATATCTACCTTTTGCATCAGCTATCATCTATCAGTCACTGTTACTGTAATAGACCATGACATTGACATTTCAACTTTGACCTCATTTTTACTTACCTATGTTCCTTATCAACATTAATGTAAGTTGGTTGACCAGCACTGTAATCCAACACACTGATCATAAGGGACTGATTTGCTTCTTGTCTTGGGTATCCACCATCATATGCAACAATAGTCAGCTGGAATACATAGGAAGATTACAGTGTTTAATGCTATACAACCAAAATCTTACAGGGGGCCACTTACAGTGTTTAATGCTATACAACCAAAATCTTACAGGGGGCCACTTACAGTATTTCATGATATACCACCAAAATCTTACAGGGGGCCCCACACAAGCTGAGTTTGTACATTTTTTAAGCAAGATTTATGCTTTGAATGTACTTACTGATTAAAAGCATACATGAATATTAAAGTGGTCATATGGATGAGGACTGGGATATTTATTTGGATTTTTAATTCATAAAATAATTATATCATGGCATCCTACTTGATAAATTTGAAACAAGATAGAAGTCTGTGTTTGTAACTCAATATATTGCAAAAATTTAAACGTGTACAAAGTTTGTTATTCTATGTACAATAACAAACATTTTAGACATTTATTAATCTTTTGCAATTTACTGAGTTACAAAACAAGGATTTGGCATATGTTGTTTCACATTCATTGTTCAAGTAGGGAGCCATAATAAAATTGTTTTATAAATTAAAAATCCAAAATAAATACCCAATCCTTATCCATATGATCACTTTAATCATTAACTATGTCAAATCATAAAGCTATAAAAACAACAGAATTAACTTTTTTTCAATGGTCCAATCAAATGAAAACTCCTTTTACCATATTCATGTGAAAATCAAATTTTTTTTCTAAGCAATAACATGTGTTATATATCATATAGACGATACAAATATCTAACCAGATATGAAGTATAGAATTTGTGATGAACGCTACAACAATTCCCATCAATATACCCAAATAAAGTGACGTTTCTTACTTCATGTGACTGCTGATTGATTCCTTGGTCAAACAAAGCAGAAGTGGTCACTTCTCCTGTGTTTCTGTCTATGGTAAAATAGGCACTGCCTTGGGACAACATATATGATATTTTGGCATTGTCACCCTGCAAATAAACAAGAAAAACAAAAGAATTGTAGACAGTAAACTCTAGGGAATAAAAGAATGAACAAAATCCATTAAATTGTCATCTGTTTTAAAACACATACTTTCATCTCATCTTATTTGAAATTTGTTCAAATACTCGCAGATACAAAAGATTTTGGAAAATTTTTATATTTTTTTAAATCATAGTATTTGATTCTTAACCCTCTTATAATGATAATATGCATAAAAGATGAAGAGCACACTTCAAGTTGAAAGTAATCATTTTATTCTTCCAAGTGAAGAGGAACACTCCTCTAGGGTATAATTTCGTATTCTGAAGTCATTTTACATTACATACATTATGAGCGATGGTTGTGAAACATTGAGTTGAAAATTGTTCCTCATTTAATATTCAGTGCAGGTGCTCACCATGGACATGCATTGCATCATGTGAGTCCACAGTTATGCATATGTAATGACTGAATATAAATATTCATGATTCCTTAGTGCATATTACCTTCAATGAAACAATCAAATTGGTAAAAACATTGATTTACCAATTCAAGGTATAGTAAAGTGGTATTTCAAGGAAGACAAATTTTGACAAAAACTAACCTCATCGGCATCTTCAGCTTGTATTGTTATCACTGGAGTACCAACATCTGATGTCAGTGGTATTACTGGGGAAATGTATGATCCAGCAAAAACAGGTAGGTTATCATTAGCATCATCAATCACTATCGCTATGGTGATGGTGTCATTTAGCTGCACTGATGCCTTGGTGTTGGTTGCCATGACAGTCACATCATACATCCCTCCTGTGCTTTCATCTTCTCTGTCTAGCTCAACGTTTGTAAAAATCTCACCAGTTTCAGAGTTTATGAAAAAGACATCTAATCCACTGCCACCTTCAAATAAAAAGATAATTCTATTTTTAGATGATGAAAGTCAGTTATTTTGGAATGACGGAGACATTCTGATCCAGCTACCATGTTTAATGCGTCGGAAATTGACATCATATAACTGTAATCACTATATCTGATTATACAAGTTGTTCTCAGTGAACAGGACACAATAACTAAAGTACTGGGTTACTCTGTATACACTGGAATTAACAGATTAAGATGTGTTGTTAACTTGAAAAAGCACATGTGAAATATTCATGATGTCGCTAGCCTACCTGTAGACTTGAAGGACTAATTTGTGTGTGGTGCTAGTGGTATTACATGTAGACTTGAAGGACTAATTTGTGTGTGTGGTGCTAGTGGTATTACATGTAGACTTGAAGGACTAATTTGTGTGTGGTGCTAGTGGTATTACATGTAGACTTTTATATCATAAAAACAAATTTAGGATAAGGATCATTTAATTACATTATACTTGTTGTCACATAATGTACAAATTCTTCTACTGGGCATTATTATCATTATTTATTTATTTCTTGTAAAAAAACGCACTACACATGCGTCTCAGCGCATTGTACAGACTGAAGTTAAAAAATTGCAAAAGTAAATAACTGAGCAAAGAAAATAACAGCACTCACACACAGGAAAAATAAATCAGCACCAAGTATAAAAATCAACCCATTAGAATAATTCTAATTGTATAAAAACCGACAAGTTAAAATCAAATACTTTCCTTAAAACCGACTGGTGAAATTAAATTACTTGAAATGTTGTCTAAAAAGATGCGTCTTTAAACTATGTTTAAAATGTCAAATGTCAATGTCTTTGCATTTCTTATTTCAAATGAAGGCAAATTCCACAGAGAGGCAATCTGATTAAAATTTGATGTGGTAAAAGCGGCTAGATATCTTTATTTACCTCTATATGTCCATCATTTTGTGTTGTTTGTTTTGTCCTGAGTGATCGCTGCCTTTGTGGGAAGGCGGCGATCACTCAGAACAAAACAAACATCACAAAACAATGGAAATAGAGGTAAATGAAAGCATCTAGCTGCTTTCACCAATTCCGATTTTAATCAGATTGACAGAGAGGGTGAGCGCACACTGAAAAAGCCCTCTGGCCATAAGACTTTTTAAAAAATAAAAACATGGTATATGATAGTTGATATTGCCGTTGTGGATGCAAGTTTCTGTTTCCCTTTACTCAATAAACACAAATAAAATTCAAAAAAAGTTTTGGTTGTGCACATGTGTATGGGGACACTAGTAAAAGTGAAGACTGTTGGTTTATGTCAGAGCAGGGTTTTATTTCTGCAATATAATTACAACTTTCTATTCCTTCTATTTACAACTTTGTGTAGAGTAAGCATTTGTGTATATAATACTTACCAACAAGTGAGTACTCCAAGTATGCATTATCACCAGTATCTCCATCACTTGCCAAAACTTGACCAACAGACGCATTGACAACATTTTCAATGACGTGGAAAGGAGCAGTGGGCTATATTATCAAGTAAAAGTAAATATAGAGAACATTATATTATGCACAAACCAAGTTATTATCTTTGAACAGAAAATATGGATTATATACCTTTGATGTTCTACATCATGACAACCTGTGTCTACGAAGTTCTTCGGTATGCGTAATGTAAGTCAAAATGTCCGTTGCCATTATTATTTCCCAATTTTCATAAATTATGCTTGAAATATGATTTTCGATATTCCATGATATTTTTCTTCATTCAGCCAGTCATTCATTCAGGGTTTTTCACTACTCGTCTAGTGACTCATAGTGACAAGGCCCCTTAGGTCACTCAATTTTTCCTTGGCTGAATGAAGAATTGCCCAAGGCAAACAACACACATCTAGGCCCTGGTCTTTCCAAAAGTTCTTGATATGACACAGCAAAAGAAATCCATGTAAAAAGCAAAATCCAGCAAATTTTGAGGAAAAAACTTTATTAGGAAGAATATGAGAATAATTGAATCACCTGTTCAAACTGTGGAAGTTCATCATTGACATCTTTTATGGTTATTCCTACAACACCATAGCCTCTTCTTGGTGGATACCCTCTATCTTCAGCGTATACCAATATCTGTTTGAAAAGTTATCAAATGAAAATTAGTAAGGTTAAATCATTTTCTTTAATTATCCATAATAGCAGGGGAATTGTCTATGGTTTACATAGGGGACATAGTGAAATTGAGAAAGCTTTGCCATTACAAGTGAGAGACAGGTAGTGCCCCAGCCCTTTCTTTCACTACTAATTTTCGAAAAAAAAGTGCATTGAAATTTGAGTTACGTTTGTTCATTTCATTTCAGAAGTCTACTGTACAAATGTTACCCTAACAATAAACTTGGTATCTACATGTATGTTAGCCTTTTTATTTCTGCTAATGTTTTACATTTGCTGAAAACAAGAATATGAAATTCACTATCAAAAATTATCAGACTAAGCACTTTGGGTCTAAATCACGTCACCTTCACAGTGATTGCAAAACTGTCTTTATACACTATATATGCAATTAAAATTAAAATATAACATTGGAGTAATATTTTTGCAATGTACATCATTGTATCATATATGTTACTTCTTCTCCAAATTTAAGATGACTGCACTGACAGTCGATCTGTGTACCCATAAATTATCAAATTACTCATTTCATTATCTGGTGCCATCTATCTGCCTACTAAACTAACAATGCAAGGAACTTTCTATCACAGCCCACCTAGAAAAAGGATTAAAATTTAGGTATGAAAAACAGAAAAGTTGGTCTCAAGGCTCCACTGATAAGATAACACTATTGTGAGAACCTGGGATTGAAACCCTGATACATATTTCTTACATTTTACGTGATATAATCTGCCATTTTGTCTTTTTGAGACTTCCTACATCATACTTACTAGATACAGTCTATATCTACAATATAAGAAGGACAAACTCTCACCTGATAATAAGTGTTTCCGTTCTCAAAGTCAAATGCTACCAAGGTTGTAACTTCACCACTTAGGGGGTCAATATCAAATACAGCATTGTTACCAGGAGTGTAACTACCTATGTACTGGATGTCAAACACAAACTCACCACTGACACCAGTATCGTCATCTGTTGCCTTAACTGTGTGAATGACACTACCTATAGCAGTATCCTGGGTAGAGAAGATCAGAAAAATTGAATCATATACACTAAGCAGTTTAATTTGGAAACATAGAATAAATAGTGAACTATCTCAGACTAAATTGAGCTGCCTCAGAAGGCCCAATCCAAAGATTGAATCAACTAATAGTAATTTAATAGGGCCAGTTTGAAATGTTTTACCGCTGGCGATGCACTCATTCTAGGTAGATTGCAGTCACTCCCATTTTTCAGTTATAATCGATCGATTCCACAATAGTCCTTACCATGCGATCTAGCAAAAGTACTTTCGGAAGACTGAGTTGATCATATGACATCTTCGCAACATTGCTCAAGATTATTTCATTTTTAAAACACTAAATACAACTAATATATCTCTACAAATTATAGGGTACATATTTCTTAAGACGGGAACTTATAAGTGCTTTTGCTAGATCATATGCCACATGCCGCTAAATTATAATAGTCATGAGTCATATGCTACCTCTGATACCCCCCCCCCCCCCCAATATCAAACAGTGTTGTATATTACCTCATTTATCTCCCGACTAAAGTCTGGTGGGGTAATGACTGGAGTATGTAAATTGCCTATCGTCCTTGTGATATTAACTGTCACAACTGTAGAGTCATTAAGTGGAGGAAGCCCACCATCCATGGCTATCACAATGAACTGTACTGAGTATGTAGCAATGGGCAGCAAAGACTTCTTGACAGTGATACGTCCATCTTGGTCAACATCAAAATATTCTACAGGAAAATTGAAATCAACAAAAGTAAACCATTAAGTTCACTTGACACATTAATCTTCATCATTTTTTTCAGAAGACTCAAATTATTTTACTGATTCAATATACCGATAGACGAGTAAATATTTTTGAAAATACCTATATTATGCACTAAAAATATAACTATTTCTAAGATATTTGTAGATTATCATTTTCCAATAGCTGATTAACACACGAAATCTAATACTGAACTGATTCAACAAGTCCCTAAAATATTTCACAGTTTTTGAGTTTATATTCAGTTGATATGACCGCCATTCGGTAAGCAGTGATTCAAGCACAAAAAGTAAGACATGTGTATATTTCTTTTGTTCTGTATTAGCTACAAATATGGCTGCCATTAGGTCAAACTTGTGAATGTCACAAAACAAAGTAATGTGTATATGTTCCATATGATATGTCACCTTTGTGCCAGGTTTGAATGAAATTGTGTAATACATGTCAGAGATATGAGGTATTGCAAATGGATGTATACACAGACAGACAGACAGACAGACAGACAGACAGACATACAGACAGACAGAGCCCAATTTGTAATAGTCCCCTGCCCTTTGAGGGACTAATAAATTGTGAACTGGACAGGATCTAACAACAAGTTGGAAATTCACTAGAAGATATCCATTTCCACCAACATCTACACTTTAATAGAGGAAAGTCCTACACACACTTACCAGTACTTGGATTATTTTCCTCAAATGTGTATGTAATTTGACCATTACCATAAGTTGGTGAATCTGCATCACTTGCTGGTGTTGTGGTTACCAAGGTACCAGGCATATCTGAATCCTTTATCTCAATGGAGTATAATGATGATGCAAATACTGGTGCAGTATTGTTTGGACTCACAACAATGACATCAACCTGTAATACAAAGTCCAAAATAGATTTACATGTGAAAATATTTAGCTTTGTACAAAATACTTTGTAGATATGATATCAAGGAGCAGAACTATGTAACCTTAAGTCGGTAATTATTTACTCTCTGATCATGACAGATCCATGCAATAATGGATTTTCTGATTAATCAAGTCCCTCAAACATTATCAATATGATCTTTTGCCAATCACCATACGAAGTGTTGTTATTCCATGTGAATAGATTTTCTGTTCATATTACTCAAGAAAAATTACCACCAGAAATATTTTACCACTTACAAATCTGTACTAAGCACTTGACTGACTGTGCAATGTAATTTCAGATGGGCATAATGAGACTAACCTGTTGTATTTCCATTTGCAGATGGAAAATACTATACTTTTAATTCACAATATGCAACTAGGCCAAATAAGTGTAAATTCAATCATGTTTTCCGAGATTCTAATGTCTGGGAAGAGAAACTATCATCCATGTTCATTCCCCTCCAAAATAACCCCCATCCTCCACCCCATTCCTCTCATACCATACAAAAAGAAAGTTCCTCATCCTGCAAACATCATGAACAAACTTTATACACAACTTACAATGATTGAGGATGATTTAGATGGATCGGATGAATTCCATGCAGTCACTTCCAGTTGATGCAATCCCGGATTTCCACTTACAGGATTCTGGAGGTACACGTTACCTGTATCTGGATCTATGATAAACATGTCACTTGGTATGACCGGCCCACCCGGATAAACTGTTGGAAGATTTAAAAACATTGTTTAAGGTAACTTATAGGATTGGAAAACTACTGCATATGATTGGAAGAGTCATCTTAATAGTATAATATTACAGCAGAAATCATAATTGCTTTCAGTTTCAATGATCAAATATGTTTGACTAATATAGGAACATCAACAAACACTTAGATAAGTAACATCTGCTTAATAATAATTAGTGTAAGTAATAAACCACAGCCAGAGTTATACTTATACACTTGAGTTAGGTTTCTAATATTTGAATATTATGCCCACTGTTTGAAGAGATCTGGATACACTCTATACTCAGCATGGTTGACAATTTACACTAATGGAACACTGATTACTATCTCATTTTACTATGTTTCGTGGTTGAATGTGACTCAGACTAAAAGTGTTTGGTCATTGAAACTGGACACAATTATAAGTTCCACTGTACCATACTATTAAAAACAACTAACAGATACTTCTCTCTTGAAGTATATTATAGAGGTTGATAATCAAAATAAAACCAGAACAAAGTATACAAATTTCAAACAAGTATCAAACACTCAAATGAAAATCTGGGTTCATCTTTCCTTGGCAGACTTAGAGAACAATTTTAATGGAAACTGTCAGTAGATTTAGTGAAAACTCAAAAAGTAGTTATTAAGAATGTAAAAGTTTTGATAAATGTCACTTCCAAACTATTCAACTGTTACAATGCTAATCACTGTACGATTACTTTAACTTTCTCAAGAAAACAGAAAGAGGGAAACATTACATTACTGTATGATTTTAGTATATTAGCTGTGAGATCAATAGTTCAATGTAAGATAAAAAACTAGTTCTTTTTAGTGAGATAAAAATATTCTTTTATTGACACTTTATATGGTCATAATTGAAAGCTGACAACAACAACAACAACAACAACAACGTACAACAAAAGTATAAACAAGTATTTCAACAAGATTTGAATATTCAACTCATGCACGGCCTATGAATGACATCAAAACAGTATATTGATGTACATTTCAGTAAAAATGAGAAGCGTTTTCAGAAATGGTTGTACATTTTGACCCTGTTCCCAATATGCCCTTGTAGTGCCATGCATGTTATACTATTAATAGTAAAAATTCTCTCATTTCTCACTTTGACAATATTTTTAAGAAAAATTTGTCTTTTGGGGTACAAAGCTGATTCCATTAAAAGTGAATTTGTTTTTGTAGCATAAGAACTAAAATGATGAAATCTCCCCCCTCCCTAACTAAAAGAATTCAGTTTTTCATCCTACATTAATCCCCCCCCCCTTCCCCTTATATACTTCTCATCATTAGTGCAAATATATTAGCTTACTGCAAACCTAATGTTAGTGTTAGTTATAAATACAGCTTCATAGTAGACATAAAATTTGCTTATACCTCATACTCTGCTTGAGATCGACAGCTGAAATGAAAGCTTGGCAAGTATTAGACTTTGCAAGATAAAATTGTCATGTTAGCACAAAGCGATAAAAGCTGAGGTTAGTTCACTATGCATATTTATCATTGTTTTTATTAATGACAAGTATTTCAAATCTTGCCCAATTCCACAAATGTTTTACAGAGGTTGCCCATCCAAATTATGTCAATTTTACCTTAGTGGCTTACATGTATAAACTACAGTAACTGTCATTTTTCCTAGGCACGGCCAGCACCAGTAGCCAGCCGCACGCATGCATGCATTGCACGAACGAACGCACGCAAGCACACACGCACATACGCACGCACGCACACATGCACGCACGCACGCACGCACGCACACACGCACACACACACACAAACACACACACACACACACACACACACACACACCCTGACCTCTAGACATTCAATGGTTACTCAAGCTCCTCTATACACATCAATACATTGCTGCCTTTAATATGTGGCTGCGATATTTGAGTCTGTATCACTGATTCACCACTTTAGTGTAGTGCATATTGTGAGACACAACTGTCGAGTTGTTGATAATAGTTAATTAATCAATAGAATAGTAGCCCAATATTGAAATATACTGTTAAACCATGATTATATTCAGTCCACCAACAGCTAGTGCAGGGTATATTCAAATTTAGGGTTTGTATGTCATCCGACCAGCATTCCTGTACACACTTTGCCAAAATTTGCTCTCATGATCTAGAAACTATACCGAACTTAAAATAGTTATTCAAACTCGTTTTGTTAATGTTCAAGAAATTGACCCTTAGATACAATTCTTATGATTTGTATTTGAATGATGTGATTTTACAACAAATCCAATCAACAAATCTGATAACAGCACTGTCTTGAAAAACTTGACCATGAAAGGTGAATACATTTGTAGTTATTTTTGTATGGCAATGCTGCAAAGGAGCATGAGATTAGTGGTATATGATAAATATCTTATTATTGTTGCAATTTCAGATCAGCACTATAGGGAATTTTTATGCAAGATAGTACTTTACAATTGCATCGACAGTATTCTAGTTACAACATACTGAAAAAGAAAGCATGAATATCTATTACTGCTACAGTACTTACCTTGCACAGTTTGGTTGGTAATGTTATAGTAGATGCCATCTGATAAACCATTGGGATTAGTGGCCACAACTTGGGTAATGGACTTGTTACCAGGTGGTGTCTCAGATGATATTGTAGTGTCTATTTCATCCTCCTTATCAAAATCAAAGTATTCCTCATATGGTGGTGCTGTAGGAGTAATGGTTTGTTGTGTTAGTACTGGGGAGGGTGTGATTCCTGTGTGAGGACCTACACTTGAACCACTAACTGTTGTTTGGGGAGTGCCAGGGCCTGTACTTGGGAGGGATCCAGGGGAGAATGAAGATAAAGGTGTTGTTTGTCCGGTTCCACCTGTACCACCAGTTCCTCCTGCTGCTGTTGTTCCACCGGCTCCTCTTGTTGTTGTTACACCTGTACCTCCTGTTGGTCCAGTCCCACCAGTACCTCCTGCCGTTGTTACACCTGTACCTCCTGGGGCTGCTGTTGTTGTAACACCTGCACCACCTGTTGGTCCAGTTCCACCAGTACCTCCTGGTGCTGTTGTTGTTACACCTGCACCTCCTGTTGGTCCAGTTCCACCAGTTCCTCCTGCCGTTGTTACACCTGTACCTCCTGGGGCTGCTGTTGTTGTAACACCTGCACCACCTGTTGGTCCAGTTCCACCAGTTCCTCCTGCTGCTGTTGTTGTTACACCAACACCTCCTGTTGGTCCAGTTCCACCAGTACCTCCTGCCGTTGTTACACCTGTACCTCCTGGGGCTGCTGTTGTTGTAACACCTGCACCACCTGTTGGTCCAGTTCCACCAGTACCTCCTGGTGCTGTTGTTGTTACACCTGCACCTCCTGTTGGTCCAGTTCCACCTGTGCCTCCTGCCGTTGTTACACCTGCACCTCCTGTTGGTCCAGTTCCACCTGTACCTCCTGGGGCTGATGTTGTTGTTACACCTGCACCTCCTGTTGGTCCAGTCCCACCAGTACCTCCTGCCGTTGTTACACCTGTACCTCCTGGGGCTGCTGTTGTTGTTACACCTGCACCTCCTGTTGGTCCAGTACCACCTGTACCTCCTGCCGTTGTTACACCCGTACCTCCTGGGACTGCTGTTGTTGTAACACCTGCACCACCTGTTGGTCCAGTTCCACCTGTACCTCCTGGGGCTGCTGTTGTTGTTACACCTGCACCACCTGTTGGTCCAGTTCCACCTGTACCTCCTGGGGCTGCTGTTGTTGTTACATCTGCACCTCCTGTTGGTCCAGTTCCACCTGTACCTCCTGCCGTTGTTACACCCGTACCTCCTGGGACTGCTGTTGTTGTAACACCTGCACCACCTGTTGGTCCAGTTCCACCTGTACCTCCTGGGGCTGCTGTTGTTGTTACACCTGCACCACCTGTTGGTCCAGTTCCACCTGTACCTCCTGGGGCTGCTGTTGTTGTTACACCTGCACCACCTGTTGGTCCAGTTCCACCTGTACCTCCTGGGGCTGCTGTTGTTGTTACACCTGCACCTCCTGTTGGTCCAGTTCCACCTGTACCTCCTGGGGCTGCTGTTGTTGTTACACCTGCACCTCCTGTTGGTCCAGTTCCACCTGTACCTCCTTGGACCGCTGTTGTTGTTACACCTGCACCTCCTGTTGGTCCAGTCCCAACTGTACCTCCTGCTGTTGTTACACCTGTACCTCCTGGGGCTGCTGTTGTTGTTACTCCTGCACCTCCTGTTGGTCCAGTTCCACCCGTACCTCCTGGGGCTGCTGTTGTTGTTACACCAGCACCTCCTGTTGGTCCAGTTCCACCTGTACCTAATGCCGTTGTTACACCCGTACCTCCTGGGGCTGCTGTTGTTGTTACACCTGCACCTCCTGTTGGTCCAGTTCCACCTGTACCTCCTGCCGTTGTTACACCTGTACCTCCTGGGGCTGCTGTTGTCCCACCTGTACCCGTGATGCCTGTATGTATGCTTGTAGTTGTTTCTGGGCTACTCCCTGTTGTGGCATCTGTAGTCAGAGTAGATCCAGTCATAAAATTGCCAGTTTGCAGTTGGTGCAATGTGATTTATGCCGAGTGAAGGAATTACAGGCGAAGCACGCAAAGTGACAATGAAGGAGCTGATCCATTGGTCCTTTCAGTTGTAGCAATTATAGCTGTGGTTGGCGAGGCAGAGAAAGAAGGGTTCATCATTGGGTATGGGGGTACTACTTAGTAGGAAAACAGTTAGTGGTGAAGCAATACTCTCTAATGGTACATTAGTTATTGAATAATCACTGTGTGTTATCAATTAGTGTCTTTACTAACAATCTACTTCTATTTAAGCTTATATTTACTTTTAATACTACATTACATGTACATTAATATCAATCTAGATATAATGTACTGGGTACTGCTGGTAACTTTAATGCATAAAGCTGTGGGAATACTGCTTACTCTACAAGTACTAAGGGATTGTCTTAATGACATATAGGCATCAGTTACTATTGGATTTCATATATAAATGACTATGGTACTTATTTTGCTTAAATATGAAGCTAAGCTGACTAATAATATTAAGTTAGGATGCGTGCTGCAAACAGAACATCTACCCATGTTGATGATGAAGGAGAGACTTTAGAACAATGTAATAGAAGAGTGTACACTGCCATCATGCTATTGACAATTGACACAGGCAAAGGTTAAAGTTCAGTCATGCTGATGGAAAAAGATGATGATGATGATGATGATGATGATGATGATGATGATGATGATGATGATGATGATGATGATGATGATGATGATGATGATGATGATGATGATGATGATGATGATGATGATGATGATGAGGTTGAAGAGGAAGAGGATGATGATGATGATGATGATTAGGATGAGGAGGAAAAGGAAGATAGTTTGAAGGGGGGGGGAGGAAACAGCGATACAAGTCCAGTCATGCTGATTAATAAGGAATAAAGATAAACCACCATTCATTGACAAAGATGATACCAACAGTGGAGAACATGCTGAATTGGTTGTCATGGTAACATGCACTGATGGTGATGATGATGACGATGATGATCATGGTGATAGTAGTAGTGTTCATGCCTCTGTTCCTGATTCAGTAAACAAACTGGACACAGCCCCTGGTCCTAATGGTCCAGATGTTCTTTGTATACTCTGTGACCTTATGGAGCAGTGACTGTTATTCCAGCTGTTCTTAGACTGGACTTCTGAAATATCTATCATACCTGTTGTTGTGATGACTGGTGTGGTTGTTTCTGGATCGTTGATAACCTGGATAGTTACCACAATTGTATCCTTCTGATCTGATACCCCAAGATTGGCAGCACTGATAGTTAAATTGAATTCTATGTCTCCTGCTTCGTAGTCTAGTGACTGGAGTGTATAGATAACACCTTCAAGTGCTGCAAGTAGATAATCAACAATGTGTGTGTTCAATTTATTCACTTTCCATTCAGAATTTCCTATGATACAACAGCGGCAATCAAGGGTTCAGCTTACTAAGATAGACACAATAACTTTGTTATTTGATGTTGTACATTACACAAGTGGATACATGATAATGGTGATAATTGTTCTAGCTATCGAAAGCAAATCTTGCTATTTCATGTTGAAGTGACACAAACCGTGTTTATAAACCTTTCACTCAATTTCCATAAAACCTAGATTAAACTATTATGGTATTATAAAATTAATGTCGAGGCATTCCTTCTATGATTGCCTTCTGGCATTATTGGAACACTTGATTGCCTGAGAATGGATTCCTTGACATTTTTCGATATGTATCAAAAATTACATTATGAGATAGTTTATGTGTTATATCGTAATACCAGGTTTAAGTTCAGTCAGTTGCAAGTGATAGTCACGTATGCTTCAGTAAGTAGAATAATACTATGACTTTTAAATACGTAGCGTAAACCTCGCCCACAAATTTATAAACTCAGATTGTGTCCCTTTAACTAACAAATATTGGGAATGATCAAATCAATGCATACTTATCTATGTCAGATTTACTCTTATATATTTCTACACATTCAAAAGTAACCTTTCCACTCTTTGAAGCCACCAAGAATGTAACACAAGTATCATACTATCTGTTATGTTGAAATGTAAAATACAAGTTGATAGACAGTCTTACGGCCAATGAAAAACTTGTTTTCTTCATTGCCATCCTCTATTGTGTAAACTGTGATATCATTGGGTGATTCATCCTTGTCATATGCAACCATTGCTGGTGTCTGTTTGGAAAAAGAACAGTTTGTTATTTATTATATACGAGTGAGTGAGTACTTGCATCAATGTACATACATACATACATACATACATACATACATACATACATAAATACATACATACATACATACATACATACATACATACATACATACATACATACATACATACATACATATACATACATACATACATACATACATACATACATACATACATACATACATACATACAGCTTTAACAGATCAATGTTATATGTTTATATATATTTTAATATTTTTGATTTTTATTACAGGTGACTCTTTATAGTGACATTTTACCAGTCATTCTACCAGTGACCAGGCACCTAATGTGACCTATGACCCCTTATTAGGCTCACGTGTCTGCAAGGTAACGTGTACTGAATAGGGAGTCAATCTGTTGACAAAGACTGAAAACAGCTTCCGGGAAACTTTCGGAAATTCTATTCCACTTTGGAAAGGTATCTTTTTTTGAATGATAAAGGGTTAATAGATATGCTGCTCACTGTAGACATATCAAATCATGACATAAACTTGCATTTGACACTTTCATTTTCAAGATTAACCCATGTAAAAAGTTGCCATTTGGCCAAAGAATTGCCCAATTTTTTGGTATTTGCCAAAATATTGGCCAATATTTTGAGACTTCCCAAAATATTGGCCAATATTTTGAGACTTCCCAAAATATTGGCCAATATTTTGTGAGTTTGCCAATATATTGGCCAATATATTTTCAGCTCTCAAATAAACTGCCCAATATATTTTTCCTAAATGAATGTATTTGGTCAATATATTGGTTTCCTTTAAACAATTTTACCATTTTGTCCCCACAGTTACAAAATTTACTACTTGTAACATGTTTTAGTCAAGGTATGTTAAACTGAGACCATGAACTGAGAGTCTCAGTTGCAAAAAAATAACCATCTGAGACTAGTCTCATTTTGCCAGTCTCAAAAGGCAAAAAAAACTTCCATGGTTAGAGTGTTTAATATATTCTTAGGATTTCGATATTTGTTTGTGTTTGTATTGTAATCAATATTGCCTTCCATACATATCTTTTGTTATTCTGTGTATATGGTGTCAACTCTTTCTTTTGTGTAGTTATCATGTGATCTGTATGTGTAGTTTACTAAGCCTAATTTGTTTTGTTTCTAGCATGGATGTATTCATAGACCCTTATGATGTATTAGGGATGCATCTATGTTACTTGTAATGTTTGTTGTCATTACAATCTTTGGTAAATTTTCAGTCTCAATAGTATACATGTAGTGTGACATCATGAATTTTTGTGAACTGAAACTATTCTCAGATAGACTTTTTTTTAATCTGGGACTGAAGTTCATGGCAAACCGAGACTGGTCTCGGATGGCTATTTTTAGCAAACTGAGACTCAGTTCATGGTCTCAGCATGTCACACCCAGTCCCTCCAGGTGGGTGGAGGGACTGTGTCTCAGTTTAATGTTTTACATGTAGGTATTTGTGTACCATTACATACCTCTTTATTCATTATATTTTAAACTCATTAATTAATTGCAGTTTTACTTGTCAAACACAACTAATAGCTCCCTTTCAAAGCCAGGCACTGCACTGTTGTGTGTTTTTAATCCCAGTAAAGCTCGAGACTTGACATTTTTTACAGCTCATTTTAAAAGATAGCCACTAGGCCAATGGGTCCATGTTCAAGATGGCCACAAGCTTATGCTCCATGTTCAACTACAACGGCTTGCCATATGGGGACCATATCTTGTGTGAATAGTTTAAATCTTAAAGGTATCTCAGACATGCAGACATGTTTACAAAACTAATTTATTTGAATGTTGACAGTTTCTTCTAATAATGTACAGAGTTTATACACATTGTGATTGTGACGTCCTATATGTAATATCTCTGGATAAATTCTCAGGATTGGGGTTGGAGAACTACTAAACATTTTGCATCGGAACTTAGGGAAGGGTTTGCCTGTGATCAGTGATAGTGGTAACATTTACCTGTTACCAGTGAATATATCACTTTGATGACAAAAAATTTTCATTTGTCCTTAAAACAGAGAGGACTTATTTTGATTCTGATGGCTAATTGAAAGATGAATATTTTGACCATGTATCTGGTACTATGAGGAAACATTTAGTCAACATCACAAAAATATTGGCAATTTGCTGAAATCTACCGACAATCTGAATAGCTGTTGGTGAATGGTAAACTAAATAACTATCGATTTGCTTGGAAAAATCATGGGAGTATAACCCACTACCTGGGATATCCCTAAACTCTTGTTCTTTGTTGAAATTTATCAACATGACAAAAGAGTGACAGTCACCCTTGTATTCAGATTGTAGCAATGTCTGTATGTACTTTACTTTTGCACTCACAATGATAACACAACATTGTAACGGTCAATACAAGTATGTTCTGTCACAGACAAGGAACACATGTGCTGCATGTCTGTGGTTCGATCTGTGTGTCACAAACCATACCCCTTTCTACCTCAAGTTGTCTTGGCCAGTAGATGTTGTCTCTCTTGCATGATCATATAAATGTATCTGTAAGTGAAGCAAGTCACGTCATTTCTGATATATTTAATATTTCATGGGTGCACCATTGAAATTTTTTCTTACTCAGATATGTGTATAGGGCTGAAAAGTATATTTTACGGCTATAGTTACCGGACATTCCCTAAATGTTGTTTTTTCAAATCAATTAAAAAAATTGTGCATTTTGTCACAGACAAGAAACACTCTGTGCTGAATGCTTTGTTAACAAATGGCATGAATGCTACATTTGGAAATAATTAGCACACTGTCATTGGGTATAAAACATGGCCAACGTAATACAAAATATGTAAATAGTATGCAAATGAGCATTTTCCAAATATGATTTAACAACCTGACAGTGTTACGTAATCATGATAAAATATCCTGAGATTATCACAGTCTACATGTCATAATCTGCAAAAGCAGCATACTAGTGCTTGACCGAAAACCGTCGCGTCATGTCTAGTCTTCAAATGCTTAGATGGCAATGTTACCATCGTATGGCACGTCAATGGAAAGAAGGAAAACTTGCCCTAGTGGAAATGTCACTTTGATAAAGAGTGGAAGTGAAAGTTCCGAGATTGTGGTAAGTGTAGCTCTATCATTTTGGAAAGTTGATTTCTGTTGTTGTGAATGTTATTGTCAATAGAAATTTTACATCCATCCTTGGAGTAATTAATTACTCAAAGATACATCTATGCTGACCAAAGATGATTTGCTACTCAATTTCCAGACTCCACAAACTTTTTTACTACAATCTCAAAACTGTTGTTCGATGTTGCACGTTTTTTTACCCATAAGTATGTGCACATATGGTGTTGGCACAGTGTAGACTACCATGCATTAACATTGTATGTCACATGTTTTGCAATGGCAAAGTGTGGGGCAACAGAATGGTTGATTTTCAAGTGAAGATGGTAATTTTATGGTAACATGTCATTGTCCAAAACGTGTGAACAGTAAGCATTCTACTGTGGAGTGGCCTTGCATTTCATTTGTTTTCTCAAAGTGTTGAACTAATCACAGACAACTAAGAAGTTAGTTGTCTGTGAACAAATTAAAGTGTAGCAGTCTTTGTTGTTTGCTTTAGAGGTGCTTCCTTATCGAACCTTCAATTACTCTTGGAAGGATGTGACCCCAACCCATTTTTACCGGTAAAAACTGAAACTTCTAGCATAGGCAGTGGATCACCTTTGTCCATAAAATATATGCTAGACCCCTCAGGCTATTTTTCTCACTATGATGGCTACCAAAGGTTTCCAGTAAGGGCTAGCCCGAAGTATCTAGGAAAAGTTGAAATTTTCCTTAGAGCTAATTTCTATTTTGTGGGTTGAGTAATGTATGGTAATCTATTCAATAACCTGTGACCTTTAGGATATGTACATTAACATACATGATTATAATGTTTGTGTTCTTACTGAGGATTACATCTTAGTGTTTGTGTAGCAACTGTTTTGCAATTCTATGCATATCTTTTCTTATTCTGTGTATATGGTGTGAACTGTTTCTTTTGTCTGTGCTTTGTGAAGTATGATTCATATCACTACTAGTGATGTGATGTGACCCCTAGCTGTACTGTCTGTGGTTGCATTTTAGCCCACATAGTGTATTCCAAGTTCAAACTGGTGATACCTCTTATACTTAGTTTCAAATTGATTTCTCACAAAAAGGCAACTAAAGCTTGGAACATTTCCCTTGAAGCATGTCAAGAGAAAGGTTCTTGTATCTGAATGCCTTTTTCAGTTATTCAGTCTATACGATGGGATGTCTATCTAGGTTCTATGCTCAGTCATGATGGTATATAATCTCACTACTGTATATACATGTATGGTAATTGTGAGTTTGATGAGTGTGTAGACATTGTCATTCACACATTTTGGTTGATCCATTGTGGTTATTTTTACCTCAGACCACTAAAGCCACTGTTCTCTGTATTACTAGCTGTCAACTACCTTCTCTGATCAGCTGTTATTTATATCATCAAAGTGTGGATGACTTTAGCTAGACCTCAGGCTTTCGCCCTTGATTGTGTCCCACCTATCAGAAACACAGTGTTGAGAAGAAAACCTTACTGCAAAAAATTTTCAATTAACATAATGAGAATGAAGATTTTTTTCCAAAAAGCCTTCAATCATCATATGGATATAATTGGAGCCATTTATTAAATTGTATGTTTGTACCAATCCAAAGCATCTCACGGGGTTGTGAAAATGTATTCTTTGCCTCTGTAATCAGTAATAACATCTGTGTTATTTTGTGATGAAATCTATAAACTTTTCATTGACATGCACAAACAATTTGTACATGATACATGACCTGTGTGTTTCTCGAAGCACAGAAAAAATGCTGAAAACAAGACCCAGAAGCTAGTGCTCTGTACAGCAGTTTGAATTTCCCGCATTTGCATAGATTAGCCATAATCCTCTTTATATAGGGCAGTTGTGTCTATATTCAGTTACATAATGCAAGTTTTAATGCAAGCTCTTTTCTTTGTTTTTCAGGTTAAAGCTGTAATGACTGCCTTATGGAGGGTGAATGGATTGTGACAATATATGATGAACTATGTGTGGGAAAGATCATAAAAACTAACTGGAAAAATGCTTTAGTACATTTTTTGGAAAAAAACTGGTGTTTATGATTTGTGGGGTGAAAGGTAATTCTGTTTGGGAGGGAAATTTCAAAATAGAAACTTTGTCTTGGGAAGGGGCTGAGATAAAGATAAATTTATGAAGTAAAAGTTAGATGTTTCAATATTACATTTATGCATCATGGTCTTTTTTCAACGTGTGTATGTGTGTGCCATTTCTCATTGTTAACTCTTCACCATGGTTACAAAAAGAACTGTAGTTCTTGAGAATGTTTCAAGAATTTTTGTGCTTTGTATCAAACACTTTTTCTTTTTATATTCCGTATGGTATGTAAAATTGCTGAGTATTTGGCTTGTCAGTATACCTTGTATATATGTGATGGTCAGACTCATTGTTATTGTTACAAGAAAGTTCAATAGGTCAGTCACAAACACTCATTCGATTGATCTGCTCAGAGCAATGAAGTTTTGTAAAAACCCCCCCCCCCCACCAAAAAAAAAAAAAAATAAATAAATAAATAAATAAATATTAATGTCAAAGCAAGAGTTCATGATGGAAATTTTGTTGAGGAAGCTTCCAACACTGCAGCAACTAGGAAGTGGGGAACATAGAATTTTGGATAGTAAATAAACAAGAAAGGATTACTTTCAGCTGTATTTCCCATTTACGATAGCTCTCCCAATATTGTCACTGTTATTATACTAGTTTGAAAGTGGTCATTTCTTTTGTCCTGGTCCATAATGTGTAACCTAGCACAGCAACTAGGCTCATTTAAAATCAATGTTCAAATATTTTAAAGTAAATTGGCAATAACAAGGTGTAGATAGGGGAAATGATGGATAGTGTATGAAAGTAAAATATTTCACAATGTTTACATTTGATGCAACATTTGGTATTAAACATTATGGGATGGAAAATTTGATTTAAAAAAATGAGGGAATAATTCCTAAAAATCCTGCAAATGGCACTGTAGCACAACTGTACAGTTTTTATAAATGTTTATCCACATGCCCAGGTCCATGTTAACAATAGGTGTTCATTTGCTGGATGACTATCCAGTTGCCTATCCAACCATGTTGCTATCTTTGCAATGTAAGCAATCATTTGGCTGTTGCTATGGGCGTGGTCATGTTGCTAGGCATACTTGCATACATTATAAAATGTTTTTCTTCACTTTTCTATGAATTCTCGATATTATCTTTGCAATGTACGCAATCATTTGGCTGTTACTATGGGCATGGTCTTGTTGCTGAATGTTTACTCACTTGCCTACCTGAAGATGTTGTTATTTGACCAAAATATACTGCCATCAGGTTGTTGTTAAGGGCGTGGTAATGGTTGCTAGGGCCAATTGTGTCAAAATATTTTAAGAAAATCTGCAGAATAACACTTTTAGAAACATCTCACCAAGTTTCAGTCTCACTGACCATGTACTTTTTGAGATATAAATTTTTGACCAAAATTCACATTTACAACTACTTTGCATATAACTGACAATATAATTTGCATCATCATGTCTTTTGAATCATCATGTCATGAACAAATCTGAATTTACTAGCCTTCAAAACTGTTCCCACCAAATTTCAGGCCAATCTACCCAGTCTTTTTTGGAGTTTAAATATTTTTACCAAAAATCACATTTTTTTGACCCAAAAGCACATTTCTGATGCAATCATTTTCATTTGAACAGTTTCCCAACTAGACACCAGAAGTAACATGACCACCAAATATCAAAGCAATCGGTCCCAGCGGTTTCTGACTTTAAGTTGTTTACACACACACACACACACACACACACACACACACACACACACACACACACACACACACAGACAGACTGACAGACAGTTTGCCATGCTTATAGCACTATTGAACCTTATCAGTTCAGTTGTGCTAAAAAGGAACCAATATATTGGCCAATACATTTATAGGGGAAAAATATATTGTGAGCTGAAAATATATTGGACAATATATTGGCAGACTCCAAAAATATTGGCCAATATATTGGTAAACTCACAAAATATTGGCCAATATTTTGGGAAGTCTCAAAATATTGGCCAATATTTTGGCAAATACCAAGAAATTGGGCAATTTTTTGGCCAAATGGCAACTTTTTACATGGGTTAATTTTGAAAATGAAAGTGTCAAATGCAAGTTTATGTCATGATTTGATATGTCTACAGTGAGCAGCATATCTATTAACCCTTTATCATTCAAAAAAAGAGACCTTTCCAAAGTGGAATAGAATTTCCGAAAGTTTTCCGGAAGCTGTTTGAAGTGTGCAGTCGAAAATTTCAGGTAAATTTTCAAGTTGTGTTTGGAGCAAAAGTTTAAATTGAATACTATTACCAGTCATTCTTGTTTATCATAAGTGACTTTTTATTAAATGGGACTCTTTTTAGTTTGTTTTCCACCTTAGTAGTTTTTATCACTTTTGTAGTGTTTGTACCTATAGGATATATGGCGCTTTACAAGTGCTATGATTATTATTATTATTAACGTTACAGATTAAATCTACTCTATTTGGACTAAAAGCAGTACAGTAATACCTACCACAGAAACTATCGTCATTGCAGGTTGATTTTCCATCACTGTACCACTATATTCAGTCTCATTGAACATTGGCAATTCATCATTCACATCTAGTACTGTTATCACTAAAGATGCATTTGATGTCTTGGATGGTGTACCATTGTCTTCTGCAACAAGCTGTCAAAATTTGAATGCATAAAATGATTTAGTCATAATCACTTATCCCTAATGATGTAGTGTTCTAGATCAAATAATAACCATAGAATATCAACAAAGGCAATCTCTGAAATCTCATTCACATAGATTAGTTACAGTGCCTTGAAAGGTGAAATGTTTGGTTTCTTTTACTCTTTTTAAAACTGTTTTCCGTTTGTCGATCTGACTTGTACTTCTCCAGTTTACTGTTGTTAGTACGGAAACGGTAGAAAATTACACGTTCAGGGTCTTGAATCTCTCAAAAATTGACCCAATAAATAAGATGTGGTATCTGTCAGCGTTGTGATAGCACAGACTGCATTTGTACTCTGATGTCGGCAGTCTTTGTGTACTTTATAAATGTCTCATGTTTCCCTTGTACAGCAATTTTCTCTTTGTCAGTATAAGATGTCATCATAAACACAAAAAACTCCTAAATCATTGGCACAATTGAGATTGATGTATAATGGCTGGACATCAGCCATTTCTGTGATTGTTCACTGGTGTTTGGGAAATATTACTTTTGTTAGTATATCAAACTGTTGAACATAATGTATTCCATTAGTAGACTTTGTATGGATAGAAAACCCTTTAGTTAAAAACTTATTAATAAGTCATATTTTTCAGAATGATGTGAGATACAGTAACTTCAATACATTATAAACCATAATTATGAAAAGCCAACTTGAATGTGAAAATTTTGCAAACTTGTATCACCTTGGATTTTACCAACAAAATAAAAGAAATGTACCACAAAATCTCATTAAGTAATTGGACTCACCAGTAGATTGTAAACAGCAAGAGCTTCCCGATCAATATCTCCACTTACAGTTACAAATACTTCACCATCTGCACTTAGAGCTACAGTAAAATCACTGTTCTCATCACCTTCCAAATGTACACTTATATTGCCATTATCAAGGATATCTTCATCAACGGCAGAGATTGTAGGACTCTGGAAAATTTAAAATAGTGGGAAAATCAACTCAATTTAAAATTTATCATGATCTGGAGAATGAAACAATAACGCTATTTCGAAATGTTTTGCTGCCGCCCATGCCAGTGCTCACTTTAGGTAGGTTGCAGCTACTTCCACTTTGCAGTTGTAATCGATTGCGTTCATGATAGTACGTGCAGCGGCATTCAGCATGTGATCTAGTGTGTGAAGTAGCATTCGGTATGTGATCTAGCAAAAAGACTTATAAGTTGCTGTCTTAGAAAATACATACCTAGAGATATATTAGTTGTGTTCAGTGTTTCAAAACAAAATAATCTTGAGCAATATCACAATCAACTCTCCACCTTCCAACAGTACTTTTGCTGGATCGTGTGCCATGGCACTTACTATCGCAGATATGATCAGTTCTATTGATATTAACTGCAAAACGGAAGTGACTGCGACCTACCTAGACAGAGTGTGCCACCAAATCATTTCAAAATAGCGTTATATATTGTAATCCATTGACTACGGATCCATAATTTCCATTATTTTAAAATAGCCAATATGGATGAGGATTGGGTATTTATATGGGTTTTAATTTGTAAATCAACTTTGTTATAGCTTCCTACTTGAAAAAATCACTGTGAAGCAGCTTAGCCCAAGTCTGTGTTTGTAACTCAATAAAGTACAAAAGATTAAGAAATGTGTAAAATCTTATTGTACGTAAAATAACAAACTTTATACACATATCTTAGCTTTTTGCAATGTATTGAGATACAAACACAGACTTGGTCTATGTTGCTTCACAGTGATTTTTTCAAGTAGGACGCAATGATAAATGAAAAATCCAAAAAATTACCCAATGACCATTTTATAATGTTTTTCACCTTGGTATGATAAATATATACAGAACTATGTCTTCCATCTCAGTATCAAGGAATATACATGTAATTACAAAGTCATATCAACTCATAAATGACACTTTTCTGGATCTTACCACATCAAGTGTTATGCCTGACAGGGTGTTCTCAACGATTGTTGCGGTGAAAGAGCTACTAGAAATTTGTGGAGCATGGTCATTTTCATCCAAGACAGCGAGTTCCACTCTTGTAAATCCCTAAAAAATAAAGCAAGAGAATATGTGAGAGGACATGTCATTTAAAGTGGCTATATGGACGAGGATTGGGGTATTTATTGGGGTTACTATCACTTGTCTAAAACATATGATTGAGGAATCCATACTAGGTAATCAGCTGATCTAACAATGCCAGAAGGCAATTGTCATGTCATAGAAGATATGCATTGACATTAATATTACAATAGCTAAATAGAGATTTTATGTAAGTATTTTCACACAACTAAAAGATTTATAAACTCAGTTTGTACCACTTTCAATGTAAACACAAATTTGACTTTTAGATATCTGCTTCACTGAGGATGACTTGTAGAGTACAGCTTTCCTATCATTTACTTGATGATTTTGATTTGTTTGAAAACTCGCAGTATTCAATACAAGATATTTCTAGATTTGACTGTTTGAATTCCCTTCATGTGTGTCTCTTACCGATCTTGGGCTACTTCCACTGTCTGTTGCTGATAGCACCAGTGTGTATCTATCCTGGGTTTCCCTGTCCAAAGTCCCATTTGTGGATACTCTTCCATCCTGTCCAAAATGATAACATAAGGTAAATTATAACATATGTACCAGAGATTACTTGCACTGGTGCATGTGCATACTAGTGGTATTTTCACTGCAGTGTACAATACTGTATACTTGTATCCAAATGATATGACAGTGCATGTACAAGGTAAAAAAACTGGTAATGTAAATAAAAAACCTGTGCAACTATTTCAAGAAATATATCAAATACTGTGAAAATGAATGAAAAAGCAGTGGTCTGAAGTCATCACCAAAATATACCTGTCACTGGATCGAGGATGTCAATGTTCAGATGAAATTAATTGACTAATATGTAATGTTTTTTCATTAAAAATATGAAAAAAAATAATGTTTCATACTTTACTTCATTTAAGCTGTTGACATCGATCTTAGACTTGACAACAGAAGTACCTATTTCATCCAATCCATCTCTCTATAGATACTAGCAAAGCAACTCATAACACAACAAAAAGTCTGTTTCTGAAACATTACTGCTCAAGCTCACCTGATCAATTTGGAATATTCCATCTTCATTTCCCGAGATAATGCTGTATGTAACGTCATCACCATCAGCGTCTGTGGCCGTCACATTACCAACTTCCATGATAAGCAATCCACCATCAAAATCATTCTCGGACACATTGAAAGTATACATCTTTTCATCAAACACTGGATTGTGGGCGTTATCTTCTATGGTATTTAGTACTGTTATTGTTACTGTTGTCTGTGTGTGTGGGAATATGAACATTTTTTACATATCAAAGATGGCCGACTTCTATAATGACTGTCTAAGTACATGTTTGGAACTCCAATTTCAAAAGTATAGTGCATGTTGATCAAGGGCTCCTTTTATCAAAGATGGCCGACTAATATAATGACTGTAGTACATGTTTGTTACTCCAATTTCAAAAGTATTGTATGTGTTGGTCAAGAGCTCCTTATAAGCCACGTAACGACTGAAAGAACTTACCTTTTTACATAAGTATTAGATAAATAAAACCAAATACATTTTATTCATAAACTACTCTATGGCTTCCATACTAACAATTGATCTGTCTATAAGGAAATCATTCCAGTTTGTTACTACACAAGAATTTTTTTCACCTACCATGGCAGAGAGCACACCATCAGTAGCTTGCACCGTGAGTGTATATTTATCTTGCTGTCTGGCATCTAGCACTGCATTCTTGAGGTAGATACCACCATTAGATACATCAATGTCAAAGGCATCTGTAAAAATTATCATTCAATATTGAAATAATTATAAGTTCAAAAGTATAAATATGTCATTTGCATAAAATTTCACAAGAGAAGGAATAACACCAAACAAAACAAAATTGTTTGGTTTGGGTAACCCAACCCAATTTTTTTTACTGCCCAAACTAAACAATTTTTTTTTAGATAATTTGAAAAAATTATAGGAAAATTGAAAAAATTTGCAAAGTCACACTAGAAATAGTGAGATTTGAAGATATCATCACGTCATGTGATCAAAACAGCATGATGTCTTGAAAATGTGATCACATCAATGATTTTTTTTTAAAATCCTACCTACCCACCCTATTTTGAAATTGGGCATTATTGGAACCACACAATTTTTTTTATCTGACCTAACCACTAAACTGAAACACTACAGAACTTTTCATTTCAAATGATGTTACTTTTAACTTCAGAAAATAAGTACAAAATTCGTTTGGAATCACTGTAGAGTAGCTTTGTAATGAGTTGAAATGTTTTTATCATGTTGTCAATCCTACAGCAAGACTACAACAGGCGACATCCGACCACAGACAAACGGAACCTGTTATACACAGGGAAAGTAAACCACTGATTTGGATTAATAATACTTGACACAGCATGTTGGAACAGCAGAGACTTTGATTACATTCCATCGTTTGACAAATGTCCAGTTCTCATGGCATTTCATGTACACATAAAGAGGCCATAAAATGGTTCTTATCAAACCATGGTGTCACAAGTGTGGTCCATGCACAACAACATGTACAACAAAAGCTGCCTCGCAAGGCCTGTATGTGACTACATCTAAACTCTGATCAATGCCAACTCCAGACTGATGAGTGAAAGTGAATGAAAACCAACACATTTCATCTCATTTCATATCCAAGTTTTAATAAATGTAGTGAATCACAAGGTTTCCTTAAAGTGACTGTATGGATGACAAGTGGGTAATTTTTTTTGGATTGTTTATGATTAAATAATTTTTACTGTGTCTTTTTTTTCTATTGGAAATTAATATGGAAACATAGACCCAAGTTAATTATTGTGACTCAATAAATTGTAAAAAAAACTTTTGTCAAACTTTGCACCAAATTTTCTACTCACCATTTGTATTTCCACTTTGAATAGTATAATTTATGGTAGGGTTCCAATCCTGATCAGTAGCTGTAACTATGACAACAGTTTTACTCAATGTCGCATCTTCTGCAACTTCTCCAGTGTATGATGATGGCATAAAGACAGGAGTATTGTCATTGACATCTTCAACATACACAGTTACCTAGAATTGTTGAAGTAAACAATTGAATAGATAACACTATGTATTGTTCATTATGGAAGCATTAAGATTCATACACAAGTTCCCTTCTTCCACTTTTAATTGAGAAACAGACATGTTTTGAACACATCACTTGTCCTTCTTCAGTGTCTAACTTGATCTGACAGAATGTTTTGATGTATTAAACCACATTACAAAGAACTTAGAATCTTTGAAAAGCAAGTCATCTGTCACAATGAACAATTCTCTCTATCTGGTGATCTATTCTAACTGACTAGAGAATCGGAAGCAGATCTGGAGTGAACAGACCCTGGAGTGAACAGACACTGGAGTGAACAGATGCTGGAGTGAACAGACGCTGGAGTGAACAGACCCTGGAGTGAACAGACCATGGAGTGAACAGACCCTGAAGTGAACAGGAGCCAGTTGACAATGTCAACTCCAAGCTGCTATGAGCAGATCAAAGTATAACATTTCATTACTTACTGTGGTTGTTGCACTTTGTGGTTGTGTTGTTCCTTTGTCTTTAGCTATTACTACAACTTCATATACACCATAGCCCTCAGTGTTAACCACGTCACAGGCTTCACGGTCAAGGGGTGAACTTGAAGATATCTCTCCCTAAAATAGGATTGGGAATTTTAGAACTTTAAAGACAATAAAATGAAACATGTAGAGTCTTTAAACAATTTCATTTGATCTAGTGAACATTTGTATTTAAAGTGGGAGTTTTCCGAAATCTAGTTTGAGAAGTTTGTTCACGGAATTGAAGCATAAAGGGCCATTGTGCCGCTAAAGATCCATGCTATGGATAATAATTGTAAAGCACTTTGAGCACAGGGTGGGAATTTAAGTGCTATATAAAAACCAACATTATTATCATTATAACAAAATGTTTCATTTACAAAACTTACCGAGGTACTATTAATACTAAATAGATTAGTATATGATGCCAATTCATACATTATTTCGCTGTTTGTACCATCATCTTTGTCATCAGCAGAAACAGACAAGATAGCCATTGCACCATCACCTAATGTCAGAAAATGAAAGAAAGATTTAAAATTTGAACCCACAAATGTATATACCTAGCTACATGTATGTTAACATAGAATTACAATATACGACAACACTGGTAATCCAGCCTTCAGTTTACTAAGATAGACACAAACTAAATTTCTTGTTCTTCAATGTGGTAGATTACACATGTGGGTGATAGCGGTTCCTCTGTTGTGCAAGTCTAACCACCCTATAATCACGATAATGTAAACATTGGAAGTCCCAAAACAGTATACTGCAAGTTCATGGAACTCTGTCAATATAACTCATGATCATTTATGGGCAAGTTTAGCTAAATTATTCATTGACCAACCTTCACTAACAGTTGTGTTGTAGGATGTACTTTCAAATTCTGGTGCATTGTCATTCTCGTCCAAGACAATAATTGTCACTGTGGTAGAATTCTGAAATGAAATGCAAAACGATTACTACAACAAACGGCATTTTTTTCCTCAAACGATCATTTAAACATACAATTCTCGTAAATTTTCTGTTTACCGCATCATGGACATTTTTAATTATCATTTAGGTATTTAAAATGCACATCAAATATCAATAACGTACAAGTTGCAATTTTCGATCTGATTAAATGTTGATGGTTTCTAGCTAGTTGTTCACTTCAATCTCTTTGTCTTAGTTTTTACTAGTATCATCATTAGTTTTTACATGTTCTCTCATTTCTGTCTTGGTCACCAACCAATTCTCATAGTTGGCAAACGTTGCATCTCGCATGTACGCATAGCCAATCAAAACTCACTGACTGTGATGGTAATTGTAAGGTGGATTTTGATTGGCTAGGTGTCTGACTGTGATGTTAATTGTAATGTGGATTTTGATTGGCCATATAGAATTTCTGACTCATCTGAAAATCAAACACAACATATATATTATGTAGACTCTACCGTTAGTCCTGCTGTATCAGTCACTATAATTGGTAAATCAAAGTTTGGTGTCGTCTCTCTGTCAATGTTGGCTGCTACTACAATGTCACCACTGTATTTGTCAATGCTGAAAATGCTGACACCTAAATGCAAAGAAAATATAGTGTAATATATAATAATCCTAATTTAGAGGTATTGCAAACACAGGACTGTTAATAACAATTTCATTACAGAAAACACTTTACAATTTTGAGACTTATATTTTGTTGTAAAAAGTTAAATTCAATAATTATTGCTTATGCTTGAAAACGCAGTTTTGCAACATCGAGGCATAAAACAGAAAACACGTTGGAAAAGTTTTAATACCAAGATTAATTACTGGAAATAACTTATTTAATATTGAGGTATAAAAAAGAAAGTGCAGCAGGTTTTGTAACAGGGGTTACAGTGGGAAGAAAAATTGAAATCTTGAAGTATACAAATGACATCCTGATTTTTGAATATACAAGGGACAAGAAGATTTGTTTGCTTGTTTGTACACTTTCAAAAAAAGTGAGATTTTGAAGGGAATTTTGCAGAAAAGACAGAAATATTAGGCCAAAAAAAAATAAAAATCTGGTTCTGGTCAGGGTAAACTTTCTAAAGTGGTGCGACGACGCGCGTTTTTTTTTTTTTTCCTAATTTTTTTTTTTTTTGGCAAATTAGTAAATACACATTTTTGACACTTTACATGCTCTCGGAAGATGTCATACAACTCTGGAAGTTGGCACTGTTGTATGGCAAGTTTTATACGATGCGGATCAATCATCCATCAGGGCATCACTAGTCACATTTACAAATTTATCTTATCGCCCAGTGATTTGCAGTTATAATCCCGATTTGCAGTTATAATCCCATCCAAGATAATGAGTCTTGCCTTGCAACCACTGTATAATGTCATTGTGCAACTTGCAACGTTAAATAACGAGAAATAGGTCTGTCCAACGGACGTAGAGGAGGCAGTGTTTTCTTTCGAGCACCGTCCATCATCAGTCTGATACGCAGTCTGTATACGGTACGATGTTTGACACGTCTTTCCAACTCATCGCAGATGGAAAGACGTGTCGAACATCGTAGCGCATACATCCAGAGCTAACTGCTTACGCTACAGGAAAATCTTTGTATTCAGAAGGCAGAACGAAACGATCACCAGAACTAAGAACACCTCGAAAGTCAGCTGAATTGATATCAACATTTCGATTGCTCACGACGTACTCAAACTTCTGACATTTTCGAAACATGTGAGCGGTTTACCACCTAGCACAGTGAACACACTATTTCCCGTGATTCCCATCAACCACGCTCATCGTACATATTACGTACACATATCGTACGGGGGATTATGGGTATGCAACAGTACTAGAAGAAAAGGGTACCCGTTACCAAATAGAAGTGCGCCATCACACGAGTTAAATTTTTTCCGCTAGCCTTGCATACAGTGTTGATCGACGGGGAATTGTAAATAAGGAACGGGAAAGCAAAAATTATCGGAAAAAAAAGGATCGACGCGGGGGTATTCAGGGCACGCGCGCGCTGACCAGAACCAGACATATTTTTTTTTTTGGCCTTACATGAAGGGCATAGTGAAGACACCATAGTGTATACAAATGTTAACCATATTGAAGAAACTTGATTCATTTATGGGCTAAGCTATTGATAACTTGCCTTCTTGTAATTTTGACAACAAAATTATCACCTTACCTGCTCCAATACTATAGATCAGGTTATCTCGATCTTCCATGTTGAGGTCAAATGCCATCACCGTGACAACTGGAGTGCCATAAACAGAGTTCTGCAAATGGAAAGTATTACTTTTATTGAGTGTATTTAGAAGTAGGTGGTGTTATTTTGTAATGTTATGTTGATGAAATACTAGCAATAGTATCGACAGTAAAGTCACATATCCTTGATGCTTGAACAGCTCTTTAATACAGAAATGTCAATTTTTTGTTTTGTGTTTTGTTTGCTGCAAGTCAGAAGTCATACTTTTTAATCTGACATATTCTTTCTTCACATTAATACAAATGTGAGTTTCAACCCTAAAGTATAACACTGTAAATGGATTTAGGGGCCCCATTCACACTGTATTTTGTACTTGACTTAGTGTCAACATAAATCACGTACTAAAATCATCTAATATTAGAATTGCCTAAATTTGTTCCAACCTTTTTCTGGTTAAGATTATATCCATTCAGAGTAGACACAACTTGTATTTTCAAGTGTGAACCCCCTAATCTATCACTAATGTATTATCCATCAGGTTGGTAAAACATAGCAATAATACATTCTTGTTCCACAACCAAGAGTTCTAATTACTTATGAGTAAAGTTTCACCTGTTCAGGTTAACAGACGTTGTCAAACTATCCATTTGCTGGCTTTACCGCTAGACGACATAGTGGTGATAACATTATTATAAAGATGATGTAATTTGTATGACCCCTCGTCCCTGTTCATGGTGTTACATTACTCGTAAATAATAAGAACCCTCGATCATGGTACAAGAATGCACTATTGCAATGTAATTTTGTCAAAAAATGAAGATAAAAGATAAGAAACATTTCAAATATTATGATCTTAAATTGTGAATCAAAAATTTTTTGTTTGTGCATGGTCTTACCTCTGTAACTTGGGCTGTATATGTTTCATTGAAGAATGGTGCAAATTCTTCAGTTCCATTAGTAGTAACATTAAAGTCAATATTCAAGGTGACAACCACAGAACTGTTGAGTGGTGGACTACCTGAATCTCGGGCATACACTGTCATGGAGTGTTGTTGGCCAAATGAGTAACCCAGAATGGGTTGCTGGAGAGTAATGGCTCCTGTTTGAAAGTTGACAGCAAATTTACCTACAACACAAAATAGAAGACATGCCATGATTTTAACTCTGCAATCTAAACAGACAGAACCAGTAAAAGATATTATTCAATGTATTGTGTGTTGAAGAGAATTACACTATCTTGAAATCATATTCATGGCAATAATTCATTTTTAAACATACTGAACTCTATAACTGTAAACACAGGTGCCTTTTGTTTTCAATGTAGTCAAAAATGGACAGACTGTTCTCATATTTGATATCTCTACAAATGATCAATTTTATGAATACCGATATACTGCCCTCTGTAGTCGAGTTGCTGGATATCTTTTGTCTTCATGACACTTTCATTCTTACCATTGTTGGTTTCTGTGAAGTAGATGACCTGATTCTGTTCATCCAAATCTGTGGCCTTGACACTGAGTACAGCTCTGCCAACTGGGTAGATTTCAGAGATTGTTTTACTGTATGAACTTTCAGAGAAGTCTGGTGCATTATCGTTAATATCTAGTACAGTCAGTGTTACTGTGGCATAGTCGACATTCACGCCATCACTAGCACTGACGTTAAGCTGCATTGTTGGAGTATTTTCTCTGTCTAACTTTTCATTGGTCTTAATTTCTCCTGATGCACTGTCGATAGTAAAAGCTGTTGGACTGTCGACTATAGCATAGGTAACAACATCACTGGGATCAGCATCTGTAGCTGTCACCTGTGAACGTAACAAATTTTATAAGAATCAAGATTTCAACCTCAGACGTCTCCTAAGCCAGATTTGCCAATTTTGTAATTCTATTTCTGAGAGGTCTGCTACATTTTATCTTCTGGCTCAACCAAAATTTTACCAACAGAGATATTTGTCAAGCAAGACTAATAAAATGTAGCAACATTTAATAGTAAGATTTTTGTTGAGCCAGATGATAAAATATCTTTTGGGCAAATTTTTTGTTCAGTCTGATGTTACAATGTAGCACTGTTGGTCAGATTTTTGTTGAGGCAGACGATAAAATGTACAATCTTGGCAAGATTTTTGTTGGGGTACATGATAAAATGTACAGTGTAGGTAAGATTTTTATTGGGGTAGATGATAAAATGTAGCAGTGTAGGTAAGCTCTTTGTTGAGGCAGATGACACTTTGTTTCAGGTCACTTTGTAGTCCATGTACCACTGTTGTAAAAACTTCACATTACCTGTACTACAAACACCGCTGGGTCTTGTTCTTCTTCAATGCTTACAACATACGTCTCCGGATTAAACATTGGTGAATTGTCATTAACATCTTGGAGTGTAATAATAACACTTGCACGGCCAACTCTAGGGGGATTACCACCTGTACAAATCAAAGCAAATTAATCACATGAGAAGAAGAATCCAGCAATATTGTACAATTTTTGTGTTGACAGGTCCAGTTTGGTTTTGGATTAAAAAATTAGAAGTGAAAAATTGTTGTCAGACAGAACTTTAAAAAATAGTTAATCCTGAACAACTTAGGAATAATCGTATGTAATCCATATGGTCCCACTGATAGGATAAATACTAATGTGAACACCTGGACTGAAATTCTGGCTGTGACATCAAAATTTCATTATTTCATTCTCACCATCGAGTTATTTTCACGCCACTATACTTTCTTGTTTTTGTTTTTACAGTTATTTTCGGGGGGGGGGGGGGATTTCTAATTCATAAGGGGGGAGAGGGAACTACATTTTGCCACCAAAATAGATGGTTTATCACTATTATTCCCTAAACAGGCGTCCATTTTTCTATCTGAAAATTCCCTAAATACGGGGTTGATAGAGGTAGAGATGTGTACCTATTCCATGCTTGGTAAAATTGTCTTGGAAAGGTCACACATTGTGTGTGCCCACTGAGTTTCTAGCATGACATTTGTAAAGGTAAGCAGTCATGTTCATGGGTAATGAATGACCTGTTAACTGCCCCCAACTGCTGAATAATCCTTAGTCATGGGTCACATTTTTGTTGAAAAATAATTGATTACAAAAGTTTAAATGTTTGGAACCTGGGTGACACACAACTCTTGTCTATACCTCATCCCCCCTCCAAACAATCTACTACAATGTACCTCTTAATACACTACATGCTATCTCTCATTGGTATCAAAGTGGTTGGATATGTGTATAGATACACTGTCTATCATCTTAACTTACCATCTTCAATGTGAACTGTCAGGCTGTATACAGGATAAGTCTTAATATCAATTACTGTACTGTTTCTCAGGGTGATTGTTCCATCACCACTGATGCTGAAGGCGTTGTCATGGTTACCTGCATCTAGGATACTATATGTGATGAAACCGTTCTGTCCTTCATCCCTGTCTGTTGCATTCACCTATCCAAGTAAGATGTTAAGAATGTTTCACACATAATTTTACTCACGTCACTGATTGTATGATGGCAATCCAAAGAGAGTGTATCTAAGCAAAAATTGTTAGTTATTGCTGAAATGGTGGAACTTTATTAAAAACAATGGTTCAAAGTTTCCTTCTGACTTTAATTGTCATTTCTACGTCATTCAGACTGTTAACATACGGTTATAAATTGAAACATGTACATATATATTTAATAATTATATCTAAAACTTCCTTCAGCATTCTAAATACAGCTATGTAATAATTTTAACATTTGTGTCTGTCACCCTCCTACTATTATGCTGTCTTTGCATTTCACATATATATATATTATCATATCATATCATAATAACAGCTGGGTAAGGCTAAGAGCCTATAAGCTGGTCCGCAAAACAATTTAAATTAAAATAGTGTCAATCCATGTCCTTATGGCTGTAGTGAGAAGTCAAAGTTCGTAGAATATTTCCAGTGTTCATATATTCAGTGATGTGGAGTGTATTTTCGTTTGTTTTTTAGTTGTTGATGAATCTGAGGACAATTTTCTGTGGTTTTATATGCAGACAATATCATAAAAATAAATTGAATTGAACCGTATACTCCATTTGTTCATGCCAAGATTCCTCGGCACAAACGCTGTAGGTTGGAAATAATTTCCGTATGAAAAGATACCTTACTTGAGGTGTGAACTGACTGTCAATCGGTTATTGCTCTGAAAATATCACTGTTTGCTCTAGAGTTAAACCCCAAGGTTTTAATCCCATAAACATTGTGATCTTTTGTTCCACTTGATCGGTAGTTTATTTACTCTCTGGGTAGTCATAAGCCATTAATTTGGTAACACGGAATTTTTCCGCGTTCAGGGAATTAGCCTAGATACATGGTTTGTGCCAGCCAATCCCCTCATGTTAACCAACTGACAGACTCATTACTAAGGTGTTACAATGAGAATCATAAAACCAAGTATAGCTTACCTGTACAACTACAAAGTTGTCAGTTTCATTTTCATTCATGTCAATTTCATACACCTCTGGTGAAAACGTTGGTGGATTATCATTCACATCTAACAACGAGACCGTCACAGTTCCATCTGTTGTGTGTTCTCCATCTGTTGCCGTGACAACTATATCATAACTGTTGGTTTGTTCATAATCAAGAATACCTGCCACCTGGATGTCCCCAGAGTCTGAAACGCTGAAAGGTGCTGAAAAATATTTTGAAATTTTATTGTAGAGGACATGACCAAATTTCAACGCCAGCCATGTTTGCTATCCTGTCAATAGTGAAGGACAGTCAAGAACACATGACAATAATACTTCAGATTATCATCCATTCATTGACATTCCTGGTCTTTTTTTGATAAAAACACCAGCCAAATCCTCATTTCAGGGAAAACACTATGTTGTACCTAAGTTATTGGGTTTAACTTCATATTGCACCGAAATTTAGCTCAACATAGCTTTGTCAGTGTTTTCTGAAGTCACAACGCATGCGTCATCATATACTTTAGACTACAATCATTACAATATGAATATGGTACATTCACAGAAGTCAGATATATTTACAACCAAAGCCAATCATTTCACATGCCGTTATTTGTATATTTATGGCAAATTCAGTCAACTGTAACCATGACTACCAAGAATTACAAGTCTTCTGAGCACTGGAAAGCAGAAAAACACCAACTGTAGGTATGTACTCACCACTAGACAGCTCACTATATGTAAGTATATACTCACCACTAGAGGGCGTGCTGCTTGTAATGGAGTAGGTAATTGTATCGCCATCGTCATCTGTTGCCGTTACACGACCAACAATTGTGTTCATTGCAGAGTTCTGTTGTAGAAATTATGACATTTTAGCAAACACATTTCAAAGCTATTTTTCTTCATCATTCTTGGTGGTAAATGAAGTCAAATTTCATTAATTAATGTTTCTTTTAGGGCAGTATGTAGGTAACATCTAACCATGTTCTTCAACCGAAAAATAATTACACAGCATGAAATCTATGCATTGGTGAAGTGGAGCATGTTAATCCTTAGTCGATTGGAAAAATGAAAAATTTAACACTGTATGAAAATTTTGCATCTCCACAATGACTAAGCTCCTGAGGAAGCCAATCAAAATGTAACTTCTTGGAAGAGGTACCACAACAATTTAGGAACACAACACTTGGATGACATGCTTATAATTAGATGCAAATTTATTCATAAATGACACCTGTAAGCTAAGATTATATCAGTAGAAGGCAGAGAGTAGGATTTAGCTAAAAACATTATTATACTTACTTCAGGAACTTGAAAGTTGTAACCATTCATGAACTGAGGTGGATTATCATTAATGTTAAGAATATTAATGATGACAGATGCAGTTCTGAAAAGGAAATTAAAGTTTGTATTAAATATTCAAAAGTGTAAACAATTACTGTAGAATTCTTTATCAATGCTGGATTATACAGTACCAGCAATCTAGGAATACTATTCAACTCTCTAGACTTATATTTGAGGTATATACATAAAGAAAAACTACCCCCTCCCCGTGCCACCTCAGTAAATGGGTTGCTTTTTTGGCCTAAAAATCACTGAAAATGGGTTAATTTTTCATCTGAAAATTTCTTAATCAAGGGGTCGATAACATGGGAAACATCTTTATGTTTTAAAAATACCTTCTAAGCACAGAATAAAAGTAAATAGCTGGAGGATTGTGACTAGAAATCCCTAACAATGGGTCTGTTCTAGAATTATCAAGATGTTTGGTTCGCACACCCCTGGGGAGTATTGTTTATAATACAGTGTTTTTGCTAAGGGCGGTAAGTAGGTAAAATTTACCTGTATTCCACTGTCATTTTTCCAGGGTTCCCTACCAGTGTTTTGCTAAGGGTGGTAAGCATGTAAAATCTACCAGGATTCCATGTCTTTTTACCTGGGTTCCCAAACAAAATTACCATAGATTTCATGGGGAAACGCTGCCATTTTTACCCTTTCTGCTAATACCAGGGTTCCCCAACCTTAGCAAAAAAACCTGATAATTACCCAGTGTTATTGCTGGCTCCACCATCAGTTGCCGTCACTTTGTATTCAAGTTTTTTCATGACCTCATAGTCTACTGGCATCTGTAGTTCTATGGTACCACTGTTATCAATAGTGATTCCATTACTAGGTTCAATGCTATAACTGATGATTTCTCCATTTGTACCAGAATCATTGTCTGTTGCTAACACTGTTGTAACACTTATTGGTAATGTTGGTGGCAATGTTGTTTCATTCATATTGATCTCATAGACCGCTGTGTTAGGATTCAATTCAGAATTGTAATGTAAGGTTAGGTCAAATTGTTTGTGATCAGCCAATAATATGCAAGACTTTAAAATGACAACAAAACTTGTCATAGAGAATTTAGTTCTTTACAGGCCTTAAACAACAACTTGATATTGTACTTTGAAAACAGAATACCATGTGTACCAAATCTCAGAAAATAAATCTATCAGATAGAATTTGAGGAAAAGAAAACAGCTGTCCTTTCCATTTTCACAAGTCAGATTAATCACACAGAATCGATTTGTGTTTAGAATAAATCTCAAAGAATATACAGTCCAATAAATACAGATATGGCACTCTCTTTCTTAGACATAACCTGGGGAAGTTAACAAATAAAAAGAAAATGTTATTTGCGTGAAACAAATTAGAACAAATCAAACTTCAAAAATTATACATATAAAATATTTACATAATTATACAAACATTTGCTTATGATGTACAAGTCTGAAACTTTTCTGTTACTTTTCTAAAGAAAACTGCAACCAATTCTCAATTAAAATCACAGGAAAAATGAGTGACCATGTAAACAGAGGTCAAAATTAGATCTCAAAAGTAACTTATTTTAAAATCCAAAATGGCCATAAAATACGATGTTGATTTCCTTGAAAACAATGCAACCCTCTCCCCATCCCCATCCTCATAAATTTCTGTTATTATTTAAATAGGCCCAGGAACAAACTTTCGTAAGAAAAAGTTGTGAGAACTATAATGACTTGCAGGTAAACTGGCTACTGTCAGTCACATTCAGGAGATTCTGAATCAAGCCATGTCGTGTGTATGTACCACAACATTAAAGCTGCGCCAGCTGTAAATGGACTTTTTTTTCTGATCAGAAAACCAAATATTCATTCAGTGAAAATTATTAAAATACAGTTAATTAGACATTGTACATGTGAAGTACAGGTCAAATTTATCCACAAGTAGGACAGTAATAGGTTGGAATTGTGATTCATAGGGTCACTGATTTTATTTTTGGTATGGACCAAAAATCAATTTGATTGGATTATTGAACCATATAATGTGTACAACTACACAAATTTGTTTATCCACAGGTGATTCAATACTGTGAAGGTTGTACAATATTACAAATAAGTCATTAAATCTAACAAAACAGTGTCAAGAAATGGTCCAGTTGTAGCGAGTGTACCTTTAATGAGAAATTTCCAATTACAGCTAGTGTACCTTTAATGAGAAATTTCCAATAAACAAAACAAATAACAACACACCATAGAGAATTCATGAAATGGGTTATATATATCTTTATTGACTAAACTCAAAATCACACATCACAATGGAACATAAAGCTATTATATTTGGAGAGGAGGAAAAGAATATGAGAATGAGGATTAATCATGCACACACATCAAATCATATCACACAATGTTAAATTGATCATATCAAATATGAAATGATTAGTGACTTTCATTTGAATTATAAACCAAAGTGACTGCCACAGTAATTTTGGTTATCTATTTTCTGAAATTCAAAATTGAATAATACGCAATAAAGAGATATTTACAAAAATCTAAAAATGGTTTCAATGAAAGTGTCAATTGAAAGTAATGAATATTTAACACAAAAATGTTACATATATCACTTCTTAGGACGTGAAATTTATAACAAGATTGTTGAATTTAATTGAAACACTTTACTGCTGTTCTTTATTTTGAAATATGAATACAAGAATCACTTTCAAGATATATCGACTTACCTTGTTTGAATACAGGACTATTATCGTTGATGTCACTGACGGTAATTTCAACAACAGTGGTATCATCTGGAGTGGTAATGTCTCCATCAGACACTGTTACCTGGAAAGAAAACAAACCAAACAGTGAATTCCTAGTAGGTGTAAAATGTACAATCATTGTATTTATCTGGGTGTATGAAAACTGTGGTAGATGGCAATTTAACACATGTGAACGTCAATTTGGTGGACAGTGCTAGGGCAAAGTAAACATTACTTGTAAATAACTTAATATCCAGTCAGCCCACCGTATTCAGTGTAACTGTCATTGATACTTTTCACAACAGTACAATACAGAAATATGACTATACTCATAAAGTATGTTTGCAAGACTTATTTCTGAAGGAAAGTATTTGCGTGAATTTAGCCGGAAAACATATGACTACAGTTGAATTTCAAACAATTCAGCATAACAAGTCAACAGCACACTGAATATACAGGACGCCAAATTTTCTATTTGAGAACTAACCTACCTAGCAATTTTGTTCTCTTTGAATAGAAATAACATCTCGATATCTAAATTACACATTATAACATTTTATCATCTTGAATGTGTTTAAATTTTTACCTAAAACACTCTTAGGAACTTCACTACAGCTATCAAAACTACTTGGCAAGTATTTTCTAGGTTTAAACTTAATCAAAAATACCAAAAATTTTACCTAATTTGCATATCATCATTCATGTCAGTTTGTAATGAATAGTTTAATAAAGGAATATATCCCTATCGATTTCAAATTTCAGACATGTCTACCAATGTAAGAAGTTCTGGTGTTAAACTTTTTGTTACCCAAAGTCATTTTTAGATCTAATTGGCACATCACAATAGGGTCATGTCATGAACAATCCCTAATCAACATCAACCCCCCCCCCCCCAACACGCACACACACGCACATGCACAGACAACAGAGAGACAGACAGACAGACAGACAGACACACACACACACACACACACACACACACACACATTTTTTTAAATACATAGCATAAAACAAACAAAAATACACTTACAGAAAGGTTGAAAAAAGTTTGGTAGTTTGGTGGATCTCTGTCTATATCTCCAATAATTGTAATATCTCCATTTGTAGGGTGGACAGAGAACAGGTTCTGATCATTTCCTGCATCGATAAAGTAGGTCATATCTGATAATGTAGGGTCAGGATCTTCAGCTGTGACAGTTACCACGGTAACACCTACTGTACTGTGTTCAGATACATCAGCTAAGTAAGAGTCATTTAAGAAGACAGGACCATGGTCATTGATATCCTGTGAAGAAATAGAGTTAAATATATGAAGACTTATTTGGAACACTGAGCTTGTAACTCCATTAAAGTTATATCAATTCTACTGGCAAATATTTTTTTATTCTCTCTTTTCCACAACAATTTACTTATGTTGTTATATTGGCTAAAGTATGAGTATATTCAAGTGGATCGCCAATCCAGGAAATAGAGACATTTTCATAAATTATGTGTTCTGGAGAGTCATTTCATGATTTTACATCACCTACAATTACACACGATTTCAGAGAAACACCATTTGAACTTCTGCCTGGAAGGTTTGCAGTGGGTCACATTGCATCATGGGAGTCAGAAGAAATGCATATACAATAGGTTAATAATGAATATTCGTGACACCTAAGTGCATGCTACCGTCAGTAAAACCTCCTTGGATTGATTTGCATATTTAATCATAACGCACCTGTACATTAATGATAACATTCTTTGAGTTATTATTCCCACTGCCAACATAAGGTTCCACATTATAAGCAGTAACTTCCAATATAAATTGTCCTCCATCAGTTTCAAGATTAATGGCTGTCTTCACACTGATTTCACCAGTGGTACTGATTTCAAAATGGCCACCATCATTACCATCACTGATCAAATATGCTGTATCATCATTGGGAGGTGAATCATCATCTGTTGACTGTAAGAAGAAAGTTATTTGAGCTGGCTTTATGATCAAATTTATGTACGATTGGTAGTTTCAAATACTGTGAATGTAGTCATTTTTGGTCCACAAAACTTTATAGAAAGACAATGTTGTCACAGTTTGGTTTCATTTCATTTAGTTTGGTGGATAAACAATTGTTTACTACAGTTATGAGTGGATCACAATGGAAACAACTGTAATAATCTTTTTTGTGTCATCCTCGGCAAAAGTATTCAGTACTGTTATCTTTTTGTATTTCCTGCGAAGTGATTGTTGTTGTCTTGCATATCCATTTTTGTTTGTGATTTTCTGAATAGTTTTTGCCAAATCAAACCAAACCAAATCAAATCAAATCAAACCAAATCAAATCAAATCAAACCAAACCAAACCATATCAAACGAAATCAAATCAAATCAAACCAAATCAAATTAAATCAAACCAAATCAAATCAAATCAAACCAAATCAAATCAAATCAAATCAAACCAAATTAAATCAAATCAAATCAAATCAAATCAAACCAAATCAAATTAAATCAAACCAAATCAAATCAAATCAAATCAAATCAAACCAAATCAAATCAAATCAAATCAAATCAAATCAAATCAAATTAAATCAAATCAAATTAAATCAAATCAAATCAAATCAAATCAAATCAAACGAAATCAAATCAAATCAAATCAAATCAAATCAAATCAAACCAAATCAAATTAAATCAAACCAAATCAAATCAAATCAAATCAAATCAAATTAAATCAAATCAAATCAAATCAAACCAAATTAAATCAAATCAAATCAAATCAAATCAAATCAAATCAAATCAAATCACTTAAAGTATTGTATTGATTTGAAATAAATCTGTTACAAAGAATTTACCAGTGAAAGTGATTTCATTTTCACACTGAATAATTTTGGTGCAAAAACAATGTTTTATCTAAATAAACTAAAATCAAGTTCTATATTTCACAATTTTAATTCCTCATAAATACATGTTTACTATAATAATATATCTAATATGTGTAGTTATCCTGGCTTACTTTTCCTTTTTAACCCCCCCCCCCCCAATATATTTGTCATGTTCAAATTATTTTTAAATAATTATCATTTGCTTAATTTCTATTACAAAGTGCTTACAATGTACTGCATTCTGCAAATCATATAATACAATAGCTGCTTCAAATTTGCTATTATCTCAACTTTTCCATACCTGCAGTATAATTATCACCATGCCAACAGCATCACCTCCTTCATCTAAATCACCTTCATAGATTCCATCTTGTGAGAACACAGGTAAATTATCATTAATATCTACAACTGTAATGCTAATTAGCACCACTGTACTTCGTGCTGACTCTCCATTATCAGATGCAACTACATACACTTGGTACACGTCTTGAGTTTCTCTGTCAAGTTCAACACCAGTAGATAATATACCAGTACTATCGACTGTGAAATAGCTGTAAGGAAAAGATACACAAATGAAAACAAAGTGAAGCTTAAAGGGGGCACAAGCTGAGTTTGTATAATTTGGGGTGAGATTTATACTGGGTATTTAAAAGCCGCTGATAGTATTCTACTTACTGAAGTATATGTACCATAAATTGGAATTAACTGAACTCAAGCCTGGTATTAAGATATAACATATGAACGATCTGATGACATAATTTTTGATATGTGTCAAAAAATGTCAAGGAATCCATGCTAAGCAATCAACTGTTCTAACAAAATTTAGAAGTCAATTATACAGTCCTGGATGGCATGCATCAACAGTAACATGATACTATAATAGTTTAGTCAAGGTTTAATTTTAAAGATTTTCACTTGAGTAAAGAGTTTATAAACTCGGCTTGTGTTACTTTAATTCTAAGTGTTTGTTTGTTTGTTTGTTTGTTGTATTTCAATGAAGTGTATTGTTAGTCTTTTTTTAAAACTGTGTGATTGTTAGTAAATTACTTTAAAATTAAAACACAAACACAAAAGGGAAATATACAACAAAACATAACATATATAGTTGTCACCACAAATAATTCTCATTGATAAGAAAGACTACAACTTACCCATTCATGTCAAAAGGTGGCATAAATGAATACAATATTTCAGCATTTCTACCCAAATCTTTATCGGTGGCCTAAATTCAAAATTGAAAAACAACAGACATCAGTAAACAGTAATGGTTTGGTTCACTTTATGAAATCATGATACATTTGAGAGTTTCGGTAACAATAAAATCCGAATGGATTTTTTTACACCAGTATCTGAAATCTGAAGGATTCTCGCTCACTACCAATTTACTCCCTGATCGGCCAGATATAGTTAATTAACAACCTAAGTGGTTCTCAATCCCCCTTAGACATAGCTTTATATGATGAGGAGCAAGACCAAGTACTGATAGCGTTCAGTGTAGTGTTGAAGGTTTGTACATCAGGTGTACAGTAAACTTCTGTTGGTATATTATAGAGTACGTTTTCCATTGGGGCAGTGTTGAGTAGTAGTAGTACATGTATAGTCTTAATTCAGCTATTTATTCTTTCATCTCATCAGTGGAGTCATGTGGATTACTCAGCAGTATTGTTGTTAAGGGTGGTAAGCAGGTAAAATCTACTGGGGTTCCCCTGTCATTTTACTAGGATTCCCAAACAAAATTATGGTAGATTGTATGGGAAACTGTACAAGTTTTAACCCTTTCCCCATTCTGTGTACCAAAGTTCCCCAACTGTAGCGTAACACTGCATTCAGGACCCACTTTTTCTAAAGCTCTGCCAATCAACTACCTTATCTTTGCCTTTTTATTTTTATCATGATTCATGAAGATATAAAATAGATTTCTGACAATGTAGTACTGATTGACTTACACTGATGCTACCAATGGTTTCATTGTCCAGTCCTTCTGTTGCATTGAAAATGTATGAATTGTAGTCAAAGACAGGAGCATTATCATTGACATCGTCAATATTGATGGTAAGGTTCACACTAGTGCTCTAGGAAAGGAAGAAATAAAGATACATACACTTAGAATATTTTAATGTATAGTTAGTAATTGTCAATCAATTACTCAATTAATTGATGCCAATCCATAAATTAATCAATCTGTCTATCAAATAATCAATTAATCAATCAATTGATCAATCAATCAATCAATCAATCAATCAATCAATCAATCAATCAATCAATCAATCAATTAAATTGTATCAAGATATTTTATATCAGCTGTTAATATTCATTTGTATCAAAATTTGAATGTTATAGAATGAGAAAACATGCGACCCCTCTGCAACTGGAAACACTTCTAAATCACGACTCATGTTTGACATCAGTCTTGCACTGAGGAAAATCTTACTAAGCAAAACTCCTATCCATGGGTTCTAAATTATTTCATTTTATTGGTTTGTTTGTTTGTTTGTTTGTTTGTTTGTTTGTTTCATTCAGCACAATTAAAATGCAAAGATTACAATATAAATCACCTACAACACCAAACTTTTATTCTTTGGATAACAAAGTAAAGTTGCAAGACTGGTTGAAAAGCAAAATGTAAAATACAATAAAAGCATAACTACTTACATAAATGCCATCTGTCACACTAACACTGACTATGTATACGTCCTGTTCTTCTCTGTTAAGTGTAGCAGCTGTTTGTATGACACCACTACACAAAAAAAGAAAAAGCAAGTTCACTGTTATTAAGAAAACAAATAACTATCGTCAAAATTATCCATTTCATGATTGAAAAGCTGAATTTTTTATAAATTGTTTGCTCGGTAGATGTAATCATTTCTCTTAGATGCATAATACAGATTCTAGGCTTGAGTTCATTCAAGTGGTGTATATCTGTTTAATACTGAACACATATATAAAATACTTCATGTTCCAGTTATCAAAGTTCTGATCGTTTCCCATGTAAGAATCACAAGAGGGCACCCAGCTTTGGCAAAGTCTAGCGAATGTCATTTTCAGACCGGACATTCCATTGAGATTACATTGAGCGGTGGGTTGGGCCATCTATGCATATATATACTTTAATATATTCAATAACCTATGACCTCGGGGAATCTCTGCATGCAAGTGTTGACAAACACATTTACGTCATTACTATGGCTTATCGGTTTATGGTAATTGTGAGTTTGATGAGTGTGTAGACGTTGTCATTCACACATTTCAGTTAACGCATTGGTGGTTATTTATACAAGCCCCTCCTCAAGATGAATATGCATGAAAATTTAGCTATTGTCCTCTGTTTGTGCTTGTCGCTAATACGGTTCTCTGATTGGCAGTTATTTATATCCTGATGACATTCGCTAGACCTCGGATGTTCCATCCTCGATAGCGTTGTTCGGCTGTGTGTCGTATTTTATCGGAAGAACATCCGAGGGCTAGCTGATAGACTACACTCCTAGTGGCCAAACTATGAAATCTTTTAACTCTCTGATAACCAGAATGTGGCATATTATCTATAATTCAATCAAAGTTTCTCTGTGTATGTTGAATAAACACACCAATTAGTGACTAATTCATCAGAAAATAGCAGTGTTATACACTGATCAATTATCAAACTAACTATAGCATGTCAAATAACAATAAAGATCATTAAAATGGAGTAAAATGAAAATTTATTTATTACCTGATGTTGTTTATAACAAACGTTGAAGATTCATCATCTATAGAATACACAAGATTACCTACAGTATCTGGGTCAGATGCCTGTGAAAGAAAAATGAATTTTTCTTAGAAATACAGAAATACAATGGCAGCATTTATATTGACATCAATATTGGCAGTGTTCAGGATGCTGAACTGCCTTAGAAATCAAAGACTTACATTTTTGCTGTTATTTTGTTCAAGAAAAAACCCCTATCTCAATTAAGAAAACTCCCTACCTCAATTAAGAAAACTCCCTATCTCAATTAAGAAAGAAAATAAATCAGGGGTACTATGCAAATTTTTAAAGAGGTCAAAATAATATTAAAATCAACTCATTCTAGAATCCAAAATCGCTGCCAAATATCGTCATTTTTTTTACACAAAGTGCAATTGGTGATTGCTGTTGTAACACTTACCAACATCTGTAAGACTGAGGTATCCAATGCAGCAGATTCATCAATATTAGCTGTGTAGATTGCCTTCTCAAACATTGGTACTATGTCGTTGATATCGAGCACATTCACAAACACATTCACTACAGCTGATCTAAATATAGGAAATGACAGACAAAATGGTGAGAAATATACCTATAGACAATAATGCTGTAATCATGATGTGTTATTGCCCACTGATGAAGCTGTACATCAGGAGTATGCTAATTAACTTGCTCTTGTTCTATAGTTGCATTCTGAACTGATGAACAAATTAAAGGCCAGGGTTTCAATCCCAGGTTCTTAGTGTTATCATATCACTGGAGACATAAGGATTAGATAGAATCATTCTGTTGTTCTGGACCAACTTTTTTCTATATCTCTGTTTATAGACAACTATTGTTCACACCTAGATTTGAATCCTAATCTGATATGAGCCTTTAAAGTTTATACTCTCAACAACTGAGCTTTTAACTTCAAATTACCTGCTTTTTCCATCCAAAGGTTGATCAGTGGCTTGTACTGTGATAACATAGCTATTCCTCAATTCATAATCCAGTTCTGTGTTATCTTGGATGAAGATGCTTCCATTGTTACCATGGATACCAAAGATATTATCCCCATTATCACTGGTTGTGTGGATACTGTATACAATGTCAGCATTGGTGTCCAAATCAACATCAGTTGCCATAACCTACATTTGTAAGTTTGAGGAAATAATTTAGTACTGTGCTGTGAAATTAATTTTGAGATGCCTCAGATTTTTTTAAAACTGTAGCCCTGCTGAATCATGAGCAACTAAACTGCGGAAATGAAAAAAGAATTGGTTTGATATCCTACAAAATATAACATTTGTTGTTCACAACCTGATTTGCTTAACACTAAATCTTAATACACGATGAACCACTGCCACTAGAGGGCACAATTTATCTGTTCAGTCATGTTCTGACAATGAACCATGTTAACTAAATTTACCCCAAGTCCTGCCATCATGCAGCCACCACACTGCAGTTTGTCTGAATTCTGGGTACCCTTGCATGATGCGAATACTCTGAAAACATTCTACATTGTGGGTAACCAAAAATGTGGTGTATTCACTCACTCATATTGTCATATTATCTTACCTCTAAGATTTCACTGCCATCATTTGCATCTTCAGTAATATTTCCCGAATACACTGATTTTTCAAATACAGGTGAATTATCATTCTCATCCAAGATTGTAATCATAATATCAACTGATTCTGTGAATGTTCCATCTGTTACCACGGTTACCAAATTATACTCATCATTGGTCTCTCTATCCAAATCTCCAGACACTATCAGTTCTCCAGTGTTAACATCAATCATGAACGGAACTAAATGTTAAACAGGAACCACAAATTAGGATTCCATTATTTTTATAAAATTTCAAAAACAAATGCACAGAATCAAAATTTTTAAAACTATATTCTGTTGTTGATCAAACAACTGCTCATTAACATTTAAAAAAAAAAAAAAATTTAAAAATGTTGTTTCTAGGTTAATAACCTAATCTAATCTAATCTTATCAAACTATTGTCACTATCCGAAAAGTCAAATTTACCCACCTTTACCCTACCTGTGACCCACCTAAATACCATCTCTGTCAAGGGGTAGTATGAGACAAAGTGACACTTTTGACTGTTTACAGCCCCCAGGGGAGAGATCACTGGAGGTAAATTAAGTCAAAGGTGGAACTTAGTCGCATACTCATCACATTTACACATCCTATGCTAAAGATTTACCCCGGTGGAAAGACATGGTCAAATATGACTTTTCGTATAGTGTGTGTTTGACCTTATCAAATTATTGATTATGACTACAATTACCAGTGGAACTTATATTTCTTGACAATTACGGCCGAGTTTTCATATTTCCAAATACAATGAAGAATAATCAAGATATATCAGACTGTACCTGAAGCACTATTTTGAATACTGTATTGTACACTATCACCATCATCATCTATGGCTTCTACTTTATTGATAACGACACCACTTCTAGAGTTCTGTGAAGAAAAACACAAATTCAGTTCACATTGACAGATTTACCATAATATTTTCAAAAAGTTCTAACAAGTTTACAAAAGTTCTAACAATTTACCTGTAATTAGTATGAATAAATTCAGATGACAGCTTTGTAGTGATACCCTACACTTTTAAAAATGAAACTTTGCATTTCAGTCTGAATAAAATTTGTTTATTTCTCTAAAGTGTAAATCTAGTTACTTATTTTCATACTCGCTAACTACAACTATCCATGACAACACCAAGTTTTGTTTATTTTCCAAGCAGAAATACCTCTAAAACTGCACTAGCTTGCAACTGGAATGTTTTTGGAAACTGTTTTGTTAGATAAATTGACTAATACTTGTAATATCGTACACCCTAGCCTGAAGAGTATTGAATCGCCCATGAGTAAACATATTTGTATAAACATATTTGTATAAACATATTTTTGTAAACATATTTGTGTAAACATATATCTGTACGCATGGTAGGATACAGTAAATCCAAAAAACCCCAGATTTTTTGGTCCGCACCCAAAAATCAGCGCCATCAATGCATTCATGATTTCAAACTATCACTGCACTACTTCTCGATAAAAGATACCACTGATTGACATGTACAATGTCTAATTATTGGTATTTTCACAATTATCAGTAATGTATTGTTGTTTGTTTGTTTTTTGTTTGTTTGTTTGAAAAATACTACTCTAGTGTACAGCTAATGCAGATTTAAAAGAAAGAACAGCAAATGGTGAAGAAAATGTCAGGATTTTTTACCTCATAAACCGTGAAGTTGAATGAAGAATCCAGATATCTTGGAGAATTGTCGTTAACATCATTAACAGTTATAACTACACCAATTGTACTGAAAATGAAATATACGTATTAGTATGCACATATTTACATAACAATCATTGAGAACCTGTTCAGAGATACAGTGAAACAGACAGACAGGCAGACAGACAGACAGAGACAGACAAACAGATAGACAGACAGACACACAGACAGACAGGTAGGCAGACAGACAGACAGACAGACAGACAGAGACAGACAGTGAAACAGACAGACAGACAGACAGACAGACAGATGGATGGATGGACAGACAGACAGACAGACAGACAGACAGGTAGAGACACACAGACAGCCAGGCAGACAGACAGGACAGGCAGACAGACAGACATGCAGACAGACAGACAGACAGACAGACAGACAGACAGACAGACAGGCAGACAGGCAGACAGGCAGACAGACAGACAGACAGACAGACAGACAGACAGACAGACAGACAGACAGACAGACAGACAGACAGACAGACAGACAGACAGACAGACAATGTTATTACAATACCTCTTGTGGATTATTGCACACTACACTGAAAGACAATCAATGTGAACACTCAGAATAAATTGATTAAATTTTTTTTTAAATTGCCGAAATGTTGGCAACAGAAAGTCAGAGTACACACTCACCCACTTCTAGGAGGATTACCACCATCCATTGCTTTGATAGTATATGTATATTGTTTGACTCCAGGGTCTAACACTCTAGTCAGAAATATCTCTCCAGTTGAATTGTCGATAACAAACACACCATCACCATTTTCAATTTCATAGCTAACAACATCACCATTGAAACCGTCATCTTTATCAGTCGCCATCACCATGCCAACATTGGTGTTCACTGTTGCATTTTCATTAACACGGAAATTATACTCGACTGTTAAAGTGAAATCAAATGAATTCTTGTTATTTTCGTACAATGTTTTCATACAGTTTTGATATTGGTGTCTTACCATTGTATTTTTATCGATATGAAAATTATGCTCCACTGTAAAAATTGAAAACAAATTTTACTACCAAACCAGAATGACTATATAGAGTTTCAATTATGTATGTAACACAGTGATTTTGAACAGGTTTCATTTTCTTAAAGTTTCAAAAGATTATTGAATGTATTAATTAAACATATACACACGAGTTCTGATCATTCAAGAAATAATTTTGGAGATGAAAACCAGGTAAGGATCTATGAAACTTAAGCAGCATAGGGGACCTAACAAAACACCGACTGAAGTAGTTCCAAACATGACATACCTTCTCCAAACACAGGCTCATTATCATTAGCATCAGTTATTGAAATATACATCAGACAGGTATCATTGTCTGTATTACCGTCACCATCACTAACAACAATCTAAGCAGAAGGGATGAAAAAATCATATTACTGTGATATATAACTCAATATAAACTAATAATATTCTACAATAATCTTTATTTATACTGGATAGTTCTTTAAGTATATAAACACTTGTCTCCCAAGAAGTCCAGTGAGGGCCATCCCTCATGGATTCAGTGTTAATATACTAGTGTATATATATATACATGGAAGCTAAAAGGTGTAAATATCTTAGATGTTCCAATATAAAACAATATGAAATCTGAAATGCATTCTTCGGTAACAATTCAGAGCTTGATTGAAAAAACAAACATACAAAAAAACACAATAAACAAACAACCATACATACTGTGAGAGTGAAGAAAGTTTGGTTGTTTGGTGGATCTCTGTCGATGCCTCCAACAACAGAGATGTCACCACTTGAAGGATTGATTTCAAAATGGCCCCCATCATTGCCATCACTTATCCAGTAAAACATATCAGATGGAATGGGATCTCTATCTACAGCTGTAACTGTTATAATAGTTGTTTCTATAGCAACATCTTCTGATATTGTTGTAGTGTAGGTGTCATTAGGGAATACTGGGCCATTATTGTTAATATCCTGGAAAAAATAACAAGAATTGCAATTTTATTTTCACTAAATTGTTGATTTAAACACACAACAGGGCATTGTGGGTAATCTATGCAAATGCAGGAACCTCAAACTGTCATGCATAGCATTGTCACCGAGATCTTGTTTTCACCTTATTTTTGATTCCCTGCGATATATGTGACTTCTAGTTTCTGTACAAACGGTTTGACATTAGTTATGTTGTTGGTGTTACAGAATATAAAAACTAAGGAAACACAGAGCCTAACCTTAAAGTTGGCCATTTGTGTCCTGGGTGACAGTGTTATGGCTTTAAAGACAACTAAAGTGTCAATTTACAAGTGATGTAGATCTGTGACATAATTCCAACAGTTGTAATCATATGTGACAATCTACACTGATATTTGATGTTTACGTAGGAAGCATGTGGAAACGTTTCATCACTAGAGGTTTGAGAACTTGATGCTCTCAAATACACTATCCATTGTCAGATGATGTCCGACTATACTTTTTTGATCATGTCCTATAATATGGACAGTAAAATTACATCAGTTCTACTGTCTTGGTAATATTTGTTCAACAGGTTGATGATTTTTGGACCTACCTGCACTGTTATGGTAACATTGACAGTGTTGTTACTTCCAACCCCATAGAAAGGTTCCACATTATAAGCAGTAACTTCCAATATAAATTGTCCTCCATCAGTTTCAAGATTAATGGCTGTCTTCACACTGATTTCACCATTGGCACTGATTTCAAAATGGCCGCCATCATTACCATCACTGATCAAATATGCTGTATCATCATTGGGAGGTGAATCATCATCTGTTGACTGTAAACAAAGTTTGTTGCAATTTCAGTAAAAACAAAATGAATTTTTTTTAATTTAACTGCAGTCCTGCCCAGTGAACATAATTTGGAAAAAACATCACGAACATCAGTCAAATGGTGATATTTTGGTTGCAGCAATGTTATAAATCATGTACCTCTTTGTGGCTCCATAAGAACCTGCCCCAAAGAAGGGGGAATAATTATCCTTCTTGTACTATCATGTGCTACAATGTTCAGTCTTGGGACACTGGAACCATTTGGAATCAAAAAACAAGTTACATATTAAATTCCCCACCTAATTTTTAATGCATGCCTGGTGGTAGTAAGACATTGTACGTTATATCTCTTCTGCATGACACGTACTGACCAATTGATTGTGTCCATTTCAAAAACTAACAAAAACACCAAACTTTGTCAAAGAGTCATTTTATTTAAGGAGATGCTCAAATGTCAAGGTCAAGTTATGTTACTGCAGGGGCTGTTTTGATGAATTATCACTTGTGCCTACTAAAGCCAATTTGACCGACGCACACAATTTCTAGTGACACATGAAAATTTGGTGTTCTCCTATCTCTTACTCTGTGCAGACCAGTGTGCCCTCTAAGCCAATTTGACGTGCCACTGATGCACACGATTTCTAGTGACCTACCAAAATTTGGTGTTCTCCTATCTCTTACTATGTAGAGACTCACAAGAAATGTCAGTTTTTATCATTTTGACCCACAACAACAAAATTTGGCTATCATTAGAGGGCACACTGATGACTTCTCAATAGTAATAGATGCAATGTTTTCTCACCTGCACTGTCACAACACCAGAACCAACAGCTGCATCACCCTCATCAACATCACCTTGATAATTACTTTGTGAGAACACTGGTAAATTATCATTAATATCAAGAATATCAATGGTGACAGGAACAGCTGTACTTCGGGGATATCGTCCCTTATCAGATGCAACGACATAAATGTCATAACTGTCCTTCAATTCTCGATCCAGTTTAGTAGCTGCAGTCATAATTTCTCCATTGTCATTTACTGAAAACCAGCTGTAAGATGAAAAGATGGAAATGTCAAGATTTTCAAGGATTTCAAGGATTAATATGAAATTCCAGGATTTTCAAAGAGTGAACAAACCGAAGATTTAAGTTGATACACTGTGTAGTTTATAAATTTAATAGGTATACTTACCCAGATGTATCAACAGGTGGTTGGAAAGAGAATGTTATTTCAGAATTAGTGCCAAGATCTATATCACTTGCCTACAGTAAGTAAAATGAAATGAATATGTTTGAATGGGTATACATTGAGACCACTGTTACATGCATATGCTGTTAGATCAGCAATTCTACAACTGAGAACAGGATTTTTAAAAGTCATTTGAAATTGCCACATTGAATATTTCTTTTTTCATATATGTTCATACCAGTTACATTTCTTCGGTCATTACTGGTATTCCTTTGTTTATCAATATCTTTCCCACCACAGCTCTATTTCTTCCTCTTATGATTATTCATCTCATTACTATTATCATTACCATGGAGTTATAATGGTCAAATCATAGTGTCTGACTTGGAATCTGTAGGTCGCAGGTTTGAGCCTTGCAGCTGTCATTTGTTTCTGAATGGCTAAAGTCGTTCGGAAAGATTTGAACCATGATTGTGCCCCAGTCAACCCAGCTTTATAATTGGGGACCTGGTAGGATAGAGGTTACTATGTGAATGCTTCCAGTTCCAGAGGCTGCAATGTCTTCTATCTACATGAGGAGTTAAGAAGTATACAGGGCTTCTGTGCTGATATATGTCCCTACCAGGCATAATAACAAGTGATTTGCACAGTGTGGGAAAACACAATATATTAATATTATTAAATTCACACAATAACAAATCACAGTACAACTTACGTTAACAATTCCTACAAGTAGTCCCATTTCCTCTTCACTAACATTGAATCTATATGTGATACTGCCAAAGACAGGACTATTGTCATTGGCATCTTCAATATGAATAGTTAGAGATGTAGTGGAATCCTGATCAGAGGTAAAAAAAAAAGACAAAAACTTAATTACAGGGTTACACTACTTGGATATTCATAGAAGTTGCTATTTCAATATGTAAGTAATGTAATATTTAACAATGTTAAATAAGAGTTTGATGACACAGGAAGGTATATACCATACAAGTTATGTAATGATATTCATAGACATAGTTTTCATAATCTGGATTCATTATCATATATCACACACATTACGACTATCTGTGGACATGTTTAATAGTATACATGAAATTGTAATAAAACAGCTGACACTATACTCACTTGTATACCATCACTGACTTGAATGGTCACTTCATAGACATCTGTATCTTCTCTGTTCAGTTCACTAACAGTTCGGATAATCCCACTAAAAATATAGGGAAACAGAACAATTATTTCCTCAGGTACCTTTTATCACGGTGGACAGGAAGGTTCTATAGTGGAGATGATTGAAGTGATCGTAAATCATTGATGAGGTCTCTCACCTGGTGTTGTCAATTTTGAAAGTTCCACTTTGGTCTTCTATACTGTACAGTAAAGTACCAACTGTGTCTGCATCTGTAGCCTGCAATCAATAAAATACAAACTCTTGGCTAGTGTTTTAGGGGACATGGGTTCAATTCCTACACAGGTATGTCACTGTTCTTTCCTCATATTAACCATTTTATAATTATAGCAAATCCAAATTGAAATGACTACCACTAATATTACCTGAATCTGAGTCACTGATGTCTCCATGGCAACTGCTTCATTGATGTATGCTACATAGGATGACTGTGGGAACTGAGGATCTTCATCATTCACATCTATAATGTTCACAATGACATTTGCAGCTGATGACCTGAAAAAAAGTGTGTAGTTTTTTAAATATATGAATTGTCATAATTAGACAGAAAATGAGCTAACTATTCAATATTTTGTGGGGAAATAGCTCACAAAAGTTAAACATATCATCAGGTTCTGTTTTCACAAAGTTTCAAAACATACCTGCTCTTGCCATCCAAAGGTTGATCAGTTGCTCTGACAGTGATGGTATAACTGCTTATTATTTCAAAGTCCAATCCTGTCTGATCTTGGATGAAGATGCCACCATTGTTGGTATGGATACCAAAGATACTATCCCCATTATCACTGGCTGCTTGGATGTTGTACAGAATGTCAGCATTGGCGTCCTTATCAGCATCAGTTGCCAAGACCTAATGTTGAGACAATTTATTATTTAGCATTGTAAACATATCAACATTGGTTAGAGTTCACTACTGAACACAATATCAAGTACTCCTAATCACATATAAGGCACTGTACTTGGTTACCTATCGGACCTGGTCTGTGTCCTGGGAGTTGAAGAAGTGTAAAGGACCACTGTGCCCCTATAGATTGTTACAGCAGTAGTAACTGTTAAGTGCTTTGAGCACAGAGTTGAAACCACAGTACAAAAACTAACATTATTAATATTATTATTATTATTATTTTAATTTGACATAATCCTCAGTCACTTTACCTGCACTAGATCCATTCCATTGACAGCATTTTCAGTTACATTGACAGCATACACCATCTCCTCATAAACGGGTGAATTATCATTCTCATCCAGGATCACCATGGTAACATTGGTTGATGCAGAAAACACACCATCAGTTACCATGACAGCAAATTCATAGCTGTCATTTCCTTCTCTGTCAATGTTTCCTGATAAGGTTATTTCTCCAGTATTACCGTCCACTTGAAAAGGTACTGCAGAAAAATTATGATCAAACAGACGATAACTTAGTAACTAACTCAGTCATTGAAACCCACTCTCTCTCAAAATCAATTTGAACAGCAATAATTTTAATTCAAATTATTTGAAAATTTCCAAATATCTTACTGGAAGTTGGGTTTTGACAAAGCTTTCAATTATGATTTTGTGTTCTAAGATGCATTGCATGAGATGACATCACCTAGGTTGGTACATTTAGTCTTGTTTTGTCTTTATTACATTTGAAATAACATTTTCATCATGAAATGATGGAAAGACATGTTGATCTATTTAATTATGAGTGATTTTATAGAACAAAGACTAAATGCCATCAATGACAGAGAAGGATTTTATCCAGGATACGGTCAGGAGATAACCATCGCCCAAGCAGTGTGCAAACCCCCCTCCCCATGTGTACAAAAGACATGGCATTGTATAGGTAGAAACATCTTGGACCAGCACCAAGTCTATAGCAGAAAGTCATAAAAATAAGTAGTATAACTCACAATTGGTAGGATCAACTATGTTATAACTCAATGTGTCTCCATCAGGATCGTCTGCCTCCAGTTTACCAACAAACACACCTGATCTGGTATTCTGTCAAATTGAGATTATAATTACACAAAAATCAATCAATTAATTATTGATCTTAACCAGATGAGGCCAACTTTGACATGCTACTCATTACAAATAAGAAGATAAATTCATTATTGATGGCTTAGATGAAAGTTGATGATAACTTCCAAAAAATCAAACATGGAATGCAATCAAATATTGTTCAACCTCATCTAGTAACAAATTTGACATGATGCTTGAAAACAAGGACCATTTTACCTAAAACTTCTGAGAATAAAGTGATACATAGCTGGCGTTTGGTGAGTATTACCCTTCTATGAGCTTAAGTCCAACAATGTAGGAAATCTATGTTATGACCAGTTTACCTGCCCAATGGTTAAAATTGTATGTGGATTCAAATAAGACATTTCAAATGATTTAACATCTCACAAAGTTTCAAAAAATGTCATATTTTCTATATCATAATGCTATATTTCAACTCATCTGATTGTAAGTCTGTGAATATACATGTACAATATTATGTATCTGATATAAATGACTGTGAGATTACAAAATAAAACATATTAACAAACCAATGGACATGGTCAAGTGCACGTAAATTGACATGTTACTTACCTCGTATACACTGAAAGTATAGTTTGATGATTTGAAGACTGGAGACTTGGTGTTGGCATTGTTTACAGTAATTTTTATAACGACAGATCTGGAAAATATTACAGGTAGAGAAAATTATATATTAAATAAATCTTTGAAAGCCAATAGATAGACATGATAAAGTCTAAATTGGCGATACAGCATGGAGATTGACACTTATGGCAAATGTTTATGACTTTGAAATTGGTAGATGGACAAGCAGACAGAAAGACACATGGCGGACAGGCAGGCAGGCAGACAAAGGATGGAAGGTATGTAGGTACACAGAGAGGAAGATAGACAGATAAATAGATGGATGGACAGACAGACAGACAGGGTGAAAAGGCAGGCAGATAAACGTACTTAGGTAGGAATTTAGAGAAACAGAGAGGTGAATAAACAGACAGACAGAGAGACAGACAGAGAGAGAGATAGACAGACACAGACAGTCAGACAGACAGACAGACAGAGAGACAGACAGACAGACAGACATTAAACAATACCTACCCCATTTGTTGAGGATTTCCACCATCTTTGGCTATCACAGTAAATTGGAATTCAGTGTCACCATTTTCATAATCTAATGGTCTATCAAGAAATATCTCTCCAGTTGTGACATTTATAGTAAAATCTGTATTTGTATTGTCAAATTCATAACTAGTAATATCACCATTAACTCCATCATCTTTATCAGTAGCTGTTATCCTGCCCACACTAGTGTCAACTACAGCATCTTCAGCCACAGTAAAACCATACGAGTCTGAAATAAAGGTAGTTTACAAATGTGAGAAAAGATACCCAATGTAAAAGTTAAATGCAGTAATTCATTTAATTTCTACAGCAATTATTTGACACTAACATAACATCTTCATAATCACATGCAGATAATCTAATACCATCTTAATAACCCTTTTTTTTTTGGCCTAAATTACATTGGAAGCTCTTTCGTGGAACATTTCTTCATTTACATATCCCTAGAAATATTCTTACCAAATTTCAAATCACTCAATCCAAGACATTTAAAACAAAAGTGCTCTGACAAAAACTTACTCTTTTAAGATAATTTGCATATCCCTGACACTACTATGATATGCAGCTTTGCACTGACAATTCTGCAGTGACACTGTCAGGCCATGCCTACACTACACTGACAATTCTGCAGTGACGCTGTCAGACCATGCCTAGCTACTCTAAATGTACACTCACTTTTCTGCAGTCATATGTTGAATAACACATCAACTACACACCCTAAGTAACATTGCCACCAAGTTCACTGTAGTCCCAAGCAGCTTTATGCCCAATAAATCCACACCCACCCTTCACCAAGCATGTTAATATCACTACTGAATTTGAGTCCAGTTTTGCTTAATAGTCTTTTTGGTGAAGATTTATCAGAGATTCAAAATTCTGATGAAAGAAGCTTCAGTTTGATTGAAACTTCCAGTTTATGCCTACTTTGCACCAACATCATCATAGTCACTTTCAAACCATTTGCCTTCTCTGACAACATGCAATCACTTTCAGAACATTATGATGAAGACTCATCTGTGTAGGTGAATAGTTAGAAATACATTCAAACTTTGTACTGCACTAAAATACTTGGAGAAATCCTAGCTTTCGAGCTGATACACTTTACCACCTGCTAGGATAATATTCTGAAGTCATGCATGCGTAAACAATGCATGACCACATCCCTGAAGAAGACCTGAGGAATGAGGTCGAAAACTATAATTTATCCAAGAATTCTGGTGCAGTACAAAGTTGAAATTCATTTGAAACTTTCACAACATGCATACTTCGTGCTGACAACACCAGTCATTTTCAGATCATTTCAATGTGACGCCTGCTTTGCCAGTGACAACTCTAATAGCAGTCATTTTCAGACCACTGGACAACAGCTGTGTACTAACAACATTGCAATCACTACAGACCATGTCTTACTATCTACTTTATATATTACAACTTCACAATCATTCCCAGTTTTGTGACAGTAAAACCAGACTCAATATATCAAAACCTTATTTCATTTGTGACACATTACTAGTTCCAAGGTTTTAAAGTCTTAGCAGCAATGTTAGTTACACACCAAAATAAGTGAAAGTAGCCAAGTTCTGAGTTAAAATTTGAACTAGAATTTTGGACCTTTATTATTTCATAATGCATAATCTGAAATATTGATAATAAAAATGATAATAATTATATATGTTCATGATTCATTATACATTCATTTCTGAATATATTTAATACATATGAAAAATGAATGAATATTTCATATTGATATGAAAACATGTTCAAATTAAACTCTGAACTCTGCTACTCAGAGGCATTTAGTACTTTACAGATAATGTATCTTGTGTATTTATAATAAGTTTAGAATATTAATACTAAGCAGTGTATGTCACTCGTTACATATTAAAGGAACCCACCTGTCATTTGTCCATCAGGTAGGTAGTCATGACAACTGCCACCTCATAAAGGAATATGACCGATGTCTACACGTAGTGTTGATACTAAGTTGGTGTTTAAATAACGCAGGTAATTCTACTAGTGTGGTCTTTAGACGCAATGGTTATTTTTACAAATTGGGTATTTAAATGTAGTGATTATTTCAAGTTATTGAGATGCAGTCAGTATGGTTATGGGTATTATAAATCGGGGTTTCACTAGAGGGATAATAGTACTAAATCAGCATTTAAATGTAGTGGTTATGGGTACTATATTGCTGTTTCTACACCATGGGTAGGGGTTTAGTGTTTAACATGTCATGGTTATGGGTATATAATATTCAGTGTAATTGAACACAGTTTGTTGTAAAAGGCACTGAACTAGTTATAATACAGAGTCACAATATAGCCATGGCGAGTACTATTAATAATTCACATATTTGCCGATTCTGTTCTCATATAGGGGGGCGTACCAATGTAACATATTACACACAAACTCTCTGGGTGGCCTTATTAATTCTGTGTTTCTCATGAACTGACCCTTTATTCCTTCAATCTGGAGAAAAAAATATAAAATAAACCCCCGCTATGGTAAGATTAGAAAAAATGACAACAATACTGTGGTTATGGGTAATTATAGCAACAAGCACATATTTGAGCAAAAACTGTTATTTATTGCTGAAATTTGGGAAAACTGATATGGAAAATTTGATAAAACAAATAGTTCAAAGATTCTTTTTAACTTTAATATTTATTTTGAAGTCATGTAGGTGGTTATGAATTGAAGTACATGTATCACCAACATGTACAGATAAAGAGAAAGCTTTTTTTTTTACTTAAAAATTTTTACCCGACCAACTGACCCAAATTTTGAAGGTGTTGCAATGAGAAACACAGAATTAAGTACAGCTGCCCTATGAAAATGTAGACCCTTATTCGTCTTAAACAATTTACTCCTCCCCTTGAAGTGAGTATCATCGACAGTGTGCCTTCAAAGCCAATTGACGCACAACTCAAAATTTGGTGTTCCCCTATCTCTTGTGAGACTCACAAGAAATGCCAGTTTTTGTCATTCTGACCCACAACAAAATTTTACTATCATTAGAGGGTACACTGATCCTCAATAATAACACTTTGTGAATTCAATACTTTGTTTATAGTTGTCCAGGGTGGTAATAAAGTAGGTAAAATCTACAGATCATCAGGATTTTTTCACTAGAGTTGCCACACCAATCTGTTGTCACAGTTCAAAAAATTAGACATGAAAATATATGACTTTCTCTACAAGATAATGAATACTGTTACTCATGACGTTATGAATTAATTTTTTTTTAAAAAGAAAAATCAAATCATTATACACCTCTTTTTAAAACATTGTTTAACAAGACCAGCACAATAAAATCTTATCTCTGCAAGTCAAGACACATAATAAGTATAAAAACAGTTTTCCAGAAAACCAGAGTACATGTATACTATTGGTACTATGATAAACAATATTTTTAAAGTTATAAATCATAAAATATTGTTTCATTCATCTGGGATAATAATCTGTTTGTCCTTCGTACATCATAAATTTACACATCTGTACATATATATCTACACTATAGTTAATAACTGAGTTTTGCTATTGAGTACATGAACAGTTAGTGTAGATGGGGTGATTCTGTGTTTTTGGACTACTGTCATTTTTAAGTGAACTAAAAAATTGTTAGGTCTGAGGGGTTGTATACAAAGAAAAAGTTGATGCTTTGGGGTTTACAGGTATAACAAAAGTTGAATCAATAAGTGTTAATTTTGGTTGAAATGTGGTAATAACAAAATAAAATTCTTCCTACCTTGTTCAAACATAGGTACATTATCATTGACATCTGTCACGGTGATCTCAACATTAGTACTGTCATTAGCCGTGTTACTGTCACCATCAGAAACTGAAACCTACACAAAACAATAAAGTACATTGTAAATATTAATAAAAACAAGTAAATTTGAATTCACCAGAAACAGAATTTATCATACAATTTGTGAAAGTATATAAGAACAGAAACTATTATTTTGTCAGGACTGTAGAAGAAAACGTTGAATTAGACACCCTAATAAATTCCATATTATACTTCACATATATGCTGTCCAGACCGTCTTGACATTAACAAGACGTGTGTGTACTGAAAGAAATGGAACTTATAGCTAATTATCAATGTAAACGTTCTTTTGCACTGTTACTGCTCTATAAGGTATCCCCTAACAACAAGACAGAATGCCAACAAAGGTTAATGGTTGCTGTTTTTTTTAGATTTCAAACTCAATAATGAGGAACTTTTCTTTAAAAAGTCTGTGTAGTCATTTCAAATGGTATCCACTCTTAGACAGATTTTATGGATAAGAATGACAAGACAGAGTTCTTTTTTTTTGCATTGCAGTCTTCATACATATTTATTCCTCAGCTGTTTTGTGCTTTTGGCTCACATGACCTCCTTTATTCGTTCTTATGTATTTCTGTATAACCCTCCTCTGGGGATAAATGGAGGTATGTTCCATAGGATAAAGAAATATACTTGATAATTTTGAAGCAACTTACTGTGAGAGTAAAAAATGTCTGATTATTTGGTGGATCTCTATCAATGTTACCAAGTGTCATTATTTCTCCTTCACTGGGATGGATGTAAAACTGGCCATCTTCGTCACCACCACTGATCCAATACAAGAAAGGAGATGGCGTAGTGTCTGGATCTACAGCTGTGACTGTGTAAAAGACACTGCCAGCCTTGATGTTTTCTTCCACGGATACACTATAAGTATCATTTATAAACACTGGACCATTGTTATTGATGTCCTGCAGAAAGTAATGAAACAGATTCCATTCCTTTAATGTCATATGTACCTTGGGTATTAAACTGTACTAGCTGCAGTTGGGACATTTTTTTCCATCAAATAACAAAAAATGCATTCACTAATAAAAATTGGTCTATTACTTATAAAAAGACATTGTGTGTTAATTTGTGGTCAATATTATCTCTACGTAGTGTATTGGTAAGTTTAAATATTGAGCGAAAGCTTGGTTTTGAATTTGTCACCATGTTAAAACTGTACTAGTTGTAACCAAAGTATTATTTTTAGATTAGAAACCACATTATATTCACTGACAATTGTTAAAATACCAATAATTAGACACTGTACATATTAATCAATGGTTGATATCATCCATAAGCAGTACAGAAACAGGTTGAAATCATGACAACTCTTGAGGGCGCTATTTTTAGGTGTAGACTAAAAAATCAATTTGATTTGATTTGATTTTTCATGTATACAGTGATATATGTGACACAGGTGATGAAATACTGTTCACAGTGTACAATATTTACAAGTAAGTTATTGTACCAAACAAAACATTTTTTTTAAACGTTCCAATTCCAGCGAGTGCAGCTGTAAAGTTTTGATTGTATATAGTTCAAAATAACTCCAGCCAGTGCACTCAGGCAAACTTTAAGAAAAGCTGCATTTGTCAAGCAAATTTTTTTTAAATCAGCACATTTTAGAATCCTAAATGGCCACTGAATATTGCATGAACTCTATAGCACATAAAAGATTATTCATTTTCCGACCTACCTGCACTGTGATGGTAACATTGACAGTGTTGTTACTTCCAACCCCATAGAAAGGTTCCACATTATAAGCAGTAACTTCCAATATAAACTGTCCTGCATCATTTTCAAGATTAATGGCTGTCTTCACACTGATTTCACCATTGGTACTGATTTCAAAATGGCCGCCATCATTACCATCACTGATCAAATATGCTGTATCATCATTGGGAGGTGAATCATCATCTGTTGACTGATGAAAGATAAACAAAGGTTCAAGGTTTGAAGAAAAACAAGCTCCAGTTTCCAAAAAATACATTCTTTATTTAGAAATTGCACTGACATAGCGGTCTCAGACAAGAGACGTTCTTTAGGGATAGACTGCACAGTTAAAAACAAAACAGTTTAAAAAGTGCACGATGTTTACCAGTTGGAACAGTTAGAGTTCAGATTAATTTTTTATTTTATCTTAGCTGCAATTCTGTATGCTTAAAGTGACACAGAAAAGTCATTTTCATCAATTCTGATTTTTGTGACCTCGCTCAAATAAAGTTAATTGGTAAATCTGGCTCAAAAGAAACCTGCTGACGTATAGTGATGCATTATGGGAAATATGCAAAAGTTAGGGGCTTTCTGTAGTTCACAAACCTAGCCACAATGTCGTACTGGAATTATTCAAGAGGTGTGAATTCCCTCCATAGTTTGAATATCGACTCAACAACATTTGAAGCAATGTCAAGTAAATTTCTCTGTACAAAAAACAACACTGCTGAGTATAGACTCGTTATGCATGCTTACAACTTCATGATTCCTAGATGTACAGGTACACTATATCAATCAATCAAAGTGTCTAAATACACAATGGAAAAGCACATTCATGTAGGATCTATGGGAAAACAAACTAACCTCTACAGAGACGACTGCAACACCTGATGTATCCTCATTCACTGTACCGCTGAAAGTCGGTTTCGTGAAAACCGGTAAATTATCGTTGATGTCCAAAACGGTCACAGTAACAGGTACTGTAGAAGATCTAGAAGCCTCTCCATTGTCACTAGCAACCACTGTGATTTCATAAACATCTTGTGATTCACGATTCAGGGAACCAATGGTGCTGATTTCACCATCAGAGCTGATATTGAAGATACTGTTGGACAGAAATATAGTGGAAACTCTTAAACATTAAAAGAAATCATTTTTCCAACTAAATTCTAAATTCTAAATTATCTTTATTTATACTGGATAGTTCCTTAAGTATATAAACACTTGTCTCCCAAAAAGTTCAGTGAAGGCCATCCCTTATGGGTTCAATGTTAATGCACGAGGAAACCAGAGTACCCTCAGGCCTGGGAAAATCTGCATTGTTCGATAGAGTCAAACTGAATAACACTTTTCTTACTTTACTTACAGCGTGGTAAATTTAATCGAACCCTGAATGGGGTTCGAACCCTGACCGCAGTGGTAAGAGGCAAGTGGTTTAACCACTTGGACACCGACAACCCAAATAATAACATAAGTTTGAAATGTTTCATAGAATTAAAACAGCTGAAATATATTAAGCCTCTTACCTTTTGTGGGGTTCTAACACTGAAAATGTTATTTCAGCATTGATTCCTTCATCAATGTCAGAAGCCTGGAAAAGAATTATCGAAATCAAAAAATAATCACATTGTAAAACTTTCACTTGCAATTAACATAATAAGAGTTTAATACCCGATAAACAAAGATCTTGCCAAGCACAGACTGACAGAAATAACCCAAATGCAAAACTGTACATGCCGCACTTTTAGATAGCAAGACTGAATGACTAAAGTTTCTTGTGGCATCTTGTCTACATCATATTAACTATGTATCACCATACAGATAACAAAACAAAGGCACCTGCATGTCTGCTTCTAGTTGTAGTGCATTTTAATAAGTGTTTTATTTCATTATGTAGCAAAAAAATTGTGACCTAACTATCTCAAGAGTTCACTATGCGGTTTCTTTATTGGTTTCTGCATGGTTGTATCAAACAAAGTCGATGAACTCTAACTTGAAACAGGCTGTAGGCTGTAGAAATATTTGTAGTGAAAAGAAATGATAACTTACATTAACAGTTCCAACAACTTCAATCTTCTCCTCTGTTACATCAAAGGCATAAGTAGAAGCACCAAATATTGGATTGTTATCATTTGCATCTTCTATTGTGATAGTCAGTGTGGTACTGGCATTCTGTCGAATATACAATATAGAACACACACAAGCAAAGTTGTGAACATAAGAACAAAAATATTGAATTTGTATCCTGGTCACTCTATGTCCTGATAATGTGTGGCCATATCAATGGTTTGAAATATAAGTCATTAAAAATATTTTCACTGTTATAGCCATTTTTTCAGAATATTACCTCAATTATGTTTAATGACAGGTATATTACATTACTTAACAATAGATTTTCTACATTTAGCTGGAACCAAAGGGTTTTCTCTACTCAGTTTCAACTAAATATTATTTGGGTTACTTGTATTTTCGTAGGCTTAACATAGAAAAACAGAATGGCGTAACATCTGGAAGTGGAAATATATTTGTAGGCTAAACATAGAAAAAACAGAGTGGAATAACATCCAAATGTGGAAAACATGAATTGTCATTTTAATATATCATCTACTTAAACTTCAACTGGTACATCCCCCCCCCCCCCCACCTCCCACAAAAAAAAAAAAAAAAATTAAAAAAAAAAAAAAAAATTAAAAAATAATGTTTTTGAACACAACATATCATAAGCATACACATCGTAGGTGCAAGTTATGTAGCTTTTAAAGGGTAACAAATTCTAATCCTAGCTGATTATAATTTCTACTCTTTGAAATGCCTTCATGGTTTATCAATAACATGGCATAAATTTTGTTATTTTTGACTTACAAAATCTCCATCCGAGGCCGTTACCACTACTGTGTACTCAGCGATTTGTTCTCGGTCTAATGTTTGTAAAGTCTTCACAATTCCACTGCAAGAATTAGAGCAATGACAAATGTTCATGGCATAGTGTATTTGATTAAAATCTAATAAGTTGGTTTTTACTACTGATTGACAATCTTATCATCTTGAATAATACACATGGTGAAAACAGCTCACTTCTCTACAGAACAGATTGGCTCTCTTAAAAAATATATAGATCAGAAATAGAAATGAAATTGCCATTTGCAAACAAAACTAGCACAGGAATGAATATTCATGGCCTCTGAGTTCATACTTAGTAATGAAATTTCTACTCACAGAGTCAAACTATTTTTTGGAAGCAAATCCAAAATTTTGGAGACATCTCATCAAATAGACCATAGTAACACACCCTGATAATACTGACAAAAATTCGGCGAAAATTTTGGATTCACTTCCTAGAAATATTTTGACTCTGTGGGTAGAAATTTCACTACTAAAACTTAAGAGTCTGAAATGTAAAGAAATATCATTAAAGTTTCTAATATAGATCATATTTACCTGTTTGTTTCAATGCTAAAACTTGTAGAGTCATCAGTGGTATATGTTAATATTTCAGTATCAGAATCAAGTGCCTGTGCAGAAGATTAATTTGATAATTGTTCAGTTAAAAGGGAAACAAAGGTGAGGATGATTTTATCTTTATAGCTGCATCTCTTATTATAAAGCTTGGGAAGTCTAGAAAAGTTTTTTCCTGAATGTATGAAGAGCCTAAATGTATTTGTTTACTTCTCATTATGCCTCTCTCCATTGTTCAGCATGTCTCCCTACCCCCATTCCCACCCCAGCCCCTGTCAGATTTGCAAACTTTCATACAAGAAGAGAGGCCACACACTGCTTACACAGGGATGTAGATGAGGGCAGGTAGATAGCAGAAACAACCAAGGAAATCAAGGAAACAAATCACAGATTACAATGCTAAGTTTTGATGTACAGATCAAATATCAATATCAAGCTATTTTAGAAACCAATATGGCTCCCAACCCCATATATTAATAATAAAAAATTGTCGATTTCCTTGAAAACAAGACAGGGAAACCCCAAATTTTGTTTATCATTTTCAGACCACAAACAAGCTTTAAGATGGCAAAGGTTTGAAAGATTTGAATAACTTTGATTCACAGGGGAATTGATCAAGGCGTATTTTACTTTAAAATGATTTTACAGACACCAAGTACTAATCTTTATGAAAGATAACTGCTGTGGAGTGATTTGTCACATTCAGTCACCATCCTATATTTATTACTCATCTCCTCATTAGCATTTTAACATACTACACACCTGTAACTGGATAACTGAAGAGCCAATGGTTGCAGCTTCATTTATGCTTGCACTATATGTTGATTGGGCAAAACTTGGTGATACATCGTTTACATCTATAACACTGACCAACACATTAACAACAGAAGACCTGATGTGTCAAAAAAATAACAATTCAGGGTTAATAAATAGTAGTATGTCATCAGATAATTTAGTTATTTTTGATGATTATTAATACAATCATGAGACTCAAATCTGCAACCTGTAGAGTCCAAGCCAACCACTCTAACCATCCAACCATGACTCCCACTAATGGAAATTTACAATCATGCAACATACAACCACCAGACAGGTTGGAAAGATATCATTATCACAAAGAGAGTCACAAGCTTATACATATTTTGTATCTGTTTACACCATAAGCATTATTTTGTCAGTAAAACAAAATTTGGTCTAAAAATAAACTTTATCAAATCACTAATGTTAATCTTACCTTTTCTTGCCCTCCATAGGTTGATCGGTTGCTTGTACTGTAATGGTATAACTTTTTATAACTTCAAAGTCCAATCCTGTGTTATCTTGAATGTAGATGGTTCCATTGTTTCCATGGATACCAAAGATATCATCCCCATTATCACTGGTTGCTAGGATACTGAATACTATTTCAGAATTGGAGTCCAAGTCTTCATCTGTAGCTTCAACCTGATTCGTTAATAGTCAGTGAAACATTCAGAATTTAGCAAACAGGAAAATCACAGCTTTGCAATATTTATCAGATCTTCTAGAATACAATCAATCAATCAATCAATCAATCAATCAATCTTTATTTCATAACAACATGCAAATGCATAAGATAAAACTATAACTTTCTGATGGGCCATTGCGACATGTAATGATTTGATGTCTCATTTCATAGAAGGTTGTGCTATATACATGAATAAAGCATTTTCAACTTTTCAAATTAAATGTACACTTTCATCATATTATCTTTTACAACAGAATTCCTATTGAGAAGTCTGCATGTTTCTCACGTAATATGTTTATAGTAAAGACTTAGGAAGTGATCTAATTTCTGCAACTCATCAGAACCATCTAATTGGTAAAATTGTAATCACTTGAAGAAAAATAGTCACAATTGATGTCAATGTGGTATGTTTATATATTAATTTAAAGACTTAGAAAGTGATCTAATTTCTGTAACTCATAAAAACTGTCCAATTGGTAAAATCGCTGCAACTTTAAGAAAAATGGTCACTAGAAATAACATCTCTATAATATTGAGGTCTTGAATGATTAATCCCATTACCTGCACAATATCTGTTCCAATGACAACATCTTCAGTCACATTGACACTGTAAAGTGACTTCACAAAGACTGGTGAATTATCATTTTCATCTAAGATTAGGAGAGTGACATTTGTAGTTGCAGATAACAAACCATCTGATGCTGTGATGACAATCTCATATACATCTTGCCCTTCTCTGTCCAGACTATCAGACACCGTTATCTCTCCTGTAGTATCATCAACTTCAAATGGCACTACAACAAAGAATCAAAGAAGTCATTTATACTCTGAGTGCTATCCCTTTGGGGAGATTTGAAAGTTTTGATTTGTTTAATAATGATCATTATACCATGCATGAGCCAGGTTCAACAAAAAATATGGAATATATACTCTAGTCATTCTACGTCACAACAACGTTGATGAGAAATCTCTGTTGACCTCTACATACACTGCATCAACCTGAACCGGACCAAAAAAAATTACCTACCTACGCCACCCTGTTTTGAAATTGGGCTTTATTGGAACCACACATTTTTTTCTTTGGCCTTGGGACTCCATTGATAAGGTAACACTGTGAGAACTAAGGATTGAATTGTGGGTCTTTAAAATTATTGATTCTTTATAGAATGCCTTACCTTCCATAATGACTGCATTTTGTATTTCTGTCTATACTTTTCACTTTTTGATATGGTCAGAAAAAAGAAAAAAAAAAGCTTTGACCAGGGGAGTCTTGCCAAACAATTTATCGCTTTTATTCCCGTTATAAATGTATACAGATTCTATGTGGTTACCTGAATTTGGTTGTGTTATCTGGTACGATAGATCATCCAAGTCTGGATCAGTTGCCATAACTTTCCCAACTAATGTACTTTTCCTGGAGTTCTAGTAAAAGAAAGGCAATAAATAACTTACATACATTCATTAAAGGAATATCTACTAACACATAAAATATTACAGTGGTCATGTGGTTGACAAATGGGGACTGTATTTGTGAAAATGTTGACGTGATACACATTGGAAGTGTTGAGACACTGACCCAGGATTGAAATTTAGCCCTTTAAAAAGAAAGCTACAACAATTTTTTGATGTAATTTGGAAAAAAAAATATTAAAAGATTTACTTGCAAGCAAAAAAAAGTGAAAGTTTCCTGTACTTAAAATAGTTAATACTTATTGAATATATAGAATCATAGTTACAAACTTGGTGACAATTTATAATAAGAAAATTTTCACCTGAAATACATTTATCATTAATTTTAGCTTACCTCATATACATTGATGGAATAATTTCCAGATGAGAAGACAGGTTCATTGTCATTTGTATTGTTTACAGTAATCACCACGACAACTGATCTGAAAACAAGGAATAACACCACATGGTCATTTGATTCACTGAATTTTTAGGATAACATTTATACTTTAATCCGTAGTGCAGTGAAACATTGCACAACAGAAATAATTTTTTCAGGATTATTTTCAAAATATCTTGACTTATTTTTATATATTTAACCGCAGGTGAGACAATGTTGGGTTTCATGTATGTAAATTCAGATGTGAAAGTACTTGTCAGTTATGTGATGATGTCACTATAGATGTCACTTTTCTGGTTACTCAACACCTCCAGCAAATTTGGATCATTCTGTCAGATACAGTTAGACACTGAAGAAGGACAAGTGCTTTGTTCAAACGTCAGTTTCTCAATCAAAAATGTAAGAAAAGAATTTGCGTATGAATCATAGTGCTTATGATAATATAGTGTTATGCAAGTTTCCTATATCTATCTGATATATGACTGGTGTACAGCAATATCTCAATTTCTGTTGGATTTACGACTTGAAATAAAGCAGCTACTAACCCTGTTTGTTGAAGATTTCCACCATCTTTGGCTATCAGAGTAAATTGGAATCCAGTGTCACCATTTTCATAATCTAAGGGTCTAGCAAGAAATATCTCTCCAGTTGTGACATTTATAGTAAAATCTGTATTTGTATTGTCAAATTCATAACTAGTAATATCACCATTAACTCCATCATCTTTATCAGTAGCTGTTATCCTGCCCACACTAGTGTCAACTATAGCATCTTCAGCAACGACGAAATTGTAGGAGCCTGTTAAAATGAAAGTGGAATTTCAAATATTGACAACCATTCTGACAATAGTTGATAGAGTATCAGCTAACAAACACAGACACAGACACAAAGTAAAAATATTATTGCAACTCAGTGATGTATAAACTACTAATGGCCATTGATGGAATTACACTCACAGTGAGGTGGCATCTCTGATGGGAGTTTTTACTCACGTGATGTCAAATCAACCTCATTCAATGTTTACACAATCTTGATTACAGGATACTTAAATCTACATACTATAGGGCACTGCTATCATCAACGTCCGTAATCTACCGCATGCAATAACAATAATTTTACTCTGTGTCTGTAGTAGTTTGTTGATTTATTACCATAGTAATAAGAACACACCATTTATATGATTTGGGGTAAATGGTTGCACAGGTTTTGCTTTGCTTATTATTAATTGAAAGCACTTTTGTTCATGGCCATGCATGCATTCGAACAAACTTACTGCAAAGCCACTTCAAATATATTCAAAGTTGATTCATAGAGAAATTTAGGTCTTAAATGAACGCTTTACACAGTTACTTCTGTTGGTTTGCCAATGTGTCTACAACTTCTTTTTTAAGTGTATATATTAAAGTTGGTAAAATGCACTATAACTTGAAATACTGAAAACAGAGTCATTCGTTTTTTTTATACATAACACAAGACAGAATTAGGGATAGCAACAGACAACACGACACAGTTTGCAAAGATGAGAAACATAATCGCAGCAGCTAGTACATACAGCAAAAAGCAAACAAAATAGATAAACAAATAAGTAAATGCAGGTGCAAGTGTAACCACAGCAGGATCAGTACCGGATTCTTAAAGGTGTTGCTTGATTGAACAATTAATATGCAAATCAAGTGAATATTAATGATATGCAAATATCAGCAAATATTAATGCCATAACATTACACCTTAGTGCATGACATTTTGTGCTTATAAATTATTAATAATTGACTTCATTAGTTTTGAATAGACTGATAATGAACTTAGGAACCCACCTTTTAGTTCCCGAGGCCTGAACGTAGAATGGTTCCAGTGATACCGCAGATTATCAGGTAAAATCGCGACCCACTCATTAGCATATCAGCGCGTTTACATTAAGCGATTAGCAGCTATTTACAAATGAGTGGATATATTCTCAAAGCTGCTGATGACTTAGTACTTGTTAGGTTGGATATACGACTCGTATTATAATGAAGGGATCATGATACGATATGGTATGATATGGTACAATAAAGGGATTGATCACATATTTCTTGTCCAAGCATTAAACATTCATTGCTTGATAATATATTCTGAAGTTTAACATTAAAGGCAAAGATAACATTAGTGGTATAAGTTATTAAATGATACACTACATCAATACTTAAGTCGCCTCTAAATACTTGTTAGTTTTGTTCCAAAAATTACTACTACTTCTACATTGGCCATTGCTGGTCTTATAATTTTTCAAAAAGGACATTTGTTACATTTCCTCAGGTGAAACATACATGTATATACAACGTATGTAGACTCGTCGATCCAAGTCATTTACTTAGTAATGAGGTTAGAATTTTATATAGCACAGTGTTTGAATTTTTTTATCCAGAGTTATCAAGTTCAAACTTTATTACTAACATTCATACAATGCGTTTTATCCAAATTTATATCATAAACCACAGGCCTCTTCATGGCACTGTCCAAAACATACCCGCCATATTGTGTTGCTTCAGGAATATGTGCTTTGGCTTGTGAGAATGGTTTAATCCAATGACAATGTTATACATGTCTTACTTTCCTACATTAATCAGACTCAACTAATGTGTGTATAAAGTTTCTCTGTGCATTCCTTATAATTTAAGTGATCTAAGAATTGTTTATGCATTCCTTAAGATGTGCCAGACAAAGAATGAATATTCAGCAAATACACATGATGAGTAATGCCTTATTACTATTGACTGGGCTAAACTGTCATGCTTTGAAAAAGAATGAAACCAACATAAAAACATCCGTCAGAGCAGAAAGACTTGAGAAGTAAAGTTGAATGGTGTGAATAAATGCAGAAAAATAGACCTTGAATTGGAAATAGTAGTGAAAGATTCACATAAATTAAACAACAAAATAGTCTGAAAAAATAAATGCTGTAAGTATAAACTTGAAACACAATAACACAGGAATGAAAAAACCTGCAAAAAACTATATGCATATGAACAGAATAATATGGTATTAAGTAGCTAGTATACATGTAGAATAGAGGGGGTAGGAGTAAAGGGGAGGGGGGGTCGAGAGTGCCATATCTGCTTACAATTGGACATGAATTATAACTAGTACATGTAGTCAATGCATGTTAATTAACATAAATTAATTTATGTTCATTACTTGATGTTTTGTTATTGATATTAATTCAGCACTATAAACTGCACTACTGCATATGCGTAGCTGGTGTTATCGATAACTTGAGTTTCCGCAATGATCACCCAAATTCTGCAGTTCATACAATGCGCCCCCCTTTTACAATAAATTTAGCTTGCAGACAGACAAATGGATACAATTTCTTCGTTTTGTAACATGATCGATCTAAGAGTGACTGTTTTTGTCAACAGCCTGAACATAAATACTTTAAAATTTGTAAGAACTGGATGATCATTGCAGATAGTATTACTCACCTTCAGTAAATACTGGCTTGTTATCATTGATGTCCAATACTGTTATTGACACAGTAGCAGTATCATTGTCCGTGGTAATGTCTCTATCTGTTACAGATACCTGTCAACATGAATGAAGGCACTGTGTTCAATCCAAAATATTAATACCTTAAATACCACCAGATAAATATCTATCACACATACAATCACTTACAAAAAAAATCCTACAGGATCCTATAGGGCAATCCTACGGACAGTATAAACATGGAAATGACAACTGAGCTTACCACTTCAATTAGTTTTGTTTTTTTGTTTTTTTGGTTTATTTTGCTATTTGTGAATGTAACGTAATCAACTTATTTACTCGCACCCTCATTCCAGGAATGAACAAGATACATTCAAAACAGTTCTAAAAGGTATATATACTATATATATACAGTTAATAAAGGCTCACCGAGAGACTGAATGACTGGTGGTTGTTATCAGGATCTCTATCTATATTACCAATAACACTGATGACACCATCGACAGGATGAATAGTAAAGATATCATTGTCATTGCCAGCACTAATCCAGTACAGAAAATCTGCCGACTTGTCAGTCAAGTCTGGATCATCAGCTTTCACTGTTAATATTGATGTTTGCAAGTCTAATTCTTCATCAATGGATATGGTGTAAGTGGAGTTCTCAAACTGTGGAGCTTCATCATTGATATCCTGAAGGATGAAAAAAAAAAAAAAAATCAGTTAATCTGAGTTCACTGCCAAACTTGATTTTACAATACATGGCAGTGGAGAATAGAAGATTGACCAATTCGGTTGTTCTTCATGTTTCCAAGGTAACCATCAATCTATTACTGGAAACCTGGAAACCTTTGCTCAGTGAAAAGAATTATTTTTGCTTATTTTGCTGGAAAACAAAAAACGGTAAGTAGTGGCTAAAGTAGTGACTAAAATGCCTTCTTAACGAAAATTTCTAGCTTTACAGTATTTTGTATATACAGATATTAACATAACTTTACTTACCACAACATTAACAGTGATATTTGCAGTGTTGTTAGTTATTCCACTGCCAACACTATAGGGCTGTATATTGTATGCAGTCACTTCCAGTATAAACTGTGAGTTGCCTCCACTGTCTACATCAATAGGATTTATGACACTGATTTCACCAGTTGAAGCATCAATATCAAAATAATTGTCATTGTTACCAGCACTTATTGCATACTCTGTCTCATCATTTGGTGAAATGTCTTCATCGGTAGACTGTTATTGATAAAATTATATAAATTAAATGACTTTTACTACATATTAATCAATAAGTATTTTCATAACTTATCGTTTTCATACAGCCTTCAGTGCTAATTGGAATAGATTGTGTCATATGGTATGGACTAGTGACTGTTATAACACACCGCATACTCGAAGTCATGATTGGTCAATGCGACGTCACATGTTATGGACCATTCTCACGCTGTTCCATGATAAATGATGTAACAGGCACTAATGAATGGAACTAGTACATAGAGACTAGTTCCATCGATTTAGTGCCTCATGATGACGTCATCTATGCACGCAAATACAGACAACATTTTCATTTCATTTTAATTTTGAAAATCCATGAACCCAAATGTAGAAAGTAAATCATCCGGTCCATTTCACTTTTTCCGTGCTCAAATAATGTTTCTAAAAATACTACTACTGATGGTTCAACAAGTAAGAAAGCAACAGCTAAAACAACAGAAAGATTTTACCTGTACTGCGACAACGACACCAGTTGCTTGATTCTCATTAATACTACCAACAGCATCAGATACTATAGGTGGATTATCATTAACATCTAATATATTGACTGTCACTTGTACAGTCGTCTGGCGATATGACGTTGCCATGTCCCGTGCTATGACGTCGATTTCATAACTGGCTTGTGTTTCACGATCTAAGGCAACACTTGTGCTTATGTCACCACTGTTGTTGATTGCAAAGACTCTAAAGATGTCAAATAAAAGGAAGACAGTATCACAAGATAAGCAGGGATATTATCAAAGGGTTTGACAGGGACCAATGCTGGTTTGAACATGGTATGAAGGAAAGAAAGTTTGCTATCCAAGTGATAAAACTAGATCATAAACTCTAAGCACCACATTCCCGCACTTATTAATCACAATTTACCCTACAAGAAATCATAATGTTGGAAACCTTAAAGAAAGAACTAAACAGAAAGAACTCAGTCCAGTTTACTGTGTTAAAGGTGATTCAAAATGCTCCATACCACAATCTTGAAAAATATTCTTGAGTGAAGAAATTCATCCAAGCTATCTATTCAAAATTGCATGATAAGTGAGAAAAAAGAGTTAACATTGGCAACCAGCAGCCGACCTGAGCAGCCATGAACCTGCAGTTATACTGGATTATGACGTCATAGAGGGTACCATTTCATTTAGTATAGCAAGCAAAGTGTTAATATGTTGTAAAACAGTTATTGTCCCTAGTCTGTATTTGTCACTGTAATATTTTCAATTGTCATATTACTACACTTTTTATCTGTTAGCAGTGTCTTTGTCTCTTATTCCCTTTTTAAAAAAGTAATATAAACTTTGTAATTTGATCAGTACACCGCAATGTTTGGAAATAAACTATTATTATTATACTACCATTATCTATGTTAGAATGTTAAAAGTACACAGGTGTGGAACAGTTACTGTAAGTATGATCATTTCTGTCTGAATGGCTGCTCTTTTGCTAAAAAAAAGCAAAATTTAACAGTACAGGGCATTTCAATAATCAAAATTCAACGTTGATACCCAATCTCTCTAATCAAAAAATATTATATGGTCACATGTTCCTGTGAATAAAAAAATTGAAAATCCAAATTGTACTTACGTGTCATAAGGTGAAAGAATCAAATATGTAACACCTCCATTGGTTCCCTCATCAACATCTGATGCCTTTGAGAAGAAAAAACATCCTATTTTAATTCATGACTATCAAAAAATGACATTATAGTTAGACAACCTATGGTATCTGAGGTAGCATTTGAATCAGATTCAATTTGGAGTTCTCATATTATCGCTATCTTATCAATCTTACAGAAGAGATAATCCTCACTGTTAATCAGGACCAACTTTTTTATAGATCTACCAGACTGTTTTTTCTTTCCAATTAAATGTTAATCCCCATCCAACAAGAGCCTATCTAAGAACTCCATTCAGAAAAATCTGACCAAACTCTTTAGTTAGCATTTAGCTTGCAGTTCACAGAAATTAATTTCTTTCTGGCCATTTATGCAACTTGTAGACTCAAGCCCTGTCACTGTCATTTGTTTCTGAGTGGTTAAAGTCCTTGGGTAAGATTTAAACTACAATTGTGCCTCAGTCAACCCAGCTGTATAATTAGGGACCTGGTAGGATAGAGGTTGCAATGTGAATGCTTTAATCCTACGCCTTTTCAGATTGATAGTGGCTGCAATGGTTTGGATGCTCTCCATGGAGTTAAAACATAAAGGGCTGTTAAGTCATTATGCTGCTATGTAGATCGTACCTCTCAGGAGAACTGAGCTGCATTTTAAATACTTATTATTATTTCTATTATCATACTTACAGTAACTGTTCCAACAGTCTGTCCAGCTACCTGCTCTTCGGTCGCTGTAAATGTATAAGTGTCTGGATCAAAAACTGGACTGTTATCATTGGCATCTTCTACTGTAATCATTAATACTGTTTCAGCTTCCTGCAAATGTAAAAAAAATATCATTTAGAAAATATAACTATCATTTTCTGAGCAAGTTCTATCAATTGTAATTGATTTTCAATATCAAATGCAATTATTTTTGTAGTCCATAGTGCAATAATTATTAGTTAAAAGTGGACTTTTCCCAAGAAATGTACAAAACAATGAACTGTCTTAAAGTGTCTAATTATCTTATCTTGCTCTGTCTTGAATTTGGGCAGAAAATATGGATTATGCATGCCTACCCTGTTCATTCTACGTCACAACAACCTGTGTCTACGTCAGTGGTTCTACAGTGCTCAAAATGCAAATCAAAATGTTCAAATTGCCATATATTTCCTGATTGTTTATGAAGAGTTATAATTATATTAGTCTCCAATAATTTTCTTCATTCAGCTAGAAATACTGGTAACCTAAGGGTTTGTCACTACTTGTCTAGCAACTCATAGTGACAAGGCCCCTTAGGTCACTCATATTTTCTTGGCTGAACAAAGAAAAATATTGGGAATGATATATAATATTATCATATGCAGAGAACAAGGAAAGAACTACGGTATATGTGTACTTACTAGTTGTCCATCAGATGCTGTCACATTTAAATTGTAACTTTTTGTAGTTTCATAGTCCAAAACAACGGCAGTTCTAACTATACCGCTATAATAAAAAATACAAATTATAAATTTACTGAACATATTCAAATTTCTTTAAAATGTCCATAACAGTTAGAAATAATTCATGGTAGTTTGAATTTGGTGGCAAATGTTATACATGAAGGATAATGGAACAGTAAAACCATGTTGATTCCCACTTTTATGATATTAGAATTAAAATCTTTGAGTACACGCAACAGAAATGGTACATTAAAGGGGAAATGCCACTCCAGGAAATAACGTTTTTTCATAAACTTTGGGTTCTGGAGAGTCATTTAAAATCTTTTAAAATAGAAATGACAACAAATGTACCTCAAGTTAATTACTATTGCAGGATATAACTTACCTGTTAATATCAATGCTGAAAGTAGATGTATCACTAAGACTGTATGTCAATGTATCACTATCTGAATCGGTTGCCTAAATATTGAAAAATAAAAATGAATAAAAAGTTATGAGATGTCAATTTTCATTTGAAAAGATAGTACACTAAATAACCATGACATAAAAAAGATAATGACAATGTCATGTAACAATTACAGTACAACAACGGCCTTTAAAAGTGGTAGAATGGACCTCAGATATACATTTTTTTAAACTTTCTGCTGTTTCTTTGTTCAAGGAAACTCAAACCTATTCTCAGTTGAGGTCACCATGCAAATTGTTTGAATAAAGGTCAAATTGATAATCAAAGTTTAGTCATTTTAGAATCCAATATGGCCACCGAATACTGTGATAACTCTATGGGAAAATAGAATCCAATATGGCCACTGAATACTGTGATAACTCTATGCCATTTTAGAATCCAATATGGCCACCGAATACTGTGATAACTCTATGCTATTTTAGAATCCAATATGGCCACCGAATACTGTGATAACTCTATGGGAAAATAGAATCCAATATGGCCACTGAATACTGTGATAACTCTATGCCATTTTAGAATCCAATATGGCCACCGAATACTGTGATAACTCTATGCTATTTTAGAATCCAATATGGCCACTGAATACTGTGATAACTCTATGGGAAAATAGAATCCAATATGGCCACTGAATACTGTGATAACTCTATGGGAAAATAGAATCCAATATGGCCACTGAATACTGTGATAACTCTATGCCATTTTAGAATCCAATATGGCCACCGAATACTGTGATAACTCTATGGGAAATTAAAAGATTGATGATTTCTGGAAAAACAAAATGGTGAACCCTCAAATTTCTTTTATTATTTAAAAGGACCATGAACAAGCTTTCATGTTGCAAAATTTGGAGAGATTTTTAAGAACTCTGATTTGCAGTGAAATTTGTCATCGAGACAATGTCAATGTCGTATATTTTACCTTCATTCCTTATATCACATATTTCAATCTTTGTAAAGTATGAATTCATTACCTGTACTTGGAATACTGAGGAGCCAGTAACTACAGCTTCGCTTACACTAGCAGTGTAAGAGTTCTCAGCAAAACTTGGTGGTTCATCGTCCACATCAAGTATACTTATAACAACAGTAGCAATCCCTGCCCTAGACATACACGGAGCAGTAACAAGAGAGAGACATTAATGCCAACTAATTTAACCATTGTGTGAACAAGATCTGTAGTAGATGGATTAAAATGTTGAATTCATTTTGAATTTACCCTTCCAAATTAACTATATTTTACTGTCATATCAAAAGAATTATGTAATTATCGTAAGCCAGGTTGAACGCAATCTTAAAAGAATATGGATTTTTATACCCTAGTCGTTCTCTGTCATGACAATTAGCATCTACATCATGTTCTGTGGTGCAGGAAATATGAGTCAAAATATTTCAAATTGACACTAAATTATTTCCATGTTTTTCATAAATTATCCCTGAGGAAGTTTAATTATATAATTCCCCAATATTTTTGTTTATTCAGCCAGAAAATACTTGTGAACTAAGGATTTTGTCACCAATCATCGACAGACTCGTAGTGACAAGGTCCCTTGTATTTTCACTAGATGTATGAAAAAAAATTGGGGGAAATTACATAATTATTCCCTTTGTCTATCTGTTACATACTGACTTCATTTCAAAAACAAAGATAATATATGTAAAAATTTATCAATCAATTTTAATGTATATACATTTTATAAATATATCACATATTTAACACAGCTAACAAAAATACATAAAATACATATTCAATGCATACTAACAAACAATCATGCAAACAATATTTCAGGTATAAAAGAAGCTGAAAAAGAAATCGTTGTACAGGTCCAAAGATATCAAAGGGATAGGTCTTTAGTATGTGCACAAAATATGTGTTAAAAATCAAATTTTGATGGTGGATTAATTGCAAACGAATCAGTGTGTGCAACTCATTCACAGCTACATTTTGGTCTAAATGACTAAATAATGTGCAGTGTAATTTGAACACTTTTGACAGGCATTAAAAAAAAGTGCATTTCAATATTTCCATGTACACTAATCTTCTTAGTTCTGTAACTTCTACAATCTATCCATTGTTACACACTACTTGCATTATTTTGATATACAGTAACATGTACTTGGTTTGTATCCCTCTTGGGCTAATAATATTCATCAGAACCATCAAATATGATTTTGCGATATCAAAGCATTTTTTTTGGAAAATGGACTCACTATGGTGAGATTATCTATCAGTTACTACAATAATATACATGTACATTGTACCTTGCAGAATTACCGTTTCATTTTTTTACACTTCAGGCCCACATATTAAAATCATCCAATGAAAATGATTCATTACTTTTCGATATAATGTATTGAGATATTCTTTTATTTCAGCTGTTGTACCCACAAACAAGTTAATAATACATTATTATACACTTAGGAATATGAGACATAACAAATATGGACCTTGCAAATAATACATCAATGTGGATCATGCAATAGTCATTGTCGGGTATGCAGAAATATATGAAAAAAAATCAACAAATTGACACAAATAAATAATTTGCGTGGTTTTCAAAGACAGGAACACCGTGCTTTGGACTAGTTAATCAGATGGTGCTATATACAATGCTGTAACAATAGCACTCAATACAAGTACCTTGGTGTATAGACAATAAAACCCATTATATTGTCTATGATTGGTGTTTCCATAGTTGTGCTCATCTCACTCCTACAACATCAACAACATCAAATGATACTTATAACATTTATCAGCACCAAATAAAACTTTCCGTCATAGTAAAACATTTGCAGTATGTTTTATGATTCCAGGATGATGCAAACAGTTCCACATCTATCAGGAATTTTAGGATCTTTGAGATTCATATCCTAATTCCAAAACACGACCCCAGAAATACATTTTAATATGATAGTACATTTGTATACAATGTGCATGCAATTGAAAAGAAGTGTTATCTTAGAACCTACTTGTGTGCAACACTCACCTTGGTGCTAGCCCACGATCAGTAGCAGCTATGGTGATAACATAACTACCAACTAAATCAGCATTTAGCAGCGATGGATTTTTGACAGATAAAACTCCAGTATCCAAGTCAATAGCAAATATCTCTTCATCATCACTTACAATTGTAAAATTAATTGCACTATTCATTTCTCCAATGTCATCATCAGTTGCTGATATCTGGAGAAGAAAATTACATTTCATTAGTGCATAAAAAAATGAGTTCACCCAACCATCCTGTCTTATTTTAGAATTCGACCAAATCCTAAGACTTCTTCTTCTTCCATTATAAGGATCAACTTCATAAATGAAGGCTCAGACCCAGGAAATGTCGAGAAGGTGATTATGTATCTTATGGAACATTATAAGACGGGCGATATGACGTCTTTCATCTAGTGTTTTCCACTCTAGTGGAATCATGTATACTCAGGCAATTTAACAACAACATGCTTATCATAAACACCCCCACCTCCCTGTGAGTGAGTGCCTTGTTCCTACATCTGACACAATATGAGTTACAAAGCTCAACTACTGAGTGAATTTTAATACTCAACCAATGACAACATGTAATGCACTGAAACATCCGGGTGCAATACCTCAGAATGCTCTGTTTCGAAAAGAGCTCAGGCTCAAGTCCAGATAACGATGTTATTCTTATTGTTTGGTGGTTCTCTTTGTTTCAATTTCGAATGTGGAGTGTTACATTGTAAGATGGATTCTGGTTGGCTTCACATATTGAAGTATGAGATTTTTACTTGAACTCTGTGTCTGATGTAGGTACAAGGTGCTCACAGGACTGTGGTAAAGACATACATTTTTGTTTGGTATTTTGTAAGCTTTAGACTTAAATGCACCATCCAGTAGATTGTCTGTGATTCTCTCTGACTCAGAGGAACCATTCTTGATCAACTGTGTTATTTAGTTTGCTAGCAAGGAAATTCATTTATCTTTGTAAACTGAAAGAAAAGTTGCCATACTTTGGGGAGTTTATATACCATGCTAAAAGATTTTTTCACCATGCATCACTTTTTATCACAATGTAGAAATATTCCAGTTGGAGTTAGCTAGCAAAATGTATTATCCAAAATGTTATGTTTATTGACAGCAAATCATACCAATATAAACTATTTTTATAAAAGTATGGTGGATTGCAGTACAATCTTACCTGGGTTGTCATAGTGACAAGCTCATTCACAGTTGCATTTTCGTAAACAGACCCGGAGTAAAATGGCTGGCTGAACACTGGACTTTCATCATTGACATCTTCAATCTTGATGTAAATTGTTGATATATTGCTTTCGCGTTCCTCTGCTGTAAGAGTTTCTTTGGCATACACCTGTAATGAAACATACAAATATCAGAAATACTTGAAGTGTGCATATTAATATTTTGGTGATAAACTGTAAACATTTCATAGAGTTGAATAATTTCATTCCATTTGTGGCGTTCTCAACAAACAATAATAAATAACATATCAGATATGATATTGAAAGCATCTGATATTTTTACTGCACTGTTGATTAATGAAACAGTGACTAAATGTTGTTATACTAAACATTTCAAATAAGAGCATTCCAGTGCTACAATACAACTAACAGTGATATTACATAAAGAGATAAAGGCACCATCACTTAAATTCTTTGTTTACCATCCACATGTGGCTAGATTTGTTGGTAGATTTAGAAAAGACAAACACATTTCGTTTTGCTGACAATTTTCACTGAGGGCTATATTTTATACAATTGTAAATGGACAAATCATACAGTTATCTTCAGAATAACTACACATATCTCTAAATAGTTAAACAAACTTTGAATTTTGACATTTGTATTTCACCAGTGTAGTAGATTTAGGTACAAACAGAAAATGAACCAACAGAAAAGTGAATTTTACATGACATGCTAGCATTGTGTTTTTTTCTGTGTTTGTTTGTTTCCCTGTCTGCCTGGTAGGTTTTTTGGGAAATTCAAGGACAACAAACAAAGTACTTAATTGAGGGAGCTTAATATTGTACAGTAGAGAAAATGTGAAAATAAAATAATGAAAATGTTGAATTTTTTTCTGGTGTATACTTACAGTAACATTGTAATATTCACGACCATGATCTGCATCTAAACCTGATGTATCTTTGACTGTGATTCTACCAAAGTGAAATGGACCAGCTGTAGTTGTCTTAATTTCAAAAATGTCAGCAGGAGTGATAACAAATTCATACACAGCATTGTCACCCTGAAAAGAAACACATTTAGGACTGAATGAATCTTACAGACTGGAAAACAAGAACTTTAGAATTTATTGAAAATAATTGACCACGGCCTAAATTATGAGTTCTGTGAGGAAGTACCCAACTATGGAGGGGGGATATAAGCTATGACCTTGCATGGAATAGCAAAGCCCATATATGGAATATAAACATTTCTTTAGATGCACAATACAGGATATTGTAGTATTAACATAATACAGTAATTGCTTCCACCTCTGTAACAAAGGTTGCCAAACTGACCTCATCCCTGTCAATTGCTTCCACCTCTGTAACAAAGGTTGCCAAACTGACCTCATCCCTGTCAATTGCTTCCACCTCTGTAACAAAGATTGCCAAACTTACCTCATCCCTGTCAATTGCTTCCACCTCTGTAACAAAGGTTGCCAAACTTACCTCATCCCTGTCAATTGCTTCCACCTCTGTAACAAAGGTTGCCAAACTTACCTCATCCCTGTCAATTGCTTCCACTTCTGTAACAAGGATGGCCAAACTCACCTCATCCCTGTCAATTGCTTCCACCTCTGTAACAAAGGTTGCCAAACTTACCTCATCCCTGTCAATTGCTTCCACTTCTGTAACAAGGATGGCCAAACTCACCTCATCCCTGTCAATTGCTTCCACCTCTGTAACAAAGGTTCCAGGTGGAGCGTCTTCTGTTAAAAATGCATTATATGATTCTTGAAGCATCTCTGGAGCATTGTCATTAATATCCAATACTTTGATTTGTACCAATACAAAATTATATCGATATCTTGGCTTGTCTTCTTGTGCAGCCTGAAAACAAACAATTTTCATTGATAGTATATGATTCTTACCACTTGATGAGTTATCCAAAGTTTCTACATAAACAGTAATAAAGTGGGTAGTTCTCATTAAATTGTACATTCATAAGTCAATCTTTCTCAACGTCAACAGAATAAGACAGCTTAAGAAAAGAAAGAATTCACACACTTCTATCAATACACCATACTCATGCCATTTTACTACTAGGCAGCATATTACATTCACATTTAGCAATAATACCACAGGGGTCAGGGAGCATGTAACTGATTGATTGATTGATTTATTGATTGATTTATTATTTGGTTGAATGATTGATCGATTGAATGATCAATTTTTTGTGGTGAAATAAAACTTATTTTGCATGTGATATTGATCAACAGGCTCATTGATTTTTGTGATGATAGAAAACTTTTCTTCTTCTTTTCCTGGCTACTTTTTTGTCTTTCAGCTGTACATAATTCTCTCTTTATTGACTAAATAAAGAGTGGTAAGGAGAGACGGGAAGGGTGTTGGAAATACAGGCAGAATGTGAGCATTATCACATGTAGAAAAGTGGAATTTCATAAAGCTCAATATCCAGAGTGATTCATTGTTCTTTTTCTGGCGTTATATCGACCTAATGGCAAATGTAAATATGAGTTTTGAAGAGAAGACGAAGTTGAATGATGGGAGGGGCAGTGGAGAGTATACCCAGGCAATATGAAGAGAGGAGAGACAGACACATATTTCTGGGCATGTGGATCTAGCGAGAGGGCATGTCATGATATGTTACAATGTGAGGACACATACAAACAGTTATCACTTTCTCAATATACCGGTATTTCATTAACAAATTTTTTGATTTCTGAATGAATTCAGAAAATTGACTCATTGGCTGCACCCGTACATGTAGTCCACAGTTTAGCAAAAGGGAGGAGACTTTAACACTGCAATTTATTCCTACATTAGCCAAAAGTTTCCTGGTATGAAATGTTTTCGCACTCACCCTAATTCTTACTAATATGTTCTCGCCATCTGCATCCTGTTCTCTATCTATGCTATGTAGAACACCTACTTGTCCTGTGGTTCGGTTGATTCGGAAGAACTCATATTCAGAAAGTGTGTCGTCTAGTAAATCATCAGGATCTAGGAAAACAAGGAAAACAAAGACATCAAATAAAGATGGGCTTGCACAAATAAACAGTTATTACTATTTCTTACTAGAAATTTACATTATTACTGTAACTCTGTCGGTATTATAATAGCAATAACACAGGTAGGAAAAAGCAACATTTTGTAAGTTACGAGAATGAATGTTCATCAACTTTGGGTTTATACTTAGTTATAGGAAATTTCTGCTCACAGAGTAAAAATATTCTACACTCTTAAAGATCCTGATGAGACATCAGGATTCGCTTCGAAATATTTTGACTATGTGAGTAGAAATTTCATTACAAAGTACGAACCCAGATCCCAGGAATATTTATTCTCGGATAAATAGCTACAGTTTTATTAATAATATACTTACTTGCAAAGCTAAACACGATGGGTTGATTCAACGTATCAGGATCATATGCATGAATAGCTGGTGTTATATTGAGTGGTAAATGTTCCTGTTCTTCAGTAATAGTGGCTGTGTACTGTGTACTTGTAAAAACGGGATTCTGATCATCTCCATCTGTGACATTGATGTATAAATATGTGGTACCAGTCCTCTGTGGAATTCCAGCATCCTACAAACAAAAACAGAATCACAGATATAAGGGTTGGATATACAATAACTTTTCAATAACAATAACTCTTCTTCCACTTTTGATTGAGAAATAGAAAAGCTTTGAACATAATCAGTTGTCGTTCTTCAGTGTCTAACAGGATCTGACAGAATGATCCAAATTTGCTGGAGGTATGAAAACGTTGGCTTCAATATATAGCAAATTTGAATCATTCTGTCCATCCAGTTAAACACTGAAGGACAAGTAATTTGTTCGAAACAATTAATTTGTTCAAAACATGTTTGTTTGTCAATCAAAAGTGGAAGAAGAGAACTTGTGTATGAATCTCAGTGCTTCCATGATGAATATACATAGTGTTACAATAACTTTTGTTTTATATACACAGAACACAGTTTGGTTTCATTAAACCCTCTGAAAAGCTGGTTGGTTGGAACTGGAAAACTGGAAGAAATCATTGTGCTTTGTTTTGAAACTTTGTTTGTAGTAGTCATTTTAAGAAAGGAGAAACCAAGAATAGATGGCTTTGTTGTATATATGTACTTCACAGCATTAAAAGCTATGAAAACGTTGTTTTTATTTGTTCATCACAAACTGTTTTATCTAAATTGAGTAATGAAGGTGTCTGTATACGATATATTGCAATGTCTGACATTCTTCAATAAACATGACAGATACTTTGGGTAACTGTCCATCGCCACTCCAGTTATGTATCTCAGAGAATTTCATTCATTTCTACTCTTACATGTTCATTTGCATATATTTTATAGTACATTCATTTGTGGTACACACATGTATATGCTTTTAATAATGTCAAAAGGAGTCCAAGTTATGGGTAGCATCCTAACCAGTGAGTTACTGAAAAGGATAATTTTGTGTCACCGCTGCTCTTTTTCGAAAGATTTGACACAAAATTTAAAGTCTTGGAGAGCTGTTTTCCTAGGTTTCAAACCTATTAATTATTCACTTATGCCAAATTCAGTGACACCTTTAATTGTCCCATTAAAATGTATCACTGGACTTTATACTGAGGTCGACTTACAACATGTAAACTCTGGAGCAATGATGATATTATTGAGTTCATCTTTTGAGTATAGTGAAAGTCTTAAACTAACTAACATATTATATGTGACAGTTTGGGACATGTAATATCTAATATTCCTACATTGTATTTTACAACTAAGTAAGTTCTGAATAACTGTCATGAATTTAGAGAAAAAAAACGTCAACTTACCATGACTAGGAGAGTGACATTGTAGAATGGATCAGTTTCAAAGTCTAGTGCTTTGATGAGTATAACTTCAGGGGTATTCAATGATTTAAATTCGACATACTCTGCCCCTGAACCCTACAAAGGAAAAGCAAAAAACGTGTAATGCAATGAAATTTCGAAAGGAAATAAAAAGTTTACTAACTTGTACTGTAGCCATTTGTGGGTGAACTTTAGCAAAAAAAATTGCATTGTGTCACATACAATAATTATTTTAAAAGACTTTATAGCTTGTCCAGGAAATTGAAAATTGTAGATATTAACAAATTTTGCAAATATTACAAACAGTTGAGTCATTTACTTACTGTAATACTGTATGTTAGCTTGGTCTTATCACCTTTTATATCTCCATCATCAGCATCAATATCATAGTATATACCAAATCCTGGTGGAGTTAACTGAAAGTTACAAAAACCAGGTACAAATTTATATTGGATGTCAGTTTTCAAATCCACTATTTCTTGCGAGACTTCACAATTTTCGCGATTTTATTATTTTTTTCTTGAATACATTAAAAAAGTTTAGGGCTGGCAGTGAAAAACTAGGTGGGGTCAGGTAACCGGAACCAAAGGATTTTTTTTTTTTTTTTTTGGGGGGGGGGGGGGGGGGGGGGGGGGGCTTCATATTGAATCAAATTGTTAAGTAACTAAATAAACAAAACAGCCTACCTCATTGACTTCCACATAGTATGGTCCATTGACGAAATCTGGATCTATGTCATTGATGTCATACAAAGTTATTACCACTGGAAGAGTCTGAAAATAACAACACGAAATTTGTCAATAAAACTCGCAATACATCACAAAATTGATTTTCAATGTTTACATAATTAGTAATGTTTTTATTTAATTCTAAATTGACACAAAGGAATACACTTAAGAAAATATATAACGAAATATGCATGTCAATTTTGCATATTAATTCAATTCATATAATTTCATTGACTACCATCATCATCACCATCACCACCTTCATCATCGATTGTCATCATTGTCATCATCGTCGTCATCGTCGTCGTCGTCGTCGTCGTCGTCATCATCATCATCATCATCGTTGTCACCATCACCATTATCTTTGTCCTCATCATCAACATCATCATTATCATTTTATTTACCCTTTTAACATACTACTTTATATGCTTTACTAGCTAGTAATCTGTGAAGAAAATATTCTTACCGTTCTAGCATTGGTGTTACTCTGTGGTTTATAACATTTGACATTGAAATACAAATCATCTGGATTGGTTGACTGAAAATATACAATGGATATGACAATGAAACTGTTTGCGAATTATTCAAAATGCTGTGTAAAACTATGGAACATTAAGAGTAACATTCATGTGTCAATCACTGATGAGGTGATGCTGTTGTTTAACTTACCAAAATTGGGTTTATCCTCGCTCAAACTGTTAGTCTGTCTGTCTATTACCATGATAGAGACTCCACTCATTTTTGACTTTGAGTCACACACACACACACACACACACACATATATACACACACACACGTGCGCACACACACATACATACACATACACACATGCACAAACACACATACACACACACACACACGCACACACACATACATACACATACACACATGCACAAACACACACATACATACACACACACACACACACACATGCACGCACACATACACACACATGCACTTGCACACATATATACACATACTGAACCATGCCTAGAGTAATTGAACCTCAGTTTACTTGTGCAAAAATTATTCAAAACAACATGGATCATGACAGATACAAGCAGATGGATATGTGAGGAAATTCAGAGTTCTGTAAAACTAGTAGAACTGTAAAATTACCATAAATGACACATAATTCAATATATTTATTCATGGTAAAACCAAACATACCAGATCAATATCATATGCTTCTTTCCATGTAATGTTCTTGCCATCAAGCTGTACATAAACAAGTGAATCAACAGCGCTTGTAGTATCTTCTAATTCTAGCCGAATACCTGTATCTATATCTCCATCAACAAGCAGGCTCTGAAGCAAAGTGTCTGCAACACCAATAAATATGATTATAACGTATCCGTTTGTCCAGAAATACATGACAATGTACATGATATGTATATTTTACAGTTTGTATTTCTATAGAAAGGAAGCCATCAAGCCAAATTGTAGCTTGTATCTATGTTATCAACTAGCCAATAGTTGATTGGCCAATGCAGTATTTTGGCTCTCAATTTATCTTGCTGAAAATGATAGTTGTGTTTTATGAGTGTGAAAATGGAATCACATTAGTCAGTAAATTGTGAATAATGGCAGTAAATAAAAAGTAGATTTATTTATATAGTCATTTAATAATAATTGAACACAAATGTTCAAAAATAAAATGGCACTCGAAAGTCCAAGTTCTGTGGTATCAATTCCGTTACAAATCAACATAAGCAAAAAACAAAAACCTTTAAATTAACCATTGCTTTGTTCAAGTAACTAGAACCCATGTTTTAGTTAAATTCAAGAAGAAGAAAAATCAGGGGCCACCGGACAATTTTTTGAAATATAGGTCAAAATAATATCAAAATTTTAGAATCCAATATGGCTGCCAAATATTTTCTTAACACTTGAAAAATAACTGATGGCCGACTTCCAATGAAAAAACAAGAACATGAATCCAAAAATGTCTTTTGTTATTTCAAAGGTCTAGGAGCAAGCTTTTATATAGCAAAGTTTGGAGAGATTTTAAGGACTTAGATTTTCAAGGAAGTTGGTCCCTGTGGTATTTATCTACCTTAACAGTTAGGATATGGGGGTGATGTTTTACCTGCTGGTTCTTCTTCGTTAGCTGCAATGAATAAGGTACCTGAATCTAAAGGGGCTTGATCAAAATCACACTCTGAAAAACAAAAACATATAAATACATTAAGGGGTTTTTATAACCAAGTCCATGAATGGAGTATGTATGCTTATAGATCAGCTCCTATAAACCTCAATATTTTCGGTAAAGACTTGTTTTCACTTATTTCACTGGAAAACAAAAACCGCAAAAATCAGTACCACAGTAGTGACTGAAAAACCTTCTTTAGTATTAGTGAAAAATTATTCTTTAGGAAACCAGTTGAAGACCGTAAAATCACAAAATTTTCTAATGGCGAAAATATCTAGGGTTCAGAGAATAAGACTAAATTTGATTTCTAAATTGCAGAAAGAAGTCAAATGAAAATATGCAATATAACAAATCATTATTGTCAATTACCAAAAATTACATTTTAAACGTACACTAGCTGCAACAGGAACAATTTTTGAAACTGTTTTGTGAGAATTAATGACTTATTTGTGATATTGTACACTTTGAACAGTATTAAATCTCCTTGGTAAACATATTTGTGTAGCAGTACACATCAGTGCAATATAGCCAAACAAATTGAATTTTGGGTCCGCATCCAAAAATGCCTACATATGAAATTGTATCATGAAAACTGAATATAGTATATCCAATAGTTTAGGTACACACATGAAAATGCATCTGTTATTCAAATCATATTAAAAATAGGACTTAATAACTTTTCAATGCAAAGTATACCAAAGTAAAAGGACTATAGCGGGTAAATAGGTTTCACACAATTGCAACCTAAAATTTCACGAATACAAAAAAAATGTTTGCTCTCATCTTTATCACAAGAAAAGAATTCACAGAACTCAAATACTGTCAAATGCTATACTTTCAAAATGAAAAGAAAAATTGTTTGAATTTCAAGGATCTAATTGTCATATACATAGGGAGGTATGCATAGTATCTATGAATAAAAAATAGTTTCAAGGATTTTATTTTAGCTGAAAAACTACACCAGCGAAAATGGTGAAAATGAAAATTTAGTATTTCACAGTAAGAGGGCCCTCAATGTAATATATTTCAGTGTCAGACCCTTAAACAAAAGAATTGACATAATGACCATAGAGGGCACTCATCAGGAATATGACAACAGCTACATTCATCTATTGGGAATCATCACAAATTTCACAAATTTCAGAAATTTTCTGCATGTATTATTTCACATCCTTTTATGATACATATTACATCTAAATTTACAAAAAAATGCAAAATTGATTACTTAAAAATAAAAAGGTGAAATTCTGTTCACGAATCAACAGTTGAAACATGGTTTACAAATGAAAAGTTTTAAAAACAACAGCTAAAATAATGAAGAGATTTATTTTCTGTAAAATTATATTCAATACGATGAAACCAACTGCATTACACTCTACAATCTGTAGCTACAAGTCTACTTTCAACATATCTAGGTCGATCTCCACCCACCATCAACAAATACACTTTTAACTGAATATTTTTCTGTGTCAATTGTCAAGCAGGTGTCAGACACCCTCCATTGTTTAAAGTCAGTTATCTGTCATTCAGTCTTTATACCTAGGTTATAATTCTTTGGTGAAGGCAGAAGTTCATCTACATATCAATGACATCCACTATTGTGTAAATATCAAATCTCTATGCTATAGGAATTTCAAGGGAACACTTGACCTCCAACTGTAAGAACGTAAAAGCAAAAAATCACTGTATGTGAAAATCAAGTATTTGTTAAAGCTACAAAAATTACCAATGACACTTCCCACGTGTTAGCTCAGTATTTTGATATGCTTTCCTTTGGTCGTAGGTATAAAACATTATCCTTAAGACCATGTCATGCTCAGTTCAGTTATGTACTCTCTCTGCCATCAGAACTTAATCAGAAAGAATGTAAGAAATAAACGAAAAGTGGGTCTGTTTGTATGTACTATACTACTCAGTTTTTGATGTCTTCATATTTTGTATTTTACTGTGTATGTTTTTCTGTACTGTTGCAAGACAACTTTCCCTGACAATAAAAAGTAAGACAATAAAGTAACAGAATACAATAAATTTAAAAGAAACTGTTTTTATGGCATGACATGCACATGATATCTATCTGAATTACAAAAGTCTCTTAATGATAACAGTCCCCACAAAATTTATGGTACATATCATGAATATAGACAACTTTTTAGATGTCGGAGTTTGCAATGTTTTCTGTTTGAAGCATTTAAAGTATGTCAGTATTGGTTTTTATTGAGATCATATACAACCATGACAGTTGAGAAACAGTTCTGATGAAAACAAGAAGTCTGTCAATAAACAAAATACTGCATATATTTGAAATTCCCAAAATGAAATAATTTTAACTGATTTTATATTTCTATGCAAGTTAAAACTGTGTGGTAGCCATATTGTAGTATAACTTTTCGTTTTCGTTTTAGAAAGCTGTGTCTCATACCTAAGGACTTCATCAGTTTGTGTTAGTATATAGTAATTACTTAAGTCTGCTGATGAAGTCCTTAGTAAAAGGACGAAAACTTTAGACACAGCTTTCCAAAACTGTGTTGGAAATTGAAAAGTTTAGACTACATTAATATAGTTTTATTGAGTTTACACTAATTATGAAGCATATTGTGAAATATCTAAAAGCCCTGTTCAGATATAAGGATTAACATTTCGGTGTGAAAAGACAGTTTTCTGGCAGAGGTATCAAAAAAAAATTGGTCCAGAACAAAAGAATAATCCTATGTAACCTTTCATCACCACTGTTAGAATAAATACGAATGGGAGAACATGGGATTGAAACCCGAACCCATAACATTAGGGTGAACCTATTTTTTTTCTGTTTCTCATTAACCGACCGACCCAAATTTTCAGCTCAGACATATAAAAAAATTATTTTTGCTCGCCCTTAATATTTTGCAGAAAAGCACCTTCTCTGGCAAGAATATGCAAGTGTCTAGACTGTTGATGTCATCTACAGTCATGGCAATGACACCTGTTGGTGGGGCTGAGAACATGCCAGTTGGGTAGAGAAGCTGGGAAAGGCTTTGTTACCGGGGAATCCAATAAAATGAAGATAAAGAGGAAGAAAATACGAAATGTAGAGAATCATGGTTTTTTTGTTTTTTTTACCTTTTTCTTTTAAACAAAATGACTGACCGACCCATAGTTCCCATGAAAAAGTAATGAGAAACATTTTTAAAAATACGGTCACCTTTATGAGACATACATAAGAACATAATATGTGTGTGTGTGTGTGTGTGTGTGTGTGTGTGGATAGGGTCACCTTTACAAGACATACATAGGGACATAATGTGTGTGTGGATAGGGTCACCTTTACAAGACATACATAGGGACATAATGTGTGTGTGGATAGGGTCACCTTTACAAGACATACATAGGGACATAATGTGTGTGTGGATAGGGTCACCTTTACAAGACATACATAGGGACATAATGTGTGTGTGGATAGGGTCACCTTTACAAGACATACATAGGGACATAATGTGTGTGTGGATAGGGTCACCTTTACAAGACATACATAGGGACATAATGTGTGTGTGGATAGGGTCACCTTTACAAGACATACATAGGGACATAATATGTGTGTGTGGATAGGGTCACCTTTACAAGATAAACATAGGGACATAATATGTGTGTGTGGATAGGGTCACCTTTATGAGACATACATAGGGACATAATATGTGTGTGTGGATAGGGTCACCTTTACAAGATAAACATAGGGACATAATATGTGTGTGTGGATAGGGTCACCTTTATGAGACATACATAGGGACATAATATGTGTGTGTGGATAGGGTCACCTTTACAAGATAAACATAGGGACATAATATGTGTGTGTGGATAGGGTCACCTTTACAAGACATATAGGGACATAATATGTGTGTGGATAGGGTTAACTTTACATACATAGGGACATAATATGTGTGTGGATAGGGTCACCTTTACGAGACATACATAGCCTATAGGGACATGATATGTGTGTGGATATAGGTCCCCTTTATGAGACATGATATATTGTGTGTGTGGATGATACAATAAAACATTTAAGGGTGGAGCTGACTAAGCTAGAATATATTGACTCATCTCAGGGTGTACCTCCTTGACCTTTAACCCCAGAACAAAACAAATGACATCACCTGCATACCAACATACCAGTGTCTGACTATGGTATCATTGAAAATAGAAAGTATACGATGTGCAAACAATGTGACTGGATAGCTTTTTATTGACCTACATACTCTGTGTCTGAATACAACATTGGCATTAAACAGAGTAATATATAGTTAAGGTTGAGTGAATAAATCATTATTAATATTTAAAGGTTGCATCACGGCTAATTTCAGCTAACCTTTCTGAAACATCACAGCTAATATTTCAGCTATTAAACCTTTCTGAAACAGCATGTGGTACTAACATGTAAATTTTATCTTAAATCACACAATATTGGTAGATATGACCAACTTCAGATGTGCTGAATCTTTATAAATGTCGGAAAACAAAATACAATATTGTGATATACTACACTGCTACCAAGCCAATTGGCAGTAGACTATAAATTAAAGTGTAACATTTTGAATATATTTTCCAGACTTTCATGACTTTAGTGGTAACAATGTCTTTTATTTACATTCTATTTTCATTTGTAAAGAGTCAGTGTGTCTGTGTTATTTTTGTCTACCAATACTCTATAATCCAAGATAAAAATACAATAGGGAACTTGCAATCCAGACTGAGCATGCTCAGACGCAAAGGACTATGGGATTATCTGAGGTTATCATATTATCTAATCTGGAGCTACCGATAAAATAAATGGTCAGGGTGACTATGAATTGATCATTTGTGGTTACAAACAATATAAAAATATTGTTCATAATACTAATTGATTAGTGTTTATTATCATTTCCCATGATGCAACATTCATCATGGTGGGTTTGCAAGTTCTCTATTGTGACACACACAAACTCTACATGTAGTTCAGCAAGCTTAGATAAAATTGGCTGTATTAATAACAGTATTAAAGGTCACACATCAATGAAAAGGTCATATCAGTATATTAAAAATAGGTCATGTGAGGTCAAATAAAAATGGTGAAGATGATCACTGGACCATGTAAAAATGTTGTTATGATCCCAATAAATGCAATTAGTATTTTATACGCTGTACAAATGACTGTAATTAGTACACATCCATGACACAGACAGGATTATTGATTACTTCAACGTCTAAATGACAACATTTTCTACAGAAAGTACAGAGAAATAGTACAAGTCATATGTACAATGAAACATGCGACTAAATACTGTGAATTAACCTGGAAATTTTCACTGAAGACTTATTATCATTTATTTCACTAAAATGAAAACTCAATGATAAGTAGTGACTAACATGCCTCTTTGCATATAAACAGTGCACCATAAAAATTAGTCTTTTAGAACGTAGTGGAAGACTGTAAAATCTCAAAATGTTCTAGCGATGAAAATATCCAGGCGTAACACTGTGTATATTCACCACATTTATCCCAGAGATGACATTATTTATAAAGCTAGATTATTCAGCCGAAATGTACCTAACAAGAATCTTTTCAAAGGGAAGACATCATAACCATAGTACAGGTGTCTTATTCGGCCCTATGCTAATGTCAACACACTTACGGACTTTGAACAAAAGAAACATGATTTAGCCATTACAGTAATGGTGAGGGCAAACAGGAAATTATATCATGTGTACATGTATACAGTTCTCTGATATGACTGTTACCACTATCAAATGCAAGCAATAGGAGATAGTCCTTTGTGTCTTTCCTTCAGGCATTTTAATCAGCAGATAGAATTTTACATCTTTCCTGGAGGTATTTAATAACAAACAATCAATATATTATGATGACTGGAGACAGTGTCATCCCATTGAGGCATCGATTTTATTACACACAATAAAATATGTATAAACAGATTTACTTAAAATGTATACCCTCTGGATATTCACTTTACAAAGTAAATGCATTCCTTTCCTTCCTTTTTGACCTCTCAGTTTTATTTACTGACGAATATTAATAGGAAATTTACCTCAAAGTGGTCATATGGATGAGGATTTGGTATTTATTTTGGATTTTTAATTTATCAAACAATTTTATCATTGCTTCTTCCTACTTGAAAATTCAATGTGAAACAATATTGACTATTAAAATCTAACTCAACACAATACCGTCTGTCATCAAATGGAATTACTATAAATATAATATTTTCAAACAAGCCTTTTTTATGATTTAGGGTAATCACCTTTTAAATATTTATTTCACAGCTGCACCAGCTGCAACTGAAAAAATTTTTAGACGTTTTTTTTAGGTGCACTAATTTACTCATAATATCATGTACCATGAACAGTATTGTATCACCTAAAGGTTAAAGGTATTTTTGTAGCTGCATACAGGATAAATCAAATGAAATTGCATTTTGGGTCCGTACCCTAAAATCCACACCTTCAACAGTGATCATAGTCTAATTCCTATACAGTATCGTTACAATTTATACCTTCACTTCGAAACCACAGTAGGCATCCTGACTACAGTGATCATGATTTCAACCTATTTCTGTACTACTTATGAATAATATCAACCACTGATTAACATGTACAATGTCTAATTATTGGTATTTTAATAATTTTCAGTAAATATATTATGGTTGTCTGATCAAAAAATGATACCCAAGTTACAACTAGTACAATTTTACCATGGTAACAGATTCAAAACCAAGCTTTCACTCAAAATTTAAACTGACCACTACACTACCTACAGATAATATTGAACACTAATTAACAGATACAATGTCTTTTTGTAACTAACTGACTGATTTTTAGTGAATATAAATAACTTAATATAAATTTTAAAATGTCCCAGTTGCAGCTAGTACAAATTCAATGTCATAAAAATATCTTAAAGACTCCCTGAATAAATGTCAAAAACTTTTTACGCTTTACATATTTATAAAATTTTAACTAATCCTTGCTTCAGGTCAAACTTGATATTAATTTTTTTTACCTACAACAAACATAATATAATTTTATTTCTTCAATCTTGGTTCAAAAAAAAAGATAAAATCCATTGAAAGCTACAGGAATGTAATCTATGATACATTCATAATATAAGAACTCAAACTTTTTATTTGTGAAGATAACCTGTAAAGATGACGTAAATGATCAAATATTAAATGCTGTTAAATAATTTTCACAAATCTCATTCCAGTACCTGAGGGAAAGAACAGAAAATTATCACACATGATGCCTCTTGTTCACATCTACATGGCAAAACATAAACAATTGTTTGTTTCTGCTAACATGACTTCAGAAAATTGGGTAGGTATATATACATGTAGGTTGGAATCTTACTTTATTTTTATTTTATTTGGAGAAATTCTTTTAACTCCAAGACAAGACAATGTGTGGTTTGTTAGTTTGATAGTTTGTAATTTCTCAACAGACTGTTTGTTTGATAGTTTGTTATTTGTTTACCTCCTGTAATCAACAGGTGGTTTGTTTGATAGTTTGTTATTTGTTTACCTCCTGTAATCAACAGGTGGTTTGTTTACTAGTTTGTTATTTGTTCACCTCCTGTAATCAACAGGTGGTTTGTTTGTTTGATTGTTATTTCTTCCTATAATCAACAGGTGGTTTGTTTACTAGTTTGTTATTTGTTTACCTCCTGTAATCAACAGGTGGTTTGATTGTTTATATTCTTTACCTCCTGTAATCAACAGGTGGTTTGTTTACTAGTTTGTTATTTGTTCACCTCCTGTAATCAACAGGTGGTTTGTTTGTTTGATTGTTATTTCTTCCTATAATCAACAGGTGGTTTGTTTACTAGTTTGTTATTTGTTCACCTCCTGTAATCAACAGGTGGTTTGATTGTTTATATTCTTTACCTCCTGTAATCAACAGGTGGTTTGTTTACTAGTTTGTTATTTGTTTACCTCCTGTAATCAACAGGTGGTTTGATTGTTTATATTCTTTACCTCCTGTAATCAACAGGTGGTTTGTTTACTAGTTTGTTATTTGTTTACCTCCTGTAATCAATAGGTGGTTTGATTGTTTATATTCTTTACCTCCTGTAATCAACAGATGTTTGATAGTTTGTTATTTGTTCACCTCCTGTAATCAACAGGTGGTTTTCTTTGAGTATTATATCTTCACTTCTGGTAATCAACAGCCTGTGTTTGATAATTTATTTCTCTATCTACACAAATAAACAGACAAGTTTTAGATGGTTTGTTGTTTCTACATCTTAAGTAATTACAGTATGATTTACTTGTTAATTGTTGCATCCTAAACCTCGAGTAGTCAAAAATTGATTTGTGTGTTGTTTTTAAATCTTTACCTCCAATAATCAACAATGCTTTGTTTGTTGGTTTTTTAATTTTTAACCTCCAGTAATCATCAGTGGTTTAATTGTTGCTATTATATTCAGATTATAAAACAAAATATCAAATGGTTTCTGCTCTAGCTACTTACCTACATTCTTATGGAATTAGTCAATATGATAGTGTAATTAATTGATAATTTTAAATCTTTCTTTAAAAACACATATTTATAACAAAGAATTTACAAAATATTTTGCACCAATTTCTGTAGTTTTGATCACCCTAAATCTGACTTCCACACATTACACATACTTACAACATACACACTCTCTCCTGAAAATACTAAATTTGTTATTCACAGCAAAAAATATGCATTTTTATTAGAATTTGACGTAAAAATGTCCCTCAATCCTTTCAGATTAAATCACACAATATGGCACCCACTACTCCATAATGGCTTGAAAAGACCATTATAACTAGATTTTCACAGATACAAATAGATACGGAGTATAAAATACTGAATGGAACATATTTGATATTTTAGCTTGCCATACTTTTTAAATATAACATGCATTACATATATCCTGCTCTTTTCATACAAGGGAAATGACCATCTTTTGTTGTGAGGCTATCAATTGCAGTTTCTAAAGCGATGTTCATATACTGTCTTTTATTGCAGAGCTGGGGTAGAACGATTCAACAGCATGCTGTTCATAAGTTGGTATGTATTCACAACTTATGTGGTGCTACACAACAGTGTCCTCTGACGACAAATATTTTTAGTTTTGGGTGAAAATAATAAACACTGGACAATTTTATGAGTCATCACTTCAGGATAAGGGAGTAACACCAAAATTTGTTGAGTCACAAAAAAATTGCTGCACTGTCAAATTTGCTTGAAGGGAACCAATATTAATGCTATCATCAAAACAATATTTGTGTGCTATGACAATGTTGCCATGACAACACAATATGAAAAAATAAGACATTTTAACTTGATTTTATTTCTTACAACTTATCAATATCAGTATTATCATACAAATCATACAAACTACTCATACTCAAACCATGACTAATAACATGGAATTAATTTTCAAAACTGTAAAGTGGCTGTATGGATGACATATTGGTATTTATTTTGGATCTTTTATTCATAAAAAAAACTGTTTTTCTACTTGAAATAATCAATGTGAAACAATGTATACCAAGTCCATGTTTGTTACTCAATAAATTGCAAAAAGCTAGAAAGTGTCTGAGAAGTTTGTTATTGTACATACAATAACAAACATTTACATGTTTTTTTTTTTAATTTTTAGCAATTTATTGAGTAACACAAAGACTAGACATATGTTGTTTCATATTGATTATTTCAAGTAGAAAAACACAAGAAAGTTGTTCTATGAAAAGAAAATCTAAAATAAATACTGATTTGTCATCCATATGGTCATTTTAATATTCAAGACTACAGCTGTACATATCCACTAATATCCCACATCATAAATATTGTACTTACACTCCGGGGTTGGTGCCATAATACATTATGTTTAAGTGGAATTTTGTACATCTCAACACAGCTTGAGAGTACACACAAAGAACTATTTATGCAACATATAAATCTCTTGGCTTTATAAGCATTGATATGTTTTGACAAGAGAATTAACTTTACATCCATATAGTTCATTCAGGTTTAATTTACTATGACTTATTATTATAATATAGCTTAACAATACAGCCTAAACAGGGTTACTTTGGCGTTTCTATACAGCTTGACAACACAGCCTAAACAGGGTTACTTTAGCGTACTATACAGCGTGACAATACATTACTTTGACATACTATACAGCTTGACAATACAGCCTATAAAACAGAGTTACTTTGATAATATTGGGTAGACACTTAAATGGAATCTCTATGTAAATAAGGTTTTGAGTTATACTGTAAAATATTGACTTTTAACTACAAATATGGCTGCCATTTGGTCTAATCTGCATATATCATAAAACAAAGTGACATGCATATTTGCCACATGATGTTACCTTTGTGTCAGGTTTGATTGAAATTGCATCTCAGAGAAATGATATAATACATATTTTGTATTACAGTTGGATGGACAGAGGTAGTTCATCATAGTAGCTCCTCCTTCTTGGGACTAAAAACATCATGTTCCATATAAAGTAAAACGCCTTGAGGTAACCTAATTTTTGTTGTCACACTGAAAGCAAACAGTACTATTATGGTAACTACACATATAATCACTCCCTCATGTGGATACGACACACACCGAATATACTGTGAAGGTCAAGCCATTAAAGTTAACAAGGCTTATAGGTATTTCTCAAATCTTGAAAAACAATAAAACATGGTTATTGCTAGTAAAAGCCTTTGAAGAAGGCAATTAGTTTGCTTACACTCTCCAGTTCTTTTCATGTCATTTTACCACTATACCAACACTTTAGATCTGTTGTTTACATTTTACTATGATTTCGTACAACAGTTTCACTTTTTAATTTGTCTGTTTTTCTTTTTACTGTTTCAGCCTTGAAAAAGACTGTCTGTGTACAGCCAAAATGTCAGGTAATTTAAATAGATGGTGATTTTTTAGTAAATCTTGGACTTGTCTCCTTAACCTAAATCATTTAATTTATGAACACAACAATATCACTGACATACTTAGTACAACAAAAGTTCACCTTATTTCAAACTCTGATTTCCAAATTTGTTCCTTTCATAATATAGCCAGTTAACAACCTACATACTCATAAGTGTTTATTCCCTTCAGTGTAAAACATCTCATGAATATTCATGAGTCTTGAGTACCCATTCCCTTCAGTGTAAAACATCTCATGAATATTCATGAGTCTTGAGTACCCATTCCCTTCAGTGTAAAACATCTCATGAATATTCATGAGTCTTGAGTACCCATTCACTTCAGTGTAAAACATCTCATGAATATTCATGAGTCTTGAGTACCCATTCCATTCAGTGTAAAACATCTCTCATGAATATTCATGAGTCTTGAGTATCCATTCCCTTCAGTGTAAAACATCTCTCATGAATATTCATGAGTCTTGAGTATCCATTCCCTTCAGTGTAAAACATCTCTCATGAATATTCATGAGTCTTGAGTACCCATTCCCTTCAGTGTAAAACATCTCATGAATATTCATGAGTCTTGAGTACCCATTCCCTTCAGTGTAAAACATCTCATGAATATTCATGAGTCTTGAGTACCCATTCCCTTCAGTGTAAAACATCTCATGAATATTCATGAGTCTTGAGTACCCATTCCCTTCAGTGTAAAACATCTCTCATGAATATTCATGAGTCTTGAGTATCCATTCCCTTCAGTGTAAAACATCTCATGAATATTTATTGTACAACCATGTATAGTCTATCAGCTAGCCCTCGGATGTTCTTCCGATAAAATACGACACACAGCCGAACAACGCTATCGAGGATGGAACATCCGAGGTCTAGCAAATATCATCACGATATAAATAACTGCCAATCAGAGAACCGTATTAGCGACAAGCACAAACAGAGGACAATAGCTAAATAAACTGATAAGACATGGTAATGACATAAATGTGTTTGTCAACACCTGCATGCAGTGATTGAATATATTAAAGTATATATATGCATATATGGCCCAACTCACCGCTTATCGTAATCTCAATGGAATGTCCGGTCTGAAAATGACATTCGCTAGACTGTTCGGGCAAGCCCTCACATGCGAACTTCGTTTGCTTATAGTTATAGCATCGAAAGAAAGCCCGAACGTCTAGCAGCAAGACTAAACCATGTATTTCTGCTGATTCCTATCATACAATAGCCCATACCCACAAAGATGCCCTATAAAGGCACAAAATCATCTGAAATCGACAAGGAATTATTTAACATGTGATGTAAATCTGAGCTTAAATTCATCACAAACATATGAGATGGTTTTGATGAAAATAATTTATATTTTGTAACGATACATGGTATAGTCTGTGTTCTGTACTGAAGCATAGTGGTAATATGACTATGGTCACCTGTTGGCAGTGTAAAGGTACTTTGTCAGTGATTTATGTTTGTGTATGCCAGGAAGCCCCGGAGAACAATAATATCACTGTCATAATTTGTCATAAGCATAACAGAAATGAGTCGGATGTACATGTAGACATCGTACAAATACATATTTTCCTGCTTGAAGCTATCATTAACTACTTATCAAATATATACTAACTTTTTGTTTGTAAAGTAAACCTAATTGTAGAATTAAATTGACAATAAGAATAAAACAAACAAGTAATGATGATGATATACCTATTACTATACAGGAACAAACAACCTAAATTTGCCTCTGTTGCCTAGCAACTGTAACAGACAGTAACATCGCACATCTTCCACATTAGAGCTTACTTTAAAGAAACACACATTAGGTTTAATTGAAGAAAACTTGATTGGATTTATATATATATGTGTATCCCAGGGGATTACGATCAAATAATTCATGTACAACTTAAAAGCTTACATGTCAAACTGTCTATTTCATAACTGTTATCAAATTCGTGTTCTGACTGCAGTCAATTAAAATCACTGACACCTACTATCTTAACAAAAATGATTAGAGGTACTAAGCCAACAAAAAGAATTTGACGATCAATCGATATTTGATGTCTAATGTATTTGGAGTTGCAAAGTGGATGATGTACTCTCTTTCTTAGAAGTTATTAGATACACATCCAATACAAACACAAGAAAAATCTATAATACAGTAGAAGGAGTAAATCAGACGTGCATATAATTATTACAACATTAAGTGAACTTCTAAAAATACGCAAAACATTTGATTGTGCAAATTTCACAAAAATTTCATTTTTCTAAATGAAATAAATGAAGCAAGATTGCTGTGACACTTCAGTATGATTTAATTTGTATTCCATTTCACTTATAAGTGAAACGTTATCATGAAGTAAATTGTTAATGTACGCGCTAAATTATAATAACCACAAATATTAATTCATTTCATGTATCATAAATCAAATAATACCAGATGTTACTATCAGAGCTATTGTCAGCTGCTCGCTGTCATGCATGATTACATTTTACCCCAACATCCAGACCTGTCGATAACTTAGAGTGACACAACTGCAGTACATGTATCTACTTTTTGTATATTAGCCCTAACAAAATTGTTTGGTTCTGGTTACCCGATCGTGCCTAGCTTTTCACTGCCAACCCGAAACTATTTTTTACATATTCAAATTTTTTTAAAAATTGCAAAAATTGTCTCACTTAAATAGTGGATGAGGAAACTGCCATCAAGTTAAAAAGACACTCTGTTCTTTCAATCTGTAATGGCTTTACATCTGATAAGATGAAATAAACAACACAGAGACCATTTGAAAAACAATGGAAAACCTGAACTAGACACGAACACAGAAAAAAAAATGCAAGATATTCAAAATATTTAACAGCTTTCCAAACTTAAAAGTTAAAGCTCGTTCTTCTATCCACCTTGTTTTCCTATAACATAATTATACATCTGTGCTGACTCCCTTGAGGCAATGTGTCCATGACAAGGAGTTAACTTGAACAATGAATGAGGAAGAAGTTTCAATGTCCATTTTTCGTGGCAATCGCATATAATTTCACTAAATGTAAGGTCATGACATGACTCTCCAAAACCTAAATTTTACAACTATGCTTTACATTATTTCTCAGAGCTGTGCTGGTTTTCTCTTTTAAAACGTATTGAGTAGTTAAACCTAATCATGCAAGTACCTGCCATGAGACAGCATTTATGCAGACATAGTTTATAATGAAATGCACACCTCAGTCTTAAGTCTCATCACCTTTGTAGGTACCTGACCTCTGGATGAACACAATATGTATTCATGTGTAACAAAACAGACAATAGTCCCTCTGTTGCTTTTCCAACCATGGCCATTTTTGAACAACAACAAACCTTTTCAAAATGGTGAAACAAAATGAATATCTAATCTTACAAATAGTTACAATTGTTATTACATTTTTGGAAATCAAGAAACACCACATGTTAATGAAACTGACCAAATCGCAAAGTTCAACGGACAATAACATGGTGATTAACTGTCCAAAGGCTAGGGGTAATTTGCATTAAATGGACATCAACATACCCCAAAGAATAATAACTAGCAATCGGCTGCCTTTACTGTCCTTAAAATAAATTCATGGCCATACATTTCAAGTACTATCTTAACTTGTGCATGAATATATATATGTTACTTGCATATATAGACTGTGCCTACGCAATAAACTTCCCTGAAAATCAAAGTTCTTCTTTTTTCTCCAAATTTTGCCATACGAAAGTTTGTTCCTGGTCCTTTTGAAATAAAAGAAACTTTGGGGTTCGCCATCTTGTTTCTAAGTATATCATCAATCTTGTATTTTCTCAGAGTTATTCACAGTATACAATCTGATTAAAATCTGATGTAGTGTACACGTTTTGTATTTTAGAGATGGTGTGCTTGGTATTTTTAAATTTTGCATTGTGAAGCGTCTCAGAACAATTGCTTTATTTTTGGATTTTGGTGCAGTACAAGTTTTTACTTTACCTTTATCTTTAACATGCGTGCTCCAATGAGACATTGTTGCCAATGGCATCAACTTACATTTCAGTGTTAAAAGTCAAATACATCAAGGGACAATAGGATAACATTTGATCTTCAAACCTATCAATAACGTCAATGTTTCTGAGGTATATTAAATAGTCTAATGAAATCAGATAGGTACCACCACACCTGACACATACATACATACATACATACATACATACATACATACATACATACATACATACATACATACATACATACATACATGCATTACAATACATGCAAACAATTCTTGTACTCAGACTCAAACACATGGTACACTAAATAGTGTAAAAGACTTCTTTGTGTTCAAAATTTAAAGTCTTTTAGTATTAGGAAACACCCATCGGCTTTCTAAAAGAATCACATAGGATACAATGGACACCATGTTCTATTGAAAATGGTATAAGTATCAACCAGTACATACGGTACAGTACATACAAAACATTTACCCTAATTTGACTACAGGGTAACATGTATAGTCACCTATGGACATATAAAGACACTTTAAATCAAACACCTGGGGTCAGTCTTAACTTTATAAAATTCGTAGAAGAAAGTGTCACCTGGGACTATAATATTGTAATTAATCTTTGTCACATGAAAAGACTCACCATGAGTGTTTACTTAGTAGAAAGTAACATGAGAACTAACACAAAAGGTATAAACCACCTCCAGGTCATATTCATACCATCTAGAATCATGCAGGTTATGCCGTGGAGTAATCTATTCATACTAGATAATAACACAGTGAAAACTAAATGAATTCCAACACAGTTCACCTCTTTTCAATATACTCACCAACTTTATGTACTAGACAGACAAGGGTGTCAGTGCAATGACCACAATCGACAATTGTGCATATTTCTTCGTTGTTGTAATGTCTGACTCATTTGAATTCAACTTATTAAATCATATAGTAACATTGAAAGGATTTCACCTATTTCTTGTAATTTTTCCGCATGACGGAATACCAATTTCCCAAGAAATATATTACCATGGAAACGGCATTGCTAGTTTTCTTACCCACATTTATTCTTAAAATTAGATTATCCAAAACATATGTGGTGCAGCACAGATTCAACTTCCGTATTTCCAAACAATATAAGCTTTCAAATCAAAGTAAGTGAAACAGGAAATAGTTGCTATGTGAATTTGAATATAAAATCTAGCTTGCATTGTATGGTGTCTACCATCATAAGGAAATCATTGCGTTATACATCAATTGAATCAAAAGACCCTTGGGGCTATACAGCTCTTAAATTAATCAATTGCTTGATTCAGTTTGTCATTTCTGACCAAAACGACTTCCGTATCAATCTTACCACTATAAGCAATGATTACATAGAATGTCACTGAAATTTAGGTAGATCGAGTAATCTGAGTTTTAAAATTAAAATGAGAGTAAGTAGAATTTAAGAGTTCCTGTTGACTAGACTGACATGCACTTAAACAATGATCTGGGGCTACATGCTACAAGGAAAGAATCCGAGGACCAAATAAAAAGATTTGTTGATAAGTTAAGTAGTATTCTCAGCTTTAAAATTACAATTACAACAACTGGGCTTGAAATTAACAGTAGTCCCGTGTCCACAGACTACCAATTCTGGTTATGAGACTACCATAATTTGCAGCTGGTAGCCCACTCAGGCTATCACTGATTATGTGATGAAGATGCAAGATTTATGGACATAAAAGTATTTTAATAACACACATATTTCCAATAGAGGAAATCTGTTTTCAGTTCAGGAATATGGGACTACAGGTCACAATCCCTTCTGAATTTTTGAAATTGGTAACCCACTATGACTACCAAAGAAAACTGAACAAGTATACAAGTTTATGTTGTTTTGAAATACTGTATTAGAGATTTAAATGTCAAGTGTTTTTGTGCAGGTTTGGGAACTCTGGCAACAACAAGTACAGAAAAACTTGTAGATTGATTGGACAATGTTACCACATTTTGTAATTGAGAAATCGAATATTATTATCAAAAATTTGAATTTTAAAAGGGCACGACCTGAGTTTATGTTTTTTGGATGTATTTTTTGTACATATTAAATGGTAATCACAGTATTCTACTTACTGATGTACACTTAACCATCACTTGTCATTCACTGAACTCAAACCTGGTATTAAGATATAACCCATAAATGATCCGATGATGAAATTTATCATACATTATACATATCAAAAATGTACAGGACCTCCCTACTATGCAATCAACAGTTCTAGCAATGCCAGACAACAAATTGTGATGTCATAGACAGCATATATCAATATTATCAATATAGTACTTTTTTAGAATAGTCTATATTGAGTTATTTGTAAGTATTTTCACTTTAGTATAAAAAAGATGCAATCTCAGCTTCTTCCTCTTTAAAGGAGAATATTTTTTTTTAATTATGATCAAATAGTTTTACATGTTCTAGAGCACCCAGTCTGACTTGTTTGAGAAGTGAAAATATTGATTATGAACACAAATGACTAATATGGTTCATTGAGATTATAAATTTACAGATGCCATTAATGAACAAGCTAATTTCAAAACAAATGTTTAAAGTGGCCAAATGACTGAGAAATAGATATTTATTTTGGATCTTGGATTTTTAATTAAAGCTGCAGTAGCCGTAACAGGAATATTTTTTGGAAATGTTTTGTTATGTACAATAACTTACTTGTTATAATGTACATTATGAACATCATTGCATCAACTGTGGGTAAACATATTTTTTTAAGGGTATACATGATCGATCAAATCAAATTGATTTGGGGGTCCGCACCCAAAAATCAGAACCCTCAATGGCAATCAAGATTTTAACCTGTTTCTGTACTACTTCGGGTTAATATCAACCACTGATTAACATGTACAATGTCCAATTATTGGTATTTTAACAATTTTCAGTGAATATGTTATGGTTGTCTTGTCGAAAATGATACTACTACACTAGTACAGTTTTAACATGACAACATATTCAAAACCAAACTTTCTCTAGAGATTTAAACTTGCCACAACACCTTCACTGGATATATTACCCACTAATTAACAGAGTCAATGTCTTTTTATATGTAACTGGCCAATTTTTAAGTGACTATATCTTTAAAAATTGCAGCTAGTGAGTGATACAGGTTAATAAGACATCTTTACTATGTTTTTCCTTAACATAGACAAAGTTAATGTTTGTAACTAATGATTGCTATTATCTGTATACATAGTGATTCACAAATAAACTTGGTAAATGCGAGGAACCACTACATCATGTCCAGACTACATACATCTAGTCACTCCCATGAAACATCACTAATGTTGTTTCACTTTCTTTTTCAAGTAGAAAAGCGTAGTAGTTGTTTTATTAATTAAAAACTCCAAAATAAATGCAAACATCTGATCCATATGGTCCCTTTAATACAAGTGTACATGTATACAACCCAACCCTAGATTAATATTTGCTAATAATATCAACAAATACAGTATTCTATGTGTAAATGAAATTTTAACAATAAACCACCAAATTCAATGTTTACTTTATATTTATTTTCTTTCAGTTAGTTCTACAGATTATTATTAATTTCATCATTTTCGGTATTGATATCTACAATTTAACTTTTTACAATAATCTTAGATATAATTTCTTTGTAATTGTACCTTCCATTACTATGATGTACACAAAGTATGTCAATGATAATTCTAATAGCGTATGGACTAAATAATGTTTCAGAAAAAAATGTAATAAAAATCCTCATATGTTTGTGCCTGTACAAGTGATATGAAATGAAGGTAGGTTGGTAGGTGGTTGGTAGTTGGTTCATCTCTGACAAACTGATGATCATCTGATGATCGCAACAGCATAAAACACTGTGTAACGGCTCCTGTATATTTTGCTTGATACTGTGCTATATTGAACACATATTGCCTGGCCATGAGGGCTATAGCACCTGTTTATTACACCCGGGGGACTGTGAGTTACCAGAATCACATGCTATTTCATATAGCATGTGATTCTGGTAACTCACAGTCACGAGGGGGTAATGAACGGGTGCTATAGCCCGAATATAGGTCAGGCAATATGTGTTTTATAATATACCTCATGCTGTGAACTCAGGTGGCACACGGTATCGTCAGAAGCTGCTATTTTGACCTGCTGTGAACTCGCGGTGGTCACATGACTATGTAATAGTTGATGGAACTATTCCCCCAGGGAAACAGTCATTCTATTTTCCTATCACGTGACTGATTCTAGCAAATCATGGCACAGCATTATCACTAGGTATATTATAAATATATATATGTGACGAAGTCTGATATAGGTATGATAAAAATATTAAGTTTTCAAAATGCTGTGTTTATCCAATAAAATTGGCACAAATATGTTTACAGTGGACAGGATAAAAGACAAGATTTGGATGAGCAGGATAATATTTAACCCCAGGTGTGTAATTAAGGTAGCATGAAATGAAAATTTTAAACTTTTGTTACTTTGTTCAAGAAACCTCAAACCCAAACTCAGTTAAAATCAAGAAAAAAATCCACTGTCACCATATACATTTTTATAATATAGCCAAAATGATACCAAAATTAAGCCAATTGTTAATCCAATATGGCCGCCAAATAACTACAGGAAAATAACAGCGTATCAATTTCCTTGAAAACAAGTGAAACCCCAAATTTCTCTTATCATTTCAAAAGGACAAAGAACAAGTTTTAATATAAGAGATTTGAATAATTTCAATTTTCAGGGAAACATGGCCCCTGAGGCATGTTCTACCTACAGTTACACAAACCGTGTGCATACTTTCTGACTGTCAGCCATTTTGTAATTTAGTGCTTGGTTGGTTATAAAGAAACCACTAATTACCCAATAGTTATCCAATGGTATGGTCTGTGAGTATATGAATGATGGATTCAACAAGACATAACAATTGAAAATTCATTTATAATCAGCACTCTAATTAGGGAACTATATAAAGTGATCGACAAATACTAAACTAACAGGAAATATTACGACTAATTTAATGTTTGGGTTGATCAAACTATATGACAGAGACCCTTAAAGTCACTTATAGTCAATTTCGAACAATCATCATATTCCATTTAATCAAAATCTTAATCAAAATGTCTCATTATGATAGTGTTTTTTTCTGTCATAATGCCAATTTTTTCAACTTAATTTGTTCGTGATGTTATTAAAATAATTTTTTACCTATACCTTCATACATGTATACAGGTCTTTAAGCACGAATTTTTTCACGAAAAAAAAACAACAAATTTTCATTTACTTAATCTAATAAAAACATAAAAATGAATTTCAGGACAACTGATTTTATTTTTTTTTTAAAAAAGAAAAGTAAGTAAGAGTTGTTACGATGATTTGACTCCAATATCATAACTGATGTCATACAAATTTTAGCAAATTAGAATATCAACAAGTGAGAATTATTAATATTATATTCAAAGAAATTATGGTTTCTCTCCAATATCATTTTTCAAATGCATATAAAGATTTTTAAAAAAGTACATAACATTTTTACCAGCCAAAAATATGCCACCATGAATAACACTAAAAGATTCATATCAAACAATTACCTCATTAATATTCATAACAGGCCTTCCTCAAGAAAAAGCCAGATAACAACCCCAGCTGATAAAACTATATCCTGTAAACCAATACTGTAATTCTGTACGATAATAACGTTACCATAGCAACCATGAAATGCTCTATCGCTATGGATATGATGCCTTTTAGCGGATGTCATACGAACAAGTCTAAAATTTCTCGACTATGAGGAAGTTAAAAATGTCTACTTTAACATCCAAAGGAGTAATTTCCTTTTTTGTATGTATATATACCCATTTGCTCATTTTCAGAACGATGTAGTCATGTCAGACATTAAATACCAGTACAAACAAGGAAATTTCCTTACATTCTAATTCAATAATATATCACACAATAAAATACAGACATTTCCCATCATGACGGACTCAGTTTTGCCGTTAACATACAATTACAAACATGTATGAAACTATCGATAAAAGTGTCGCTTGCCCATTGTTGATGGTTGTCATGGCAACAAGCTATAGTTACACCTAAGGTCTCTGCTGTTTTAGTGCCAACATTTTCCCATGAAAATGACAGCAAAATATTGTTCATATTTTATGAAATTTTACTAATGTTTTTCATTAATTTTGACCAAATTTGCAATATTTTATGTTGGTAATTATTAAATGAAAATGCAGACTTCGATAAATATTTAATACTTCACAAATAAAAAGCATTTTATGATAAAATGAAATGGAACAGAATTAGGTGAACTGTTGACACGGATACTACACACTTTTTACACATACCATTTCAATACCATACAAAGAAAATTTTCATTCAAAACACATTGATTTTGTTTCAGAATAATAAATACCAGCATTTTCCAGTTTTTAATTAAAACATGATAATAACTATCACACGATATTTTGTACCTGACAGCCCTAGTATAAAGTCTCTTGGTTCATGTACATGTAGTTTTGATATTCAGGTAGGCAAGACAATGAAGATTCAAAGCAAAGAATAAACATTCAATGGACTATGAATGGCCAAATAAAATCATTTCATAACAGTAATTTACAAAATAAGTAAAGCTAAATTCAATAGCCAAATGAATTGTTTCGTAATATTTAAATACATTATTTAAATCAGCAAAGTCAATGGCTAATTTAAGTCATTTTATAAAATATTATATTACAAATTTATAGCCAAATTCAATAGCCAAATGAATTTGTTTCTTAACATTTAAATTCATTATTTAAATGAGCAAAATTCAATGGCTAATTTAAGTCATTTTGTAAAATATTATATTACTGCCAAATCAAATCATGTATACTATTTAAATACTTATAAGCCAAATTCAATAGCCAAATAAATTTGTTTTGTAACATCTAAATAATTACGTCGTGTGTGAAAGAATTCATAATGTAACAGTATCATATAGTTGAACACATGTCACAAGTAAAAACATGTTTCAAACATGTTTACTATTATAGAAATTGTTTTCTATTCATGCAATAGGGACAAAAGACATTTATTGACATTAAGCTTTCATATGAAATTTACACCATCCTGATATTTCTCTCAGTTTCACTGATCTGTTTAAATGAAATAACAGAATTAAACTTGATTAACTTGATAGTAATTTCATGCATAATATATTTATTACTTCTAACAGAGAAAATATTGTCAAATCATAATTATAATTTTAGGTTAAGATCATTAATCAAGCAACACCTGTTACTCTATATGGATTGAGTTGCTATGGTAACTAATGAAATGATTCACACATACCACTACATGGTTAGTTATGGTAATTTCTGTCTCTATGGTAAAACATTCCCATTGTTTTTGTATCGAGAATTTTCAGTAATTTTCAGTGTCACATTTTTTAACTAGCAGGAATAAATATATAATATCAAGTTGTGATTTTGATACCGATATTGCTTCATAAAATGGCTATATAGAAACAAAGCTTAGCAATTTCCAGATTTCTTTTTTTTCAAAATATATCTAAATTATGTTTAAAAAAATGAATTCCACTCATTAAGTGACACAGTCCGGAGATGGATTCCTTACTGATGGAATGAATATGGAAGTTGTGCCACTAGCTGTCTTTGATATCAAATTATTTCACATTTGATATCAAAATCTAGCTTTCCTTTTTTCTAAATAGAACTAAATTACATGCAAAAAATGACTTCCACTACACAGCTTTTAGCTTTTGAGAATTCCGTAAACCAGTAATGAGATGGATTCCTTACTGATGGAATGAATATGGAAGTTGTGCCACTAGCTGTCTATGGTATCAAATTATTTCACATTTGATCAAAATTTTGAGTTCCATTACTTCAAATCCTTGAGTTTAATAATCCTGACACTTTGTCTGAAATTCCAATTCAGATTATTATTATAATTATTATTATTATTATTATTATTATTATTATTACAATTTAACAACAGAAATTGATCTACAGATTAGTTATATATAAAAGATCAATTTTGAAATAAATGGAGAACAGATGTACATATCACCTCGATCCTTATACCACCCCTTTATATAAAAGATACTGTAAACCTAGATATTGTCACCACAATAAAAATTTTATGATTTTACAGTTTTCAGCTAGTTCCCAGACTAATGTTTACATATTTCTATATTAAAGCCAACATGTTTATATACAAGAGGGTATTTTAGCCATTACTTATTGTCATGTTTTTGTTTTCCATCAAAATAAGCGAAAATAAATTTTTAGCAAATGCTTCAGGCTACCGTACTCATACATGTAGTCAATAATCAAATTTGCACTATACATCTGAATACATAATTCTATACATGTATGTGAGCATATGGAACAACGATGAGTTCAGCTGTCACTAACTTGACAATGGTAAAAATAATGGCCTTGTACATTATTATATAAATGTACAATAAATGTACAATATCTATCAACACATAAAATTTGGCCTACCAACTGCTGTACATGTGCGTTTCATACTGTAAGTGAACAGTTACCTTAGTTGTAACGGTTGAAAACATTGTAAGCAAAGATAACTGTGCAACCATCACAATTACAACATGGTCAAAGTTATGCAGTTATCTATTTATAGCTTAGATTATTTTAGAAAAATTATAAATTCGTTTGGGCTCCTGTACTTACTTCTATGTTTCTCACTGTAATACATGATCGGTCGGTCGGTCGGTCGGTCGGTCGGTCGAAAAAAATATTCAATAAAAAATGTATTTGTACATGTTGATACTTTCAATTCATAATCGTACTATAACAGTCTGAATGACTTAGAAATGATAACTAAAGAGAGAAGGAAACTTTGAAATATTTATTTTATTAAAGTTATAAAATTTCAGCAATAATTTTCACTGAGATATGCACTTCTGGATTCACCATCGTATAATGATGTTGTGATTTTTTCCTAATCATACCATAGAGATGTCATTTTTTTTATTTTAGTGTTTATGGTTAAACTAAGAAAGTGGATTGAAACATTCAATTTTTAAATTCATCAAAAACAGGCAATGATTTAGGGATGTAACTAAGGACCGTTAGCAGCAAAAAAACAACCAACTACTCTGCAATTTTTTGTCAGCTACTTTTTCAAGAATTTGTAGAAAATCTTTGTTTCAACCACTAAATATCCACTGTTGGGCAGATTCAAGGCTCTCCTTTGTTGGTTTTACTGCCTTTTTTACAATTCTACATTCTACTTTTAAAATTAGTTACATTACAAACGATGCGTGAATTCATCCTATTTTGGAAAATATAAAAATATCTCTGGTAGGTAGGTGTTCAAATGTATCTACACTATCTTAATCTGTTATACAGTTGTATGCATAATACTCTTTATCTGTTATAAATATATTTAGACAAAAACAACATTGGGGATTAACTGTAATGTTTAATAATCCCCTATTAATATGCAGTATTCATATTTAAGGCGAATACAAATATAACTAATTTGCATATGTATACCAGTGATTACACAAGCACTGTGTTCCCATACAGCTTGTCTCTTAATTCTCCTTTAACCTTTGACCTATAATGAAAATGCATGTTCATCAGCCTGGTGTTATCTAAAACAAATATTCTCACAAAATAATTCTTCGTTAGAAACACAATCATTTGGAAGAAATCTTCTAGAATAGCATGGCATACTTTATTAGTTTGAAAAATAGTCACTCATCCTGCAGGTACTGATCAACATATCTAAGGGTGAGGTTTTTGTTTTTTTTGTTTCTCATCTCCAATGGAATAGTCAGGCGGGTCGGGCGGGCGAAATAAAAAAAAAGGGGGGGGGGGGGGGGCAAGAAAAAAAAATGTATTTTTTCAGTTCTATTCTCTGTCCTTTCTGTCCTGTTAGTCTCTATACAACTTCATTTCTCTTCTCTTTATCGACTTTATTGATTTCCTTGTTACAAGTCTCTTTCCTTCATTTTAGCAAGGTTGACAAGTCTGTAGAACAACTTTGTAAGAAGATGATTAAATACTTATCATCCTGATGGGTGTATATCTGTAGCCATGAACTATTGTGTGATTTTATCAGGAGTACTAATACATTCGTCCTATTAATCAAAGTGGCATTGCCATCGCTAACAATGTTTTCAAGTTATCCAATTTGAACTTTAGTGTGTAACTTTTTGAAACACGTACGTGATTGTCACTGATCAGTGTGCTAGATGAATTTTCATTTATATATATCATTACTTCTATGAAACATTTTTCTTCAGTGTGAACTTGTCAAAATAATCCACCAGATAACATGTCAAGCATTTCTAGAACTCAGAACCCCTTTGGGATTTACTGTTTAAAAGTAATTAAAAGTAATAATGTAAACATTGGAATGTCTTCAAAGGTCATGCATGTCATGGGTCATGAAACGGCTATGGAGTCGGTCATTTCCCAGATAATACAACTGATTTAAAGCTAAAAACTGGTCAAGAAATTTGGAATGCAGTATGACTTTTACCAATTTTAAGCATAATTTTGAAAATGATGGAAATATTCTGAGCTATTATTGCATTGCAACAAAATGTACCGCGTGACAGTATTAATTTTGAGCCCTGTCCCTCATCAAACCTCAACGGCTTCTGCCATGATGAAAGACACATGCTGCTCTGACGTAACAAAGGGGTTGGGTGGGTGGGTGGGTGAGAGGGGGGGGGGGTAGACAGCGGTGTTCTGCCAAGGTTTCCAACAAGTGGGGACACAGGCCCCTTAGTTCCAAAAAGTGGTGTCATTTGACAGGGAGTGGGGTCAATTATTATTGTTTATGAAATATTCATATAAATTATCTCAGACCACTATAGAGATACTGTGGTCTGAGATATTCCATTACGTATAGACCATTAACTAACAACATAAAAAAATTCCACTCATAATAACAGTTCCCAGTGCTAAAATTTATAATTCCTTTTTTTTCAGACAAGGACAATGACCAACTTCAAAATAAGTCACAGTGAACATATGATTGAATAAAAACTTTGAGAATTCCTAAACTTGTAACCACTTGTTTCATTTTTAAAATTGTTAGTACACTGCTGTGTTTATCATTCCCTCTTCAAATTCATTTCATTTTGAAGAAAAAAAATCCCTGACTTTAAAAAGTACCAAATGTGAACGAAAAACTTACAAATAATAGTCAAACAAACTTTAAAATAATTTATTTTTTATTAATTAACCGTTACTGGCTGTGTATCATGATTTGGTCCTGCTATATCAATGACAGCATAGTTACGTACCGTAAACTTGCAATGATACGGAAAGCTGACATTAGGTGTCCTTGAAACTCAGAACTTGAATCTTTAACTAAAACTATCAACAAAGTCAAAGTTGGGATGCTCTGTAAATATTACATTAATTTTTTTCTGATTTGCACAACAAGTTCGTTCTTCATGTCTGACCGGGCGCACATGCATCGGCCGTCTATAGTGGCCATGCCAGTGATTACGCATTGATTCAGTGCCCAACATTCACGTGTCACTAGCACTGTCAACATCATGCAACACGATCCCCTAACACAGCTTTTTCGGAATCAAAATACACATGTACTCATCTAATTTAACCCATCAACAAATGAAAATCACAACCTGTCCCATAAATTTGGTTCACGAAGGCTTCTGAGCTGTGGCATGGCAGATGTTCCGGTAGCAAGTTCAGTGTTTCGCACACGTCAGTGATTAGGTCAGAGGTCACGACAGTGACAGTAGACAAAACATGTGACGAGAGACGTCCATTTCGACGTCTCATCTAATCCCTCTAATGTTTTAATTTGTAGATTAAGTTTATCAAAGTTGATCTTTTTGTGGCATTTTTTATGTTAACAATAGAACTGCGCGTTGTCACTGTATCTTATATGATGTTTCACAGTCAGTATACTTCTTGTGGGATTCACGTCGAGTCAGAGCCTGGCCTGGTCCGGCCGTGGACTTAGATAATTTTGATGTCTGCCGTAAAATGAATGCGCCAAAGCGACGCAAGGTGGGAAAATTATTGCTTCATTTGTAATTTTAGGGGGCCAATGTCGCAAGGTCGTGGCCTCGGCAGAACTGGCCTAAGACGCCATGGGGAACCTTACAATTTTGCTGTGCTCAGGGGTCGGTCGGAAATAAAAAAACTTTTTTTTTTCTAATGTCGGAGCTGCAAATTAGGGTCGGTCGGGAGATGAGAAACAGAAAAATAAAAAGGGCCGCCCTAAGACTCAATAGTAATCATCTCCATAGATTTCATAATTAAGTTACTTAGTAACTGTTATTTTTACATAAAAACATTCAAAAGGACAAAATCTTAATTAAAATGTTCACATTATTGTAAAATTTATACTGTTATTTTCACATACCATGTAAAAATTCAAAACAAAACAAAAAATTTGACTGTCTCAATGCAGTGTTATTGTATAATCTAAACCTCATTCTGATCTGTTCTATTATTAATTTAGTAATTCAAATATCATTTTGAAGACTGCAATAATCAAACATATTAATTTGCTTTTTAAATTCTTTAATCAGAAAACAGTCAATAGCCCATGGTAGTACATCCCTGGCAATGCTGATGAGACTTACGTGAAAGTTTGCTTCTAAATGTTTGGACTCTGATTAGAAATTCTCATTACCGGGGGTAGTAGCAATTCTATGGCATTGCAGAGTGGTCATTTTTATAAAATATTGATTTTGTTACTAATACTACTTATGAAAAACATGAAATTGTACCAAAAAAAATTAAAAAGCTGTTGAATAAAACATCTTTTTAGTAATTAGACACTCTGCAGTTCAATAAGTTGTATACTAAGATTATATAAATCTAAGCTTGGTTTGAAATTCAATAATCTGAAAGAATGTCGATTTCCTTGAAAGCAAGATACTAAGTCCAAAATTTATTTTATTCATTCAAAAGTATACACAGTCCTTATAGTTATTCATACTCCTTATATGGTCATTCATCATCCTTATATAGTCATTCATCAGCCTTATAAAGTCATTCATTGTCCTTATATGGTCATTCATTGTCTTTATATGGTCATTCATCATCCCTATATAGTCATCCATTGTCCTCATTGAGTCTTTCTCCTAATATGGTCCTTATTTAGTCTTTCTCCTAATATGGTCATCCTTGTTGAACAATGAAGTTTTCATATTGCAACATCTTAAAATTTGAATTCAGGGAAATTGACTTAGTACAGAGCACATATGTTATACCTTCAAATGTAAGACCAGAGTGTTGCTGTAACGACATACCCAATATCATGAATAATACATACAATAAACAAGACCTGTAGTGCGGTCTGCTCCATTTCACAGTGCAATGAAATATAGTAACGGGTCACCAGGGACACATTCCCAAGTAGATGATTCAATAACTTCAATTGTATCATTTCACCAGTTGAAAACAAATACATAAATACTTAGCTAACAATAGTAAATAGTGAATGGCACTACTCACATTTATCTGAAATGATAATCATCAAGGATGACCTTATTAGGAGAATGAAATACTAAATAAGGATGCTGAATGACCATATAAGGAGAGAGAATGATGACAAGGATGATGAAAGACTATATATGGATGCATGACCTTATAAGGATGATGCATGACCTAATAAGGATGAAAAATGACTTAAATGTAGTAGCTATGACACACATTATACAGAGAATATTTTCCTCCCTCACATTTATATTTTTGATTGCTTTGATTTTTGGAAGTCTAGATTAAAGGTTTAAAATCATTTGTGTGTGCAATTTTTATTAATCAAAAGATCTGTAAACTTTTGAACGAGACTTGTAACATTGTTGTCTGATAAAACAGAACAGGGAGTCCCTCCTTGTTGTAGATCTATATACTGACAATTACTGTACTACTGGGTATGGTCAATTTTCTCTTTGCAGATACTTAATCAGTAACACCTTCCAACATGGAAATCTGTGATTGTAGGTTTATTAAATATTTCTGTTAGCAATATTACATCAAATCTTATTAGCATGGAAGCAAGTCCTTGAGTTAGTTGTAACATGATAATTTAATGTTATCAAAACTTATTCCCGTTCCCATTCATTTTCTTAATGAAATTAAATATAACAAATTTAATTAACTCTATGATTTCATGTATGAATCATGTTCTTTGACTAAAACAAAATTCCAAGTGAAAACAATTTTCCAATATATTTCGTCAAATTTTTTCATCTGATAATGCATATTTTTTTAATTTTCCCAAAATAAAAAAAAATAAAAATGAAAATGAAATAAATGTTGATGAATTTACAGCATTTGCTAAGGTTTAGGAGTCCCAGTAAGAGGGCGTGATAAAAGGAAAAAAATAGATTTTAACATCTCGCAGGGCTGGAAATTAACAGTATTCCCGTGTCCACAGACTACCAATTCTTGTCATGGGACTACCATAATTTGTAGCTGTAGTCCACTCAGGCTACCACTGATTATGTGATGATTTAAAGGATGGAAGATTTACAGACATAAAAGTATTTTAATAACAAACATTTTTCCAATAGAACTTAGAAGAACTCTGTTTTCAGTTCAAGAATGTAGGACTATTGGACACCATCCTTGGGGTACCATTTCTGAAATTGGTAACCCACAAGGACTATTAAAGAAAAAAGTTAAGTCCTGCTTTGTGATATAGTTATGGAGGGGAAATTCCCTACACAACTTAAGTACATTTTATGTATACTTCAAATACTCCCTCCTAAACAACAACTGTTTATTTAAGTCTTTAGCCAATTTTACAACGATCAGAAGAATGTCTGGTTATACAGCCATACAAAATCCACACTATAACTTTATTTATGAACAAACTGACTTTAGCACTGCATAGTTGGGCAAAGCAGTTTGGTAACTGTGAGACTCTGTTTTCTGATTTTGGTAACTAAAAAATTATGTTAGGATGTAATTTTTGTATCATATCTCAACACATGTTGAGATCTCTACCAGTCATTATTTGTCATCATTTTCATACTGCCATCATTGATTGGCTTAGATTGCATGATACAGACTAGTGACCCAAAGTGACCTTAATTAGCATAGAGCCAGACACTTTCGTATTCTATTTTCCCTAGGGCACTAGTCGTGTAGCATGGGAGTTTTTTCAGTAACTCGCTTTGACTATGGAAAGAATATATGTCTGAGAACATTATATGTTATAAAGATTTATACAGATTTCCTGCCCTTATTCAGACACAGGTAGGTATTTTGGAATTTTAGTTTTATTTTATAAAAAATACTTCGACGCAAAGATACTCATCAGTCAAAATACTTCCATGATAGTTTGATGAGGTGTAAAAGAAATAAATATAAATGAAGACAATTATAGTTAAGTAGACGAACACGTTACGCAGTATGTACTTTTAAATTTTATACAAAAAGACCTGGTTTCTCTCTAGAAAATGTTTTTTTAAAGTGACCACAGACGAGACTAAGGCAATGAAGGTGTACATGGAAATTAGAAGTAAATTGTTACCACTTTACATGCAAAAAAAATGTTTAGGATTGGGGGCTTAAAGTAGAGTCTGTTGGGTGATCAGAAACTCACATTTTTTTATTATTTGGCCTAACCATGTAATAACCTCATCATCTACCTACATTTTCATGTCATTTTAATTATTCATGCAGAAATAACATATTGCAATTAAAAAATATGCTGGCATGAATGATCAAGAGTTGTACGCAAAAATAAACTAGTCTAAGGCGGTGGTAGGTGTTTGACTTATGCAATATTGTTTCTTTTCAATTTCCCCTCAAGGAAAAAAGACACAAAACGTGTACATCTCAGCATGAGTAATTTGAGAATTATGTCTTACATAAATTAATTAAAGTAATAAAGGTAAAATTTTCCACCAAATGGGCATTTTCTAATGTAACTTGACCTTGACCTTGAGTAGCAACATTATGGAGTACACTTTTTCAAGTGAATTTTTTTTTCTCACCTAAAGACATTCAAAACGTCCCCCTGTCATTTAGAGCTAAGACAAAATTAAATAGTTACTTGAATGGTTTGATAAGGTTGAAAATATAAATGGTTATGCAAAAAAAAAAAATAATTTCTGTTACATAAATTTTGATATAATAGTTATCATACCATGTCTGGCAAGCCATATAGTCAAAAAGTATAATTCTTTTTCTGGTTGTATTTTTCTGTGTTACAGATTATTTTAATCATTTATTTGTAGTTTTTCAAAGGAATCCACACTTATATTTATAATCAAGCAGTGACACACAAAAAATACCAAAATACAGCTAGAAAAAATGTTGTCTCTGTTTTGCAACATTTTCTCAGAACGTTAGTTATTTTTATTTTTATTTATTTTTTGTGAGTGCAATTGTAGGGTTTAAATAGGTCATAGACATTTACTATAGTGAACACTTGTCTTTGCGTGTTCGATAAGGAGTTTGAGTCCTACTAATGTATCAATACATAATGAATATAGTTAAACTACACAGAAGGTCCTTAACGGTATCAATGGTTACAGACGAAGTAGTTAAAAAGTGAAGAACTGGAAGGCTTCTTAAGTTGATGTGAGTAGACAGTCACTTTATACAGTAGTCATTTTTAATTTGAATGATTATCCCCTAGTGGTTTGATTTAACTTACTTCATAGAGGACATTTACTTCTCTTTATTGAATCAGAGTAATCTGTCTGATGGGACCTTTAATGTACTCCATGCCTGTATTCAGATTCATGGTAATTTTTTTGTGGTGGCGATTTGTGTTTATTTTAATAAATTTATTATATTTTGTTTTTGTTGATGAGTTTCTGTTGTTTGTTATTATCAACTTTTTTTTTCTTTTGCTTTTTTTAATTTGGTTTTTCTTTGTTGTTGCTTTTTGTTTTTGTTTTGTTTGGTTTAGTTTGCTGGGTTTTTTGGGTTTTTTGGGGTTTTTTGGGGGGTTTTTTGTTGTTGTTTTTTTTTGGGGGGGGGTTGTTGTTTATTTTTGTTTGTTGTTTTTTGGGGGGTTTTTTGGGGGGGCGACAATCTTTGTTTCTTTCCTTTAGTTCTAAATAGTCCAAGCACTGTAAATAAATGTATTTTGGCTTTATTTTAGCTTTTATTTACTTAGCTAACAACAACTACGCTCCAAAGTGAATCAGTATGAAAATGAAACCACTTTCACTGGTAAATTCTGAGTATGTAATAATTACAGATTGATGTAATGTCAATCAAAACATTAACTTACAAAAGTGACGTGGTAATAAGTACATCGTAGACAAATATTGATTGTCAGTTAAAATAAAGTGGTGGCAATATGCTGAAAATTGTATTTCCCCTAAAATGCTTGTGCACCAAATTAAGTACATTCACAGTAATTATCAACTTAGAGCGATGCAGATACTTTTCACCCAAAACATTTCAGAATTTGGTGGTGTGAGCTTTTATTTCATGATTTAATTATCAGCTTTTTTTATTTTATTTAACAGTATTCTTGTGTTTTTGTCTTAACTCTTTTATGGAGTGAAATTTTGAGTCAAACTTTAGAAATCTTGACCAAAATTATTCATCAGGTTGGTAGATCAAAAAAAAAATATCTTTTTAAAAAAAAAACTTTGCTCTGCTTGTAAATTAGAGCCCTTGTAATATAATTTAGAACTCCTGCAGATCATGGAAGCTTACCTAGCCATACCTGTGTACTATTGTAAATACACGCTCACAAATCATGCAAGAAAATCAAGCTACATCTCTGACGGTCTTCACAAAAAATCTGAAACGTGTATTTTGGTTGAATGTTAGACCAATCAGTGTTACAGAGGTAACAAAATTCATGTACATACCTGCAGCATAAGTAGTTCTGATCGACAGAAAAGTAAATAAAATTCCATAAATTGTTAACAGGGACCACTGTTTCCTTCGGTAAATCCAAAACTTTTCTCTAGTAGCCATCGCTGGCATCAATTTTTCCCCAGCCTGTCGCGAGAGATTGACTTCCGGGTATTTTTCCTCGTTTTCTCAACTACACTGTCTACAGTCACCTTTTTTCGTTGATCCCCATGTACGAAAATCTGCGTGAGAAATTAAAAGTACGTTTGTGTTTTCAATGAAGGATACAGTACTTTGTGTCAAATCACAAAAGGTCGCTATGTTGTCGGTACAAATCTACATTTGAAAGAGAGTTGTCCCATGACGACCTTCTTCAACTCGAACAAAGAGAGAAAGTCACGTCAAATTCCTGATTCATTTCGCACGGTGTTTTGGACAAGGGCCACGATGGAGAAGATAGCATGTGTACGTGTGCGCACACCGCATACAATATTTCTACCAATTGACTTTAAACGAAAAGTATGACATTAAATTGTGTAATCAAACGTAAGTGTTTCGTTGATTAAAGAGAGTACAAATAATTGACAACAAGTCTAACACTTCGGGGACACTGAAAATAAATAGGTATAAAGCGTAATGAATATTTCAACCAAATGGACCTTCGCAGTGTGGTGGACCACCAGCTGCTCTCTCTAACAGGTTTCCCTTCTGTACGTCAGAAAATTTGGACGTTATCAACATCACTTCATCAAATTCCTACTACTTCAAATAAAAGCCTCTAGCTCTCGACTACATTTCTATCAGAACATAAAATTTTACGGACGTAGTTGACACAATTCACACCAAATTCGTTCATTGGAAAATAGTACCATTCAGTTCTTGTATCCAATATGTAAATGAATGGTTCTCACCTGCAGTGGCCTATGCTACTTCAACGGAAGATACTCACTACCAACATACACAGTTCGGGATTCAGTCTTCTAATTTCTCAATGTAACGACGCTTCGGGGCTTAATCATGCACACCATGGGTGAAAAACTACTTGAATTCGTATATTCGTGTCCAGTTCGATGATAAAACTGACTGAGGCACACCCATGTCAACAGACGTCCACACCCTCATTACTCCGTACAGGACAGCCAACAATAGAAAGTGGAATCAACTATTTTTAACAAGGGTGTGACGCACGTTTCAACCCAAGGACACCGCAGAGTTACATCGTTGCAACAAGTGTGAGTATTAATCTAAAGCATCGCCAGAAGACATTCATTCATGATATTTCCCAAACGTTTACATATACTACTACACATTTACTGCAAAATTTCCCACAGAACATTACAGATAATAAAGTACATATCAAATTATCGGATTGGTCCCGAAAGCTAAATAGAAATCATGTTGTCCTAAACCGACTGAATTGAATGCGATATTAAACTTTCAGCTGTGCATCTGCCTTTATTTCGTATGAGTAGCACTTGTCAAGTACAAACAAGGCAAAATAATGTCGAAAACAAACGTATTACATGATGAACACTTGAAGAAAAAAGAGCTTTTGAAATGTAAGAGTCTAATGATATGTTGTATTTTTTTAATAATACCCTCAACAATGTTACCGGTACATCAGTAGTATAGCGAACACTTTTATATACAGCGCACGTTATTTTGTTTTTTAAACGAAAGAATTTTTTGTGCTAGACGCATGCTACCAATTGAGACCGTCCTTAAAATGACACAATTTTGGTAAATGTGCAAAAGATAAAAATGTTTTTCATAATTGTAAATGTACTAAAGCATTTAATAAAAATGTATACCACGGCAAATAATTTTGTGATTCCGAAAGAACTTGTTAGACTTACTGCTCTTCAAAAAAAAGCCTTTGAAACAAATGCCGAAAAGATAGGAAATTGGCCTTATGTTGACGAAGGTAAATTTACTGACGTGAGATGGCGCTCCTTATTAAGAATTCGCCACACTGCCTAAATGCGATATCGCGTAGATCAATGCATATTTCTCTTTTTTGTAAAAATGCTTTTCATGGGTTTAAGTCTTTTGGCATGCGGGGATCTCGAAAGAGAGGGATATGATGATGGTGACCGGTGGTGGTGGTGGTGCATGGTGGTGGTGGTGGTGGTAATGCTTGCTGCATTAACGGTGATAAACTAGAATGAATGATATTTCAAACAGTTCGACTTTTACTATTTCACACTTTCCATGATTCAAATAATGCCCAATCATGGTAAAAGTACCATACTATGTTACTCCATCCCTTTCAAATAGTATCAGCTATGGTTACATATGTTTCACTACTTAAAGTATAACACATGAAAAAAACCACAAAAAACGTAGAAACTCACCTTACTTCCTATGTACGTATGGTATACATATGGATAGACCAATGCTTTCAACATATACTTGAATTAATTGTGGGTCAAATATTGACAATCTCGTCTCTCATGAGCTTTTCTGTTTGCCGAATTTGCCGACAATCAAACGGAATTAATAATAGATGTGGCATTTTATTTTTGCTCATTAGCAACCGTCATAAATTCATAAAGGTAAAAGCAAAGGAGTGGCAGTGATGTTTTCTAGTGTACTGTATGTCATGTAATGAAATAATGAACCATTCTGATATTGGCTATTGGCAATATTGATAGTCAATTGTTTATACAGCAAGAGGTGAGTTTGAACGATCATATTTTGTATATTTCTTCTCCAAGAAATTAGTATATTTTTCTCTGATATTATCATAAATGATGATCAAATCTCGAGCCAGTGTTCAAATTTCCATGTATTTACTATTTGTCATGAAAGCCAAGTTCTGTACAAAATTCTAAATTGCACAAAGTAAACAAGTTTGACCAGGAGTCACCCTAAAGTCAATGTCCAGGTTAAAGGGGAACGCCACTCCAGGAAGTGAAGTCAGGTTTCTTTGCTATGGACCATTGCATCATGGTAATCAGCAGAAATAATGTAGTCAAGTTGCACACTGAATATTCATGAGAGATGTTTTACACTGTTAGGGTATAGGCACTCAGGACTCATGTATATTCAGTGTGCAACTTGAATACATTATTCCTGTTGAATTTTCTTTGTTATTTCACTAGATTGAAATAAAATGGGGTGTATTGGGTTATGTAAACATAGAATTAAGTACAGTGGCCCTAAAAAGAACAAATATATTCATCCATTCCTTACATCAAATACATAAGACATAGTATTTCGAACGTGATTTGATCTTTTATTTGATCAGATTTTACAGATATTGTACTTGACAAAAGTATCAAAATTTCCAAGAGTTTATCTTATGTAAATTGAAAACAAAAACTGTTAAAAATAAACAAACATATTCTTAATGCATAGATAAATAGTCGACACACAGAAAAGCACTTTCTCTCAAAATGTGTTTTGTTAATAATAGCTATGAAAGTTCCTTGTTCCAACATTTGATTAGTTAACTGTGTTATGTCTTAGCAATATTGTTTTAGAGTGGTGCATGGTGGGAATCTCCTTAAAGTGAATATACTTTGAAGTATTTGCCTATATCATGTTTTCAAGACATTACTGTATTACTTATAGATAAAATACACCTCTCATTGACGTGTACAATATGTCTCATTATTGGTATCTTAACAATTTTAGTGAATATATTGTTGGTTGTCTGATTGAAAAATAATACCCCAGTTTCAGCTACCAGTGATTCTTGTTTATCAAAAGTGACTTTTTATTAAATGGGACTCTTTTTGTGTGTTTTCCACCTTAGTAGTTTTTATCACTTTGTAGCGTTTGTACCTATGAACTTTTATAGGATATATGGTGCTTTACAAGTGCTATGATTATTATTATATCATTATTATTATTATTATTATTATTATTATTAGAGCTAGTGCAGTTTTAATGGATTTAATTATTCTAGTTGATGTATCTGAAGTTGTAAACTGTCTCCTGATAATTGTTTTCCCTGTGAGACTTCCACAATGCTAGAGAAATTGCACTTAAAAATTGTGAAGAAATTGAACAGCGCCCTCAACATGTGGTAAACACATTGAACAGCGCCCTCAACATACAATCTGATAAAATAACCCCAAGATGTACAATGTAACATGTTATTCTACACTGACCAATTCAAAGTGTTCAATCTTGCAATACACCTGTATGAAATGATATGTGTTTATTAGTAATAGAACTTTCTAAAAAGAAACCCTTTTTTACTATACTGACCACTTGAATATAACGATGGACGATCGCATAATGTCACACAATCTCAATATTCAAACAAATGTTGTTCATTAGGGGGGGATAGGGTCTGGCATCATTGCAATTTCTGAACTTCGCTTTCACACTTCTAACCAAACTTCAAAAACTTTCACTCCTTCAATGATATAAACAGGATCTGTATTTACTACTGAGATGTTGATAAGTTGATTAAAATTTACTTCAAATGTGATATACAGTGCTGGGTTTCCTGTAACATTTTAATGTGTTTACCATCATGTTTTTACATTTCATCAATCGTTGTTGTGTGACTGCTACAATTTTCACCATGGTTTACATCGTATATAAATGTGTCAATGTGAACAATTGTTTAGGGGAGGGGGGATTCTGGGGTTTTGTCCTAAAGAAACGAAGTTCGTTTATTAAGAGCTTGTGTGACATTGTCAGATCGTCCCTTAGGTAACCTCATTGAGAATACAAGGCAATCAATTCAAAGTCTCGTCTACCAACTCTCGCAACCTACAAGACTACACTCAAAATCTCTGTTCTCATTGCCTCAGTGACAGTTAAGTACCTCAACCTTGTTTCTAAGTCTGTTATAAAAATCTTACTGGTTCAAAAAAATTGTTAGTATTTCTGAGTAAATAAGACCAGTGCCAGAAAAACGTGAGTCTAACAGTCAGACTCACAATATTTTGGTTTTTTAAGCTATTTATGTTAACAAAGAATGCACCTACAAAATAAACTCTTTGAACTTTTACTGTTACTTTGTTCAAGAATGCTCCAACCTATTCTCAGTTCAAATCAATAACAAATCTGGGGTCACTATGCAAAGTTTTGAGATTAAGGTCACAAAGATATCAAACTGTATTCATCCAATATGGCCGCCAAATCCAATATGGCTGCTGAATACCGTGTAAACTCTAGCAAACTGTATTCATCCAATATGGCCACCAAATCCAATATGGCTGCTGAATACCGTGTAAACTCTAGCAAACTGGGGCGCGTTCGGTAGTCAAAACATTTTGTCATTGTCTGGCCAGGGCGCCCTGGCCCTGCGCCGAACTGTACCTTGCATGTTGCGCGTGAAAAACTAAAGATGGCGGCACATTCAAACAGAAGATTGTCGCATGTTGTGTACATTCAGCACTCATCATTGAAAAGACGATGCACATAGTTAAATCACACCTTTGCAGTACTGTCAGGATGCTAGAATGCCTAAAAAAGGCCTGTTATTTATGCATACACTATTTTCACACTAACGAAGTGATCTTTGACCTGTGACCTGACCCCAAGTTTATCTTGAATCGCTCAATGTACGTCAAATCGACCGTACCATTATCCCGACGGGTATTCGTATTTCTAAATACCGTTGCCAATTGTAAATGACCAATTCCATGAACTTTTTTGCAGTGCTGAATCAAACCTAATGTTCACTAAGTAATCCTACACAAAAACGCAAGTTCGCCGATGAAGTGAGAATTCGTGGCCGCCATCTTGGCTTTTGGCGAGTCACCTCACTCTTCCGCCTTCCTTCGTCCCGGGTCGCCCGCGATAAACTATGACAATTAGTCGTTCGGGAACAAAACGTTTTGAAACGTCCGCGGGCGCTTTGTCTACCGAACGCGCCCCTGTATTCATCCAATATGGCCACCAAATCCAATATGGCTGCTGAATACTGTGTAAACTCTAGCAAACTGTATTCATCCAATATGGCTGCTGAATACTGTGTAAACTCTAGAGTAAATAACTCAAAAACTGTAATACACAGACTCCATTCAACAGTCTACCCCATACTATATTATCAGATGTAAACTTTCCTCTCAGACATTAAAGGGGCGCAAGCTGAGTTTGTACATATTTTGATGTAGTTTTTGTTTCATATTTAAAAGATATTCACAGTATTCTACTACTGAATCATACTTAAGCATCACTTGTAATGATATTAAGATATAACATATAAACGATCCGATGATGTAATTTAAATACAGTATCAACAAATGTTCATGAAATCCCTACTATGCAATCAACTATTCTAACAATGTCAGAAGACAATCATAATCTTATAGAAGACATACATTGACATTAACATTATACTGGAATGTGGTTTATGTAATATTTTTACTTGAGCAAAAAGCTTATAAACCCTGCTAGTGCCACTTTGACCTTGACTTTGAAAAATAACCTCCAAATTTCTTTTATTGTTCCAAAGGGTAAAGGAACAAACTTCCATATGGCAAACTTTGGCGTGAACTGAAGAACTTAGATTTTCAAAGAAATTTGTCCCTGAGGTGCATTCTACCTTACAGCATAAGAATACAATTTCTAGACACAACATTACAATTTTGTGTATAACTACTGACTTCGGCTTACAGATTATTTTTCTATAAAATATATCTGTATAAAATCTCACGTTAGTCTGATTTTTAACTGATTTTTTCTTCAAAATTATCATTAATTAATTTTAAAAATTGCGTAAAGTTTACAAGATTCCCCTCTTTAAAATTGTCAGCTGGGTTTTAGAAACCTTCAAAAAATGAAAAAAGTACTGCAGTATGGCATCTCTCATTTGTGCATTTCTCTCCAACCAGTATCTTGGTGGTAGGAGGTCAAAGGTTATATTTTGAATAAATTTGAATACTTTAACCAGGTCGAGCTTTGTCTGGTACATTTTGTAGTATGGCTTCCTGCATGGCATCCATTACACCTGGTATACCCACAATGCCATGCAAGACATCACTCACTCCTTCCCTGTTGATAAAGAAAACAGAAAAACATAATTTTTAAAAACTTGGATCTTTTTCAAGTGTTTGAAATGAACCATCATGAGAATGATAGATAAGAGATTACTGTATGGTCAAACATGAAATATACCATAAATTTATGATTCTGTCCAATCTGATTAAAATCTGATGTAGTGAACTTGGCATGATTTCTTCATTTACCTCCAGTTCCTACTTTTATTGTCATTTTGGTTTTTTGTTCTGTGAGTGACTGACTTGTTCCTACATGTGACACAATAATTTAGGAGTTCATGTTCAAATTGTGTACTTACGAGTAGCCAATTAGAATCCATCTTACAATATAACACGAGATGATCTAATTTGGGAAGCACCAAACAATAACAATAACATCATTGCCTGCATTTTGTGCTTGAGCTATTTTGAACAGAGCATTCTGAGATACTGTACCCATAAGTTTCAGCATAAGAAGCGTTCTCATTGGTTGAGTAAATCCAATCAGTGTTCAGGATTGGAACGTGAACTCCTATGGTATTGTGTCATATGTAGGAATGAGGTGCGCATTCACTCACAGAACAAAAACGAATAAATTACAATAAAGAAGAAAACACGGGTAAATAAAGAACTGGTGCCAAGTTCACTACCACTACTGTTTTTTTCCATACATTGTGTTCATGGCCTCATTCATAGCCATATAATTAGTGGCCTTGACCAAATTTTAACCCTCAGTTTGCCAAATCAGGGGTACCCTCTTGCGATGCTTACCTGCTGGAACTTCACTAACTGGAATATGACGTATTGAATGATATGGTATGTGTGACCAATGCTAATTTAAATATTGACCCAATGATCTATAAAGCATACTGCACACCAGCCATTCAATACGACAATAAATAGACCACATCTGCGGGCAATCTTGCTGTTCAAAACTATTCCAATGATTACCGATTGGCAGAGGCTATTCACGCAGCGGCTGGGCGGCAAATAACAGCATTTTTGGTACTGCTTGCCCAGCGGTTGGGCATATAGTATGAGAGATTGAATGGAATATATACTGTAAGCACCATAAACAGGCTAAGTCTGAACATTACAGATTTAAGAGTTCCCTTCAATGACATGAAATTTGTACTGAACCTCTTTGTATATGGCCATCATCACGTCTTCCATGTTGCTAAACTCAACTTTTGCAGAAGCAGATATGTGCGATGTGTTGGCTGGAGTTCTCAGAGCGTATGTTTTCAAAGCTACGTTCCATTGATGTAGTAACTAATCAATATATACAATGTCAGGTTTGGTAGTATAGAATATTCTTTTTAACAAGGCATGAAGGAACAACAATCTAAAGACTTGCCGTTACGGAAGGCATTCATAAACATTTGTTATTGTACATATAATAACAAACTTTTTATTTTTTTGTAATTTATTGAGTTACAAACATGGCCACTAACCAGAAGGTTAATGTTGTAAAGTTATAATTTTTGTCCACTAAAATACACTCCACTTACATTAAGTTATCCAACTCACCGTAGTAATGCTGATGTCACTGTGTCTGTTGAATGTGATAAGAGATAAAGTACCACTCGTAGACCTTGATAACGGATATTTACCACAGGTGACTAAAAGTAAATATAACAAAAAAAATATAATTTCCATAAAATAAGCAAAAATATAACAATAATACTAATGGTACACATTTATAGAGTTCCTTCTACAATGGACGTTGTGATCATAGTACTAAACCACTTGCCTCTTACCACTGCGGTCGGGGTTCGAACCCCATTCAGGGTTCGATTAAATTTACCACGCTGTAAGTAAGAAGAGTGTCGTTCAGTTTGACTCTACCGAACAACGCAGGTTTTCCCCGGGTACTCCGGTTTCCTCCTGCATTAACACTGAAACCATGAGGGATGGCCCTCACTGGACTTCTTGGGAGACAAGTGTTTAAATGCTTAAAGAACTATCCAGTATAAATAAAGATTATTATTATTATTATTATTATTTCCCATAGCACAGACCAATATCAGGACTATATAACTTCCTAAACTTTCTGGTGATACATGTAGCTACCTTTGTCGTACCAGATCCAGAATTGTACACCTGGGTTTACTGGGTCACAATTCTTGGTACCTGCAATAGCTTTGAACCTCATGCTAGAGGGTAAAAAGACAACTTGAAGATTGACTTATTGTCATGCATGCCTCTACTAATGCATGTGAAGCAGAAATTATTGTGTCAACCAAGAAATCAACTCTTTTTTTCATCTGTAGAATAACTTTTTTATGCTGATAACCAAAAAACACTTGATGGGGGGTAAAGTCAACTCCTTCGACAATTCATGACTTTACTCGTGACTTCAGAAAACACTGACGAAGCCATGGTGGATACATGGTGAATGCTTTGGTGAGCTACTTGAAAATTTTGGAACAAAACAAAGTTAAATATATGAACTTAGACTGAACGTTTGCACAGATGAGCTTACATCATACCATTCACAACTTACCTTTAACAGTGTTGTAATGATGTTATTCACATGCTGGAGCTGAAGAGATAATAACAAGTCTTCATATATGATACAGGCCCCTCAAATACATTACTTCTATGTATACTACAAAGTATATGTGATATGAAGGACATGGCTGCATTTGATAACTGACCATAAATATCGAAGTTAAGGTCAAGGAGGAATGTCTTAAAAGAAACTTTACAACCTATAATATGGTGTAGACACTTGAACAGAGTTTCTGAGTATTACAGTTGTTGAGTTATATAGTAAATATTGATATTTAACTATAAATATGGCTGTCATTTGCTCACATTTGCATATGTCATAAAACAAAGTGATGTGCATATGTTCCATACAATATGTCACCTTTGTGCCAGGTTTGAAAGAAATCGGATATTGCATGTCTGAGAAATGACGTATTACAGATGGTCCCACGGATGGATGGAAGGACTGCACCCACCGTGTTAGATACTAAGCATATATGTGTCAAATTTTTAATGTTTATCAACATGCCTATCCAGCCCTGTTGTTGTCTGTGCAATCACAGACCCTCCACCAACATTGGTGGAGGGTCTACGGTGCAATATACACCATCATTTCACTGTTGCTATTGGAATAGACATAGTTGCTAGGTGAATATATATTAATTTAGCATGTTTATCCACTTATCTACCCATCCCTCTTGTTATCTTTGCAATTTACACCAAGATTTCACTGTTGGCATGGTCACTTGAAGAAGTTAATACAAGCGATATTATTCTGGAGACATAATTTAGAAGGTGTTTTTAACTTACAAGGGCTGGAGTATGTATTTTATACTTGGAGAAGTTGGCAATGGCTCTGGAGACATGCTTGATAACGTCATTCTGTGAGGGATAATTCTCCAGCATGTCACATACACAGTTCAGATAATCTTGCAATGATCCCTAAATAAATGAAGAGGTTAACGCTATGGGAAAAATACATTCATACTGTAGAAATATTTTTGAATATCACATCCTGCTAACCAAACATGGAATATGTCAAGAAGACAATGCCCAAATATGGAAAATGTAGGATTTACAATGACTGAATATGGAAAATGTAGGATTGACAATGACCAAATATGGAATTTTGCAAGTAGACAATGTCCAAATATGGAATGTGGTAAGAAAATAAAGCCCAAATGAGTAATATGGCAGGACAATGTCCAAATATGGAATGGAATGTTGACAATGACTAAATATGGAATATGAAAGGTAGTCAATACCCAAAATGTGTAATTTGGCCAGTAGACTATGACCAAATATGGAATGACTGGTAGTCAATGTCCAAATATGGTATATGGCCAGTTGGGAAATCTTTATCAGCTTCTTGAGCTGCAGCCAAGACTTTAGTGGCAATTTAAACTGTAATACAAGTATGTGCAATATGCTAAATTTCCAGAAAATAAAATTCTGAACATTCATGAATTTCCCCCTTTCCCTTTAAATTGTATATTCACTGATCATTATTTTGGTTAAATATGGGTGTCAATGTATTTTTATTGCACTGGGTAACTTTGAATACATATACTATCCATAGATACTGTCACTCTAAATCTTGTGATACAGCGCCACCAACGGCCATCGTGATAAATTCCTTTGTTTGGTCAGTAACCATGTCACATGTAAATCCTAGAGAAACCAACCTGATTCTGTTCTTGAAGTGTGGCAAGATTAGCAAGCAGACAGGCAGCATTACAAAGGACTTGTGTATTCTTAGGTTTTCGATTCACAGCCTGGATAAACCGCTTACCAGAAGAAAGATCTTCCTTTGAGAGGGAAATAAATAAAGACTTGATACAATCAATGATAATGAACATGAATAAACACAAACTTCTACGTATAATTTACCACTCATTCATGCATTCTATCACTCCATATCAAATGTCATATGTTCCTACCAAAATAAGCCACATTTCCAACACTGATAGTACAGTAATACGTGTCATGTGAGATAGTGACGTACCTTATGTAAATATAAACCAAAATTATGCAATTTAAAAAAAAAATGCTACAGTAGAATGTCAGAATGTCATGTTGTTCAGCCCTAATTAGACTGCTCCAAATCATGTGAGTACTGGCTGCTAGAGTAGCACAACGCATTGTACCTTACAGACTATCAATAACTCTGGTTTCACTTCCTATCAATGATAGCTTCTAAACAGCACTCCTATCCTAGTAGCCAAACTGTGCAATCTTTTGTCTTTCTTATCATCTGCTAAACAGCACTCCTAGTGGCCAAACTGTGAAATCTTTTGTCTTTCTTATCATCTGCTAAACAGCACTCCTTGTGGCCAAACTGTGAAATCTTTTGTCTTCTTATCATCTGCTAAACAGCACTCCTTGTGGCCAAACTGTGAAATCTTGTCTTTCTTATCATCTGCTAAACAGCACTCCTAGTGGCCAAACTGTGAAATCTTTTGTCTTTCTTATCATCTGCTAGCTAAACAGCACTCCTAGTGGCCAAACCGTGCAATCTTTTGTCTTTCTTATCATCTGTTAAACAGCACTCCTAGTGGCCAAATTATACAATTTTTTGTCTTTCAGAATATCATAATATAGCATATTTGAGCACACAGCTGCTTGGAAATTTAAATTACCATATTCATCTCATAAGAAAAGTTGAATATGGTTTGAGTCTATGAGTTAAAAATGAACACAATGGTATATATAATTCTTGACCAATACAGCATCTATGTTACCCGAGGGCAGACATTTTCAGACTCTTTTTGTATATAGAATGTGGCTACAACATACAGGATCATAATGAAGATTACAGACAAGGCGCTATATTGCCAGTTTGACTCAGTTTTTATGCAAGATAGTTATTGAAACAAAACCCAGAGAATACACTAAGTTGCTAAACGGGTTGAAAGTTTACAACTCAGTTTACATGGAGAATGGTTACAGAATACTCTCGGCTTTTAATAATGATTTCAAGCAATACTCCATATTTGTGGAAATTAACAAATGATAGCAAACTGCTAATAGTTACATTATGTGCTATTACTCGGGATAATAAAATATCACCCACCCCCACCCTTATATTTACTCTGAAAAACCCCTAATCATAACAATAGTTTCACCTTCAACACAGAAAACAAAGGAATGAACTAAACTATGAGGTCAGTAGGGGTGGTGACAGTCTCACCTGTATGAGTCGTTGTCTATGGTTCTCTGTACTCATGGACAGAAATGCCAAAGTTCTCAATGACACTTCCTGCATCTGTAAGAAAAAACACTGGTTATACTTTAGACGCAAACTAAAACTATTGTGGTTGAATGTGGTAGATTATACAAATGACAGGCTGTAATATGTAAGGTATGCTGTGATAGAACAGCCTTATACATCTGTCAACCCTATAGCTGATAGGCTGTGATAGAACAGCCTTATACATCTGTCAACCCGTATAGCTGATATGCTGTGATAGAACACCCTTATACCTCTGTCAACCCCTATAGCTGATATGCTGTGATAGAACAGCCTTATACATCTGTCAACCTGTATAGCTGATATGCTGTGATAGAACACCCTTATACATCTGACAACCTGTATAGCTGATATGCTGTGATAGAACACCCTTATACATCTGTCAACCCTATAGCTGATAGGCTGTGATGGAACACCCTTATACGTCTGTCAACCCTATAGCTGATATGCTGTGATAGAACAGCCTTATATATCTGTCAACCCGTATAGCTGATATGCTGTGATAGAACACCCTTATACATCTGTCAATCCGTAAAGCTGATATGCTGTGATAGAACAGCCTTATACATCTGTCAACCCGTATAGCTGATATGCTGTGATAGAACACCCTTATATATCTGTCAACCCCTATAGCTGATATGCTGTGATAGAACAGCCTTATACATCTGTCAACCTGTAAAGCTGATATGCTGTGATAGAACAGCCTTATACATCTGTCAACCCGTATAGCTGATATGCTGTGATAGAACACCCTTATACATCTGTCAATCCGTATAGCTGATATGCTGTGATAGAACACCCTTATACATCTGTCAACCCGTATAGCTGATATGCTGTGATAGAACACCCTTATACATCTGTCAATCCGTATAGCTGATATGCTGTGATAGAACAGCCTTATACATCTGTCAACCCGTATAGCTGATATGCTGTGATAGAACACCCTTATACATCTGTCAATCCGTATAGCTGATATGCTGTGATAGAACAGCCTTATACATCTGTCAACCCGTATAGCTGATATGCTGTGATAGAACACCCTTATACATCTGTCAACCTGTAAAGCTGATATGCTGTGATAGAACACCCTTATACATCTGTCAACCCCTATAGCTGATATGCTGTGATAGAACACCCTTATACATCTGTCAACCTGTAAAGCTGATATGCTGTGATAGAACAGCCTTATACATCTGTCAACCCATATAGCTGATATGCTGTGATAGAACACCCTTATACATCTGTCAATCCGTAAAGCTGATATGCTGTGATAGAACAGCCTTATACATCTGTCAACCCGTATAGCTGATATGCTGTGATAGAACACCCTTATACATCTGTCAATCCGTATAGCTGATATGCTGTGATAGAACAGCCTTATACATCTGTCAACCCGTATAGCTGATATGCTGTGATAGAACACCCTTATACATCTGTCAACCCGTATAGCTGATATGCTGTGATAGAACACCCTTATACATCTGTCAATCCGTATAGCTGATATGCTGTGATAGAACACCCTTATACATCTGTCAATCCGTATAGCTGATATGCTGTGATAGAACACCCTTATACATCTGTCAACCCTTATAGCTGATATGCTGTGATAGAACACCCTTATACATCTGTCAATCCATATAGCTGATATGCTGTGATAGAACAGCCTTATACATCTGTCAACCTGTATAGCTGATATGCTGTGATAGAACACCCTTATACATCTGTCAACCTGTAAAGCTGATATGCTGTGATAGAACAGCCTTATACATCTGTCAACCCCTATAGCTGATATGCTGTGATAGAACAGCCTTATACATCTGTCAACCTGTAAAGCTGATATGCTGTGATAGAACAGCCTTATACATCTGTCAACCCGTATAGCTGATAGGCTGTGATAGAACACCCTTATACATCTGTCAACCTGTAAAGCTGATATGCTGTGATAGAACAGCCTTATATCTGTCAACCCGTATAGCTGATATGCTGTGATAGAACACCCTTATACATCTGTCAACCTGTAAAGCTGATATGCTGTGATAGAACAGCCTTATACATCTGTCAACCTGTATAGCTGATATGCTGTGATAGAACAGCCTTATACATCTGTCAACTCGTATAGCTGATAGGCTGTGATAGAACACCCTTATACATCTGTCAACCTGTAAAGCTGATATGCTGTGATAGAACAGCCTTATACATCTGTCAACCTGTATAGCTGATATGCTGTGATAGAACACCCTTATACATCTGTCAACCTGTAAAGCTGATATGCTGTGATAGAACAGCCTTATACATCTGTCAACCCGTATAGCTGATATGCTGTGATAGAACACCCTTATACATCTGTCAATCCATATAGCTGATAGGCATTACATGTGGCATGACGTGATAGGGGTGCCTCAGATATGTAGATATAATCACCCTGTAATCAAGATAGTGTGAACACGGGGTGAGGTTGAATGAACACCTTTGAGGTAAATTTGCTATCAGGGATATCACCATTCTGTGAGAGTATCTACATCAATGTCTGTGAGTGTATCTACATCAATGTCTGTGACTGTATCTACATCAATGTCTGTGACTGTATCTACATCAATGTCTGTGACTGTATCTACATCAATGTCTGTGACTGTATCTACATCAATATCTGTGACTGTATCTACATCAATGTCTGTGACTGTATCTACATCAATGTCTGTGACTGTATCTACATCAATGTCTGTGACTGTATCTACATCAATGTCTGTGAGTGTATCTACATCAATGTCTGTTTCTAGCTTTAATATATCAACTCGTCGCAATAATAGTCTTAATTCCTGTCTGTGTTAGCTAGCTGATACCTGACTTTCTGCTGTCAGTAGGCGATGTTAAATTTCCATAATTTAATTATTATCAAAACCAAAATACACTTTCTATCATTTATACATGTATAATACTTTTGACAGTCATTAATCAAATAAAGAAGAGATCCACACTCAAAGTCACAGTTTGAATTATTAAGATTAATATTTCAACAACAAAAAGTGGTTCGTCAGGCAGAGCCAAAGAAAAAGTTGATCCAGAACAAAATAATGATCCTATGTAATCCTTATGACTTCAGTGATAAAAACACTGACATGAGAACCTGGTGTTGAAAACCTGGCCTTTAAAAAGAGTGTATATAATACAGGTAGTATTTGTATTTCACACTGTGATTAGCATCATCACCCCTCTACCATTCAATGGTATGTCCCTACGAATGGCAACAGTTGGTACCATCCAAAAGTAAGTCCCTATGTACTTATGGCAACAGTTGGCACATACCATTGTATATGGGAGTGGACAATCACAATGAAGTCTTTATACCACAGATGGTATATTTTTATTTTGATAACTCATACCCTATTGAAATTGGAATAAATGACCTATTTTTACTTGATAATTTGTTCCCATATTGAAATTCTAGTAATGGGCATATTTTTATTCCCTGTCAAAAGTGATACTGCATACTTCAGGGCATTTTTAGATCTCAAGAATTTGTTCACCTATAAAGAAAACATATTTTTTAGTTTAGATTTTGATAGTTCATTCACCTATTAAATTTGCAGTTTTAGAAGTGCAAATTTGTGGTGATAGTTCATTTGCCTATTGAAATTGTAATAACTGCCATATTTCCCTATCAAAATTCTAGTAAAGGGCATATGTTTTTTTTGATAGTTCACTCACCTACAAAATTGTAGTAAAAGGTCACATTTTTGATAGTCCTTGTTCAAAGTGTAATTGAGGACATTCACCTCTCCCTTGCACAGTTACCTTAACTTTGTGTTTTCAATGCTATTCAAGGCATTATTTTATTCAATGATATTATGAGCAAGAGTTCGTTAACATATGCCCTCCATTTGGGAAGGACACTGACCTCAAGTTAACTGAACTGAAATAAACTGTGCTGACCTTAGATATTGTAAATTTATAATATGATATTTATAATATCAAGGATGACATGCTATGCTTATAGAAACATAGTGTAGTGCAATTTGTGACATCAAATCTCAAGATTTTTCTTTTCGTCTACCTCAATGAGGAGCTGAAATAAAATATCAAATTCAACCGAACCAATATATACCCACACTAGTCTAGTTCCTTTACGATATGAGGGAGTTACAATTACATCCACTCTCTTGTATAGTCAAAGTAAAAAATGTTACAGTTAATCTGACTAAACCCCATGCTAGGCAAAAGGTAAACTGTGCATGTCAGTAGTAATCCATCACAAATTGACTGGCAATTGTAATTCATTACTTCCTTCACATAATTACTCATTAATAATAATATTCAAATAGAACAATTAGTACAGCTGTTTTGATGGGGGAGGGGGGGATTTAGCATATAATCGAAATCTACCTCCAATCTGAAACTAAAATCACGTGGGGACACAATAACGTCATCATGTTTATATGAATGCAGTCGAGGGGTAGCACAGATTTCTGTGCTAGAGTAACGACTTTGGCTCTATGAGAGAGTGGATGTAATCGTAACCTGTATGATATAGGAACTAGACTAGACTATACCCACACAGTCATCAACTTCACAAAATTCTGCAAAAGAATAAAGTTAGTGTTTAATGTCCAAATGTGGTACATTTTTCAGCTCAGGATGCTACTTTAATGGGTATTTGTAAAACCAGTAATGACCTCTAACTAGCAGTAAATAGCAGTAAGTAGCAGTAAGTAGCAGTAAAATAGCACTAAAATAGCAGTAAATAGCAGTAAAATAGCAGTAAAGTAGCAGTAAGTAGCAGTAAAGTAGCAGTAAAATAGCAGTAAATAGCAGTAAAATAGCAGTAAGTAGCAGTAAAATAGCAGTCAGTAGCAGTAAGTAGCAGTAAAGTAGCAGTAAAATAGCAGTAAGTAGCAGTAAAGTAGCTGTAAAGTAGCAGTAATTAGCAGTAAATAGCAGTAAGTAGCTGTAAATAGCAGTAAGTAGCAGTAAATAGCAGTAAAATAGCAGTCAGTAGCAGTAAAATAGCAGTAAAATAGCTGTAAATAGCAGTAAAATAGCAGTCAGTAGCAGTAAAATAGCTGTAAGTAGCAGTAAAGTAGCAGTAAATATAGCAGTAAAGTAGCAGTAATTAGCAGTAAATAGCAGTAAGTAGCAGTAAATAGCAGTAGGTAGCAGTAAAATAGCAGTAAAATAGCAGTAAGTAGCAGTAAATAGCAGTAAAGTAGCAGTAAAGTAGCAGTAAATAGCAGTAAGTAGTAGTAAATAGCAGTAAACAGCAGTAATGAGCAATAACGAGCAATAACTAGATATAGCAAAGAATGAGCAAGAACGATCTACCCAAACAATATGACATAATTTCCATAAACTAAAGTAAGGCTGACATTTAACCACCACCCCCCCCCCCCCACCACCCCCCAATATTAGATATTAGTGTCTGGTTTAGGATGTGGGAACAAATGAGACATCATGTTAACCCAGGCTATCATTTTAGTCTTGGTTACTTTGCAATCATTATCATTTTAGCCAACATGTAAATTGTTATCATTGTCATTTTATTTCTGTATTTTGAGCATCTAGGAAGCACTGAAATATAGTGAAGTGTTAACAATGAAATCATTAATTGTTGAAGACTCCAGAACAACAGAAATTTACTATTTCAGAAGGACTTTGAAATAGACGACATTGATGAATTTCAATGTTGCCCTGCTTTCATGTTACAACCCATAACATCAAAGTAAAGGTTTTCTGTATGTACCACAGTCATTTATAGCATCCATATCAAGTGTAAAAGTGAACTGTTTCATTTGCTAATTGACCACATCAGAAAGGCCACATGCTAGGCTTGTAAATAAACCAATTGAAACAGTATACTTTCATACTTGATATGAATGCTATAAATGAGCACATAGAGAAATTACTTTACTTCAGTGTTACTTGTTGTATTTACTTCAAAGGGTATGGGGATATAGTCTGTATTTATGGAAAAGAGGACTGTCTGTGCCGGTAAACAACTCATATGCCATTAGCAACTGAATAAAATGACCTCTTCTCAGTCAGTCATTGAACATTCATGATATTTCCATTGCCATGCTTGTATCATTTCATTCACATAGGCTGGACACAGCTTCTGTTATTGTCTGGGCTAGACAATAGCAGGAATTAAGAGCCCTGGCTAGGTATGTAAACAACTCTTAATAACAAAGGGCCAAGTAGGATGGGGTCGGGTCGTTGAACTTTCAATGCACTGAACTTTCAATGCTACCCTTTGAAGTATCAGTATCTACAGGTCAACGACCTCCAAAATTGTGATGAGGATTGCTGTTAGGGGTCAAGGGTGACAAAACTGGGTCAAATTTCCTCAGTCAATGACAGTGAGTTTGGAGTCAATTTAGTCGGGTCAAATTTAGTCACAGTGTACTTGGAGTCAATTTCATGAGGTCATTACTAGTACAAGACCCAGGCCTGACACAAACCATTTCCAGAACCTCTAAAAAGTCAATATTTATAAATCCACTCTTTTGGAACTTCAGACTTCCATTAGTGTTGTTTAAACATAGCCATCACCTCCAAATGTGATATACACATTATATACAGGAACACAAAGAAAAGGATAGTCTCACATCTTTATTACCCTCCACCCCTCCCTAAAATGGAACCCCCAAAGTGCCGCCAAGGACAAACAGGATACCTTCCATTGACAAATCAATTCCCTTGAGGAATGAGATGAAATCAGAAGTAACTGACCTGTTCATCATTGGAGGTTGTTAGATCTATTATCCGTGGCAACACATTTCTGTCAGTCTGAAAAATAAGTGTGAAAAAGAGAAAAAAAATATGATACACATATTAGAGTAAATGGAAGTATATTGGAAGTAAAGTTGTATGACTCCCTTTCGATATAGCTTGGCTATACATCTGTCAGTCTGAAAAATACGGCTGAAAAGGAGAAGTAAAATATGATACGCATTTAGAGAGGTTAAGTTGTGTGATTTCCTTTTGATACATCAGACATGTATACATGTATATGAAATGCCAGGGAAACTGGAAATTTGTTTGTAACCTTAAACTATAATTTTTTTATGTAAAGTGGCCATACAGCTGTACTTCCAACATGCTGTTGTGCTGAATGTTATTAATCCAATTTATTTGTTTACTTTCCCTGTTTGTAACAGGTTCTGTTGTCCATGGCCTAATGTCAGCAAAAGTAATCCATCACAGACTAACATGCAGTTGGTTACTTCATTCTGATCTTTGCACATTGATCTTCAATCAGTACCGGCCGGCACAAAACACAGGTACAGGTCAGACACAGGTCAGGCACTGATCAGGTATAGTCAGGTATCAACTGAATGTTATAGGATCATCTCTACTCTCATATAGCCAAAGTCGTTATTCTAGCACAAAAATCTGTGCTACCCCCACCCCCCCCCCCACCCATATCCACATACACACACATCCACATACACACACATACATATACACTTCACCATGCTTAGAGCACTACTGAACCTCAGTTCATAATCAGTTGTGCTAAAAAAACTAATATGCTTCTGACTTGTTTGTCACATTTTACTTCAACCTTTGGAAATGCCACTCACATAGAGACTGCGATGTACAGACTATTTGAGAAGAACTGGGCTTTAGTCTGCATCATCTGCCTATGGAACGAACTATTATTAAGCTGGGTGAAACTGATTACAAGGATGTGGCCTTTGGAACATTTCATTCTTTGAGGAAGGACGGTCACCGATACTAAAGTGAGGTCAATTCAAAAGTTGTACACAGCAAGGATGTTGATATTGCTGGTATCAGATCTAGAGTCAATGTTCTCTCAGTCATTGACCTGGTATGTAAATAATAATGATTATGCTAATTTGCATAACAACAAGATACATTTGAGGTCTCTTTTGTGGTCAACATGATAAAGTAATCTTACATTTGTAATTTCTAGAGCAAATAAGAAACGTTCAGTTCATCAAGTTTTGGGTAAATGAATGTACATGTAATGTAAACCTGATCTAGTCTAGTGTATACTGAATTTACACAAAATATGTCTAGAAAAAAAGTCTGACAGTAACTATAAAAACCTCCCCTAATCCTGAATAATGGATTGAGCTACCTATACAAACAATTTCGATCATACCAAAATATGGGGGACATTGTATATACATATACTAAACTGTTAACCTCCCCTCATCCTGAATAATGGAATAAACTTCCTATAAAAACAATTTGGACCATACCAAAATATGGAGGGCATTGTATATACAGTCATGTACTAAACTATTAATCTCCCCTAATCCTGAAGAATGGAATGATCTTCCTATAAAAACAACATGGATCGTACCAAAATATGGGGAACATCATATAAGTGGGTGGTCAGCTAAACAAACAGACTGACACCAGAGAGGCCTAAATTCTGATTTTAGGGTCTATGATGGTAAACAAAATGCCTGGCAAAAAAAATCAGGACTAAATTTTGGAAATTGAAAAGAAAAAAAATATTTTTTTAAAAAAACAGGAAAACACGTCTATTACCTTCAAAACTAGACAACAATCTTTTAATGACTCTATTTTCACCCTCATGACAAGGACATTCTAAAAATAGAATGTTCCCAGGAGCAACGTTAATGAGTTGTCTGACCTTACAATGTCTATGGTCTCACCGACAGCATCACGTTTGTCACAAAATTGTCTTCTTTGACGTTTCTGATGACGATATCATTCCATCAATCAATTAATATTAGTGATTATGTTTGTTTCATTTTCTATTGTAAAATCTTAAAGATGCAACGGAAATGTTTTTTGAAACTATTTTTTTTTAAATAATGATTTCATCATAATAATATTACACATACACTCTGAATAGTTAGTCGGGGATGTGACGGGGAGTGCTCACACATCGGTCAACCCCTCCCAAGAAAGAGGAGGCTGGTGAGGATGGAACGGCATGATGTATCTTACAGTCTATCTAAATAGTATGAATCACCTGTGGGTAAACATATTTGTGTAGTTGTACACATGATATGGTACAATAAATTCAATCGATGATTTGTGGGTCTACATACTAAAATAAGTGCCACCATTTTGCAATACACAAATTAAGTGACTTGCATACACCTCACATAATCAAACCCAGGTCATTATTAACATATTATGACTTGAAATGTTCGATTGAAAAGCTATGAAGATAACCCAAATTGTGATCATTTGACCTTGAAGAAGACTTTCAAGGTCAAGGTCTTAAAAGAAAGTTCCTATTTGATAATATGGGTGTAGACACTTGAGTGGAGTCACTATGGATTATACCTCCAAAGTTATGGTGCATATTGTGAAACGTAACATTCGGCCATATTTGATTCAGTCGCAAAACAAAGTGACATGCATATGTCTCACAATATAGTATGTTAGCTTTGTGCCAGGTTTGATTGAAATCGGTTGGCGCATGCCAGAGATATGAAGGTGAACGCATCATGGATGGACAGATGGAACCCAATGTAATAGCCCCTTCAGTGCCCATTGGAGGCTAAAAAAACAACTAAATTAGGATCCTCACCAAACCAAACTAACCCAAACCAGAAAGCGGTGGAATTTTTCTGTATCAATTTTGCTTCATTTTACAGTGTGTTGTCTTGGTTTTATATATTAACCTGGTAGTTGAGCCTTCAGTTTTCTAAGATAGACTCAATTAACAAATATTGCCACAACATGTTGATACAACAGTGATAAGCTATGGACTGGATGTCGGTTTAATTAATCTCAGTAGAGAGGTGTCTCTGAAAACTAGTTTATTTAGAGCTCCATAAACTTACAATGCTGTTTTGGGACTTCAAATGTTTATGCTATGTTGATCACAGGGAAATTACAAGCACAACAGAGGAACGGCTACTATCCACTTGTGTAATCTACCACACAGTGTATGGGAACAATAGATTCAGTTTACATCTATCTTAGTAAACCAAGGCTGGATTACCAGTGTGCCATAATTTTTGACCTTTATGTAGAAATATGTGTTTCACCCAGACTGGATGTCTGGCTGTACATACGCACTGGAAATAAAGTGTAGCAGAAACACTGTCACTTGGAAAAGATGTATTTGTTAAACAAGGGACCACAAGCTATTCTTTGGATTAGGCAAGACCTACATGTAACTGATATGTATGAACAACTGCTTATATGTTGATAAACTACCTGGGTCAAATTTATCAAATGCTCCTCCCAGATAAACAAATGTATTCTGTTGCACATGCGCAAACCTACTTCTGTAGCATTGGCACCTAGCCTGGATGGAGCTTTGCTTGGTTTCTGTACTAGACTATAGTGTGTCAGGCTTTAAAGGAATATAGACAGGAAGACTCATAGGAAATCTCACATAATTATATCAAAATTAGGACCCTAAACCAACCCAACCAGACTAAACCTACACCTTAAATTCTGTGTCTATTTTGAATATTCAGGTTTGTTTCATTTTGCACTGTTTGTCTTTATTATTTCAAAGGTAGGAGGATAATACTATAGTCTGGATGCTAACATGGTCTCTAACTAAACCACGGGAAGGTGTAAATCGTAACATAGCCCGGTAACTAGACTAGCTAGGAGGCTAAAGGCTTAGGGACCCAAATGAAATCTAACATAAATACATGCATAGAAATAAGCATGTGATTCAAGGTTAGCTTGAATTGAAACGTAATGATTACATATGCCGGGTACTACCATATATACATTATGCATTGTTTATACGTATATTGAATCTGTAATGTGAAATCTATGCCATGCTTTCAGCTGCAGTGCATGATGTAAATTAGTGTTGTATTAAAGTAATGTTACATCTCTAGAATAACCTGATAATTTCAATCCAGACAAGAGGAATTCATTTCCTACATCCTGGTTACTTGTAACCTTACAAAACAGTGTCATGATTGAGTCATTGACAGTCAACGCTATTTGCTGATGTCAATACACTTCTGTGTCCTTTTTTAACCACTATGACCCTTACAACGACCTTTTTGAGACTTCAACGACCTTTTTGAACACTAACTCGCCCATGTCAAATGACAATTCAAGATATATAAAGGGCTTTACACTCTCTTTTGGTGGTCTATTAGATAATGGTAGCTTAACAATTATAAAATATAGTTACTATAAAATCATGTATATGATTCCCTACTAGGTTTCCTGCCACCCATTGCACAACCTATCACCCCTATGTATGACAATAGTTTGATCCAAAACAAGCTAATCACCTATGTGCAAGTGATATACTAGTAACAGTTTAACCAACCTAAGCAATAACAGCCCTATTTATCTGAATGGTATAACCTAAAAGAATAGAATTTGGACAGTAGACAATGAATTTGGGGGGTACAACTATAGTTCTTTTAAAAGTGGCCCTTTTTTATTAAGTTCATTTCAAAGTTCATTTACGGAATCTGAATAAAATAAACAACATATCATTGCTACTGCATTATCAGATAAAAGAACATCACAAACGATAAGATAGATGTCTATCTCCTTTACAAGTATTGTTTACCCTTGAAATTCTGACCTTAGTAAATAAATATTTCACAGCTAGAATCCTTCTTGTTTCTACAGACAATTTTAAGAATAATTATTAAAACATCACCTAAATGAACACATAACCTCATCCATTGTTTTTTTAGTTATCATTTTTTTTTTAAAAACACACACATCATTTTGAGGTGTTACATTAATCAACAGAATTAAAGTGTCATTCTCACACTTATTCACACTATTATATAACAGGTGTTCACATTCAAGCAAAAACAAAAGTCAAGTATTGCAACCTCTGTGATAATGATTAATTAGTCATCTAGGAATCATCCTTCTTTACCTATTGTTATAATGGAATGGTCTAATCTGTGGGTAATCGATCCCACACAGCCAAATAACTGAATTTTTGAAGCCATCTGTGGAACAAAGAATAGCATATTTCTCGGATCCAAAACAACAATCAATTAATAATAAACTTCACAATCTATTATAATACCAGATATTTTTAAAAGAAAAGAAGAAATTGAATCACCCTCTGATAGCCAACCCTACACACAATGGTATCACACTCTGACAGCCAACCCCAGCATGCAATGGTATCACCCAATGAACATACAAGGAGTACTGTAATACAGTATTCTATGAATGCAAAAATGTGTCAGTACAGGTAGAAAGTCAACAGAATGGGTAATGCTTCATCAAAACCTCAATTGTGTATAGTTTTTCAATGCCAATATTTCCTTTATGTCATATTTGTAGTAGTGATTTAGATTTCAGAGATATCACTAAAAATATATTTAACAAATAACAAATAACTAAATGAGCATAATGTGTTTGGCCTCAAGAAAAATATGGTCAATACTGCATATTTAATAAATATAGCTGCTATGTATGGAAGCCCTCAAATTGCAGGTGAAGGCACATCTAACCAGGTTTAGTTCACCTTGGTAGGACTTAGCTGATAGGGCCTTGACTACTATTTTCTTGCACCTTTCAACTTTTTAACCTTCAAGTTTATCCTTTTCATGTGTGTATTCTGTTTATAATTACTCTGCTGAGCTGCAGTGAACCACTTGATTAGCCAGCCAGGCTTTTTTTGTTGTGTTAATTTAGTCTGCCTGGCAAAGCTATTGTTCACATTGTACATACAAAAAAGGCCTGCTGAATTTTACATGTATTTCAAACAGCATGAATTTCCTGTTTCAGTGCCTGATATTAAAGGCTTTTCAGAAGGTGTCATCTTTGTGGAGGGAAGTTTTTGCATTAATTCTCATGATAGTAATAGTAATAATGAACGTCTTATATAAGGCTCTCATGTATCACCCTATTTCCATCAGGGCCAGGAATGTGACAAAGGTTTCAATATTTTACATTCCAGTAGTGTAACCAACTCTCTGTTTCCCTGACAGATTGCCACAGTGATTCTAATCTTATGTTTCAGTAGTGTAACCAACTCTCTGTTCCCCTTACAGATTGCCACAGTGATTCTAATCTTCTACAGATCTATGAGTTGGTCCATACAGAACAACATGAATTGGATGTTACCCCAGGTTCATTTCTATGTGACTGTTCTCTATACAACACATGCTGTTTTTTATCCTAACAACACTATGGTTGATGACTGCATTATAAGTCCTTTTATTTATACTACTGCTAATTCGAGCATGCACATCACTTAAATACCCTCATGTTGGTCTTTTTTGTATGATTGTCAAACCCATGATCAGTCTTTTTGTGTGTGTGTTTGTTCAGCCCATGCAGTCTGCAGATCCGTGGGAGAAACGCAAAAATAACTCTCTGTACTTCAGTGAAGACAACTGCAGAGCCAATCATGAACAAGCAAATGACATCTGTCCCACATACACACCTACACACTCTAAAGTACTAGATAAAAAGAACAGTAACCATCATAAAAACTGTGGTTGGCATCCAGAGTACTCAATCTACTATTTATGACATATTTTTGTGTTTCCCCACAGATCTGCAGACTGCATGGGCTGGACAAACATGAAATAAAAGACCAAAGTGAGTGAAGGTATAAATCATAACAATACTGTATAGGAACTAGACTATAGACTATAGGTTTGTTGGGGATAATTTTAAAAAAATGCATTTTCACACCACTTTAGACAAAATGTCCTGATTAGAAACAATTTTTTTTCTTTCTTTTTTTGGCCTAATGTTGCGTGCTGGGTTAAATTAAGCTACACTAGCTGCAACTGAAACATTTTCAGAAATTGTTTTGTACGATAAATGACTTGCTGATAACAACATTGTACACCCTGAACAATATTGAATCACCTGTGGGTAAATGTATTTATGTAGCTGTTCACATAAATAATGGTACAATAAATCCAATGAAATTGATTTTTGGGTCCGCACCCAAAATTCAGCACTCAATACAATCATGATTTCAACCTGTTACTATACTATTTATATCAACCTAATTACTGGTATCTTCACAAGTTTCATCTATAATTAGATATTATTGCCCAATATTTGTCTTCGTTCAGCCAAGGAAAATATGAGTGACCTAAGGTGTCTTTGTCAACAAGTCACTAGATGAGTAGTGACAAGTTCTGCTAGTTATTGCTTGTCTGTCTCTGGTTGTAAATCAACTAATCCCCACCATTTACCCACACTATTCTATTGTTAGGACTTTCAGCATGTATGTATATTACCATATAATATATATTCAAACTAGTCAAGGTAATTTGTTCAAGTGGTTGTTATATACAGACACAGACACACAGACACACAGACACAGACATACATACATACATACATACATACATACATACATACATACATACATACATACATACATACATACATACATACATACATCATACATACATACATACATACATACATACATACATACATACATACATACATACATACATACAGACAGACAGACAGACAGACACAGACACACACACACAGACAGACACAGACAGACAGACACAGACACACACACAGACACACACACACACACACACACACACACACACACACACACATACACACACACACACACACACACACACACACACACACACACACACACACACACACACACACACAACTCACTTCTATAACAGCATGGTGTGTGCCATAATGTTCAACTATCAAACTAAGAGTCATCATGGCTAGCAATGCAGTCTCTTCTTTAGCAGTACACAATTGTAATACTGGCTGTAATGCACCATCTTCTATTGCTGTATACACAAGAAAATAAGTTTGAAAATAAACAAATGTAATCTAGCAATGTGATGTTATAGTACTCATTAGTTTGAAGTCATGGTTACATTTCACAAATAACTGTAATTTTCTTTGACAATACTTTTTCCTGTCTTTCTTTAACTTGATTTTATAATCCAAAATTGCAAAGAAAATGAATTCTTCTTGAAAACTTCTCAAAAGCAGTAAATTCTTGAAAACTATTGCTTCTATTCAGACCCTGAAGTGAGAGATACCCGGTAGTTGAGGAGGGGCTTTCACTTTTTGTCATCTGTACGAAAGACTTTGACAGGATGAAAAACATGTCTTCCTGAGAAATATAGTAAGGAACAAGTGTCAAAAATTGTGAAAACAAAAATATGAAATACATCCCTTCAGACTTGGATGTTGGAGAGAGATGTCTGTGCTATAAGGTATGGTAAAAGAATTGTAAAAACAAAAGTACACATATATTCTGTTATTAACATAGAGGGCGCTCATACCTTGCATCTTGAGATCAGCTGATTTACAGAATATCATTAGTGAACTTATTGCATTAATGATGGTGTTTTCTTCACTGCCATGGGCTCTTTGTAACAAACTGCCAAAAAAAAATAAGAAAGACAAATGTGATTCTGCACCTATAAAGGAAATTTTGAGTTTGTTGATGTGAAAGGGGTATATAAGAAAATGTCGTTAATAACTTCTTCCTTTGATACAAAATGTTATCATCATGAGATCAAACAACCTTTCATTACTGGGATCTACCAAACAACGCATGTACCTGGAGGGTATTGCATGTGCTACTCAGGGGAGTGGTTGTCACCTGACTGTACCCTGGGTTTACCAGTAAAATCCCTCTCTGTCATTGATAATGTTGAGTCTTTGTTCTATAAAATCACTCATAATCAAAGAGGTCAACATGTCTTGCCATCATTTCATGATGACAATGTTATTTCAAATGTAATAAAAACAAAGCAAGACTAAGTGTAACAACCTAGGTGGCATCATCTCACGCAATGCATCTTGGAACCAGAAAATCTACCATCACCATAAATATCAGATGAAGTGTACATTGCCCATTAAAAATAAATGAGAAAAAAGAGGCATATTGTCCTGGTTGCAAAAAATTTTCAAGATGCTCTAGAAATTTGGCAATCTAGCCGGATGAAAATCATACTTACAAAAAAAAATTTAAAAACAAATTCCTGAAAGGGTAGCCGGCAAGAAATTTGAAGTAGCCATCCATTTATCTACATATCTGCTCTTCATATTGGGGGCAGATTATCCAACCATTCGATTCTCGCATGTAAATGTCCATATTAGGGAAATACACATATGATAGCCCCAGCTAGGGGACTCTAAAATACACTCACCTACAGACAGCTTTGATAGCCCCAGCTAGGGGACTCTAAAATACACTCACCTACAGACAGCTTTGATAGCCCCAGCTAGGGGACTCTAAAATACACTCACCTACAGACTGCTTTGATAGCCCCAGCTTGTGCTAGTACAGAATGTAGTGCTGTATGTGTGGTAAATGTATGTATGGCACCAGCACAGGCCTTCCTGATTTCAGTATGGTCAGCTCTGGCTAAATACACCAATGCATGAAGGCCCCCTAGTTGTAGTATCTTGATCAGCTGTGATGTGTCTTGAATCTCATTGTACAGGCCTGTGGCTGATTCTAACTGGAATGACTAGACAGGCAAAATATATGATAGCAGAGTTATCATGCCAATGTACAGGTTTGCAGCTGATTGTAGCTTGCATTACGAGACTGTCAAATTCTACAGTGACAAAGTTCACACACCGCTTTAGAGGCCTATGACTTGACAAACTGTCAAAGGACGTCAAGTTCGAAAAATTGCACAGATTTATTTTACCCATCAACTGTTGACTTGTGGTGACCATTTGTCAAAGCAAAACAGTACATACCCATTACAAGTTTATGTGGAAAGTGGAAAGGGCAATGAACCCAAATTCATATGTTGTAACTTAAGGAATGACAATTTTAAGGAAACATTTTGCCATCAGTGGCAACTATGATATATTGTGTTAATAATTACCGAGTACTAAACACATACACATAACTATATAGGTATGAGGAAACTAATTAACCTGCACTAGCTATAACTGAGTTATTATTTTTTACAGAAGACAACCAAGAATATATTTACTGAAAATTCTGAAAAAGAAATTGTATATGTCAATTCGAAGTTTATTTCATCTAGTAAGTAGTATAGTAATAAGTTGAAATCATGATTGACTGGGATGCTGATTTTTGGGTGCGGACCAACAAATCAAGATATGTTCCACCATATAATGTGTACTGCAACACAAATATGTTTACCCGCAGTATATTCAATACTGTGCAGGATGTATATTATTTTGAGTAAGTCCTTATATCTATTGAAACAGTTTCAAAAACATGTTGCAGTTCCTGCTAGTGCAGCTTTAAAATTTGACCATTCCAAATATATTATTAAAACTTACGACATGGGGTGATCGTGACTTGGTGATCAATTCTGTAACCGGACGACAATCTTCACATACTCGTTCTGGTTCTCCATACCCAAATTGAGGTAATGGAACTTTTTCTTTACAGCATTTATTGCATATAACTCTGCCACAAACTCGACAGTGGTGTTTTCGACGAAGTTGATTGAATTTATTAGCACACACATTACAGGCTATAGCCTCATAGTCTTCCATCCACCTTGGAGATAAAAAAAATATCTGATAACATGCGAGTCTTTTTTTATATTTAGCAATGGGCAAGGATAAAGAACCGTGGACTAGCCATACACTGTACATATATTTATAATAAACCTAGGGAGTAGAGTAAGGGTTAGTTTCAAGATCTACAGTGTACCAGTAGGGTAAAAAATTTAGATCCCTCAGGGATGATCCCACCATATTGCACTAGTTCAATAAATGAACTTTATTCATTTAGAGCAAAACCCCTCCCCTTAAACGAACATTCCCGTGTGCGACATCAACACATTTATATACGATGTAAACCATTATGAAAATAGCAGAGGTCAATACAATGTAAAAAGATGATAGTAAACACATTAAAATACTACTGGAAACTCAGCACTGTATCTCACATTTGAAGTAAATTTTAATCAACTTACGAACATCTCAGTTGTAAATACAGAACCTGTTGTCATTGAAGGTGTGAACATTTTCAAAATTTGGTGGAAGTGGAAAAAATGAAGTTCAGCAATCACAATTATGCCAGACCCCCTTTCTCCCTAAATGAACAAAGTTCGTTTATTGAGGTTGTGTGACATTGTGCAATCGTCCGTAACTTTAACATGATTTGAGCAGTGACAATAGTAATGGTCTGTTTACATCACGATCTGTGGTTTTGCTTTGCTATCTCACCATCTGCTTGTAATGCTAGCAACTGCAACCAATTATTAACTGTAGTTTAAAAATTGCACACTGAACTGATTTGTTTTAAAAAATGCACTCAAACTGAATCCATTTGCAATGGAGAGTGATAATTATGTACTGCAATGGGGTGTGATAATGTACATCAGCCTAACTGACTATATTCAAATGAAGTCAATATGTAAATGTGCACTCATTGAGATGACAATAACAAATTTACACACAGCAATTATGCAAATTATGGTAATCTCCATGCAAATTATGTAAATATGAATAGGAAATTACTACATTATCTATTAGCCTACCTGTACACTTGAAGGACTTCACTACTAGTACATTATTTACGCTATCCTGACATTTTGATTTTTTGAATTTTAGTGCCTCCTTCCAAATCTACTCTGATTTTTCAGTTGCACTGGTGTCGAATGGCATTCTGCCATAGAGTGTGAGTGGTCAAATACAGAATTAGACATATTTAAATTGCGCAATCAGTATATGTAAATGTGACCCATCGAACCACGTACATCAAATTTCATTCAAATTACGCTAATGTTTTGCATAATTATGTGAGTGGTGGGGCATGGGTTAATTCCAGTGTAACTGAAGAGTAGACTTGGCAGGATGAAGAAACCAAAATGTCAGTTAATAGGATAGTGGAAATAGTGAAGCAGTATTAGTCTTTCAAGTCTACAGTTAGGCTAATCACTTATAAGTCTTCACTGCACTTTACTTGCCTCATGATTATAATTCAGATAGCAATTTAGGCAAAAAAAAATTATTGTGTGTTTCCGATAACATGGCCTCAGAAAGTTGGGTAGGTGGGGATTTTATTCTATTTTTCAATTGTTTTTTTATTTTTGAAAACTACTGCTTCAATCCAAAACCAAATGAAATATCGGTCAGAATACCCCTTCTGTGATTGAATATATATCATATGTACAGCCATCACTGGGGAAAGAAAACGTATGCATGAAGGTAAAGAAGACAAAGATTTTTTTTAGGATCAGCAGCTTAAACTAGGGTCAGTTGGGTGATCGGGAACACATTTTGCCTTAGTAATGATAGACATGATAGTCTAGTGGCATTTTTAGTCATATGTATCATACTATCAATACAGATAAATACAATGACAAATTCACTGAATGTTTCATGAAGCTATATATTCAATGCTATCTCCATGATTTGCTATAACTTCTTTTCTAGTTTTTTGGACAGTCCTGCTTGCAGACGAAGTGTATACAGGACTCGATGGACAGACTCAATGATCCCGGAAATAGAATCCTGAAACACTCTGTTTGCAAACAGGACTACGTGTACTTTACATTGAAATCACAGTCACTTGTGGGCTAAAGGTAGACTCAAGCACAAAACATTCGTGTTATTAGATATTTGGGAATATTCTGATACCGGTCACAGTTTATATTAACACAAGTGACTGTGAATTAAATGAACTATACTGTATAAAACACACACAGTACACATCCACAGCTCTCTCAACAACTCACCTCGATCGCACTAAAATAAAGGGTATATCCGAAAACACATTATTTTGGCCTTCAGTTTGAGCAGGATAAAACTCTTTCCCTTCTATCTTGATTTTAACACCCAGGTTCGTCATTTTTGGACAAAGTACACAAAGTTTTGCAACTTCTTCCAAACTAGTAGGCGTTCCTCGGTCGAGTAGGAGCCATGTTTTTATACGATAAGGTCAAAGGTCGGCAAGTTTTATGCTGTTGTGTGGGGGCGCTAGGCATGAAAGAGAACAAAGGATAAGCGGGGAGAGAAGCCGTGAAAGTATTAAAATGGGAAGGGGACCCGGGGGAGGGGGGGGGGCGTTCTCATTATTCGTGATCGGCATTTTTTTATTTCCCCCTTATTCGTGATATAGCCAAATTATTTCCGTGATTAATGAGTAAGTATCTTCCTTGAGCTGGGACTTACTGGGAACAATTTGTCGTGATCATGAAATGCAAGTAACATGTCTAAGCCTCTTAAAAGTTTTATTTCTCGTCATTCTAAGTTTAGGGAGCCTAGCCTTCAGGGAGCTGGGAATTCAAGGGGGTCACTTTTTAGAAATCGGTTCTAAGGGGAGGTCCATATTTTAGAAAATGGAACAAAGGAGGGTTACATAGCTATTTTACTGGCTACTTGAAACTAGCTACATCGTTTTGTCAAGTAGGTAAATAGTGTGATTTCATATCATGACCTAGATCTTAGATCCATATAAATCTTTCATTTATTTGTACGAGACTATTTATATACAAAACTGATCAATGTAAGGGTCGCTATGCTGCATACCTTTGACGGTTTGTTTATACCCCTAGACAACCACAATGTCGAGGTTGTTTGGGTTTCTGTTTTCGTTGTTATCGTTGCCATCGCTTACGAGTGTACTACTACTACTACTACTACTACTACTACTACTAGAAATGACAAACAAAGATAGGTAAACTGAGTCGTTTCTAAGGAGGTGTTTGAATAAAAAACTTGGCGACACAGTCACCTGTGAGCTAATATTCTATTCTGGGATGATAATATATATTCTAGGATGATAATATTCTATTCTAGGATGATAATATTCTATTCTAGGATGATAATATTCTATTCTAGGATGATCATAATACAAAATAATAACTATACTATAATACTATTTTCTGGAGCAATCACCGGCGACGGTATTTTTTGGATAAGTTCGTATAATACCTAATAATGCCATTTTGTATTATGATCATCCTAATATATAATAGTATCAGCCTGGGGTAGAATATTAGCTCACAAGTGTTTTATTGAGCCCAACGTTTCGAACCCAAGGAGATATCAGGTTAAACCATGGGACAATCGTCCCCACATGTACAGCTTCAACTATATTCAGTGGAGTTGCGTACTTTCAAAGGACAAACATTCATTTTCAGTGAGAATTTGGGAATTTGAATACCACATGTCATTACGATACTTGTATTGCAATGTATATATGTTGCAGAAGTTGGTGGGAACTGTAGGTTATATGCACTCACTGTCTCGGATTTTTTCACCGTTTTAAAATGGTAATCGTTGAATAACAAAACTGTCCGACAACAGAGACAGAGATCGTGTTAGTGTACTTTAAGAGTTATTGCTACTGGCAACTTTACAGGGCAGCAAACTCTCATTGCATGCATGATATTAAAGTACCCCATAGCGAAACGTTAGGGGTGAACCATTTGATATCCCGGGGGCTTGGAAGATTGGGGGGTAAAGAGGGGTAAAGATGTCGAATGGAGTTGCTTGTCTCTGTTTCTTTCATAATTTTTTTACTTACTTCATGTAAGAGCTCAAACATAATTATACATAACATTTTACATATACATGTATTACCTGGCTACAACACTTAACGAACATACCATGTACATGTTTGGCTGTTTCACAATCAGTGCTTCACTTATCTTACACTTTGGGCCAAAAGTGAACTTGAAGGTTTTATAACGGTAATCTTCATATATAGTTTATAAAAGAATTCAATTGTTCTAGTCTCTTCAGTATTTCAGGGGAGACATTTTTTTGTACAACAAAAAGTAAATCGTCGAACCCATCCCCACTCCAAACCAAAGAAACTGACCAGTTGTTACTTATACCGTACGATACAACGTGTTATGCATCGTATAAGCCACCACTTCGCAGCGAAGTAATGAGTTGGTCTTGAAGGGTTGTAGTTTGTAAAAAATATAAAATGTAGAACTTGTGTATTCGATAAATGCGCTGTTATAGTCCATCGATATCATCGTAAACCACAGCCTCTTTTACGACACCGTCCAAGACGCACTGTCAATATCTTGGACGTTATTTCATAGAGTCGCGGAAGAAATAACAGCTCTGTTGGTTTGCGAGAATGTGTTAGTCTGCCTATGTACGTCACGAAAATATGTACGTCACGAACATTATGTTGACGTGTATAAAGACAAGTAATCAAGTAAACTCTTACGGTACAAATTAAACATTTCTAACATTAAAGGTGATGAAATCCGGATCCTTTATCTACGCAAATTGGTCCCGGCCCCACTGACTCATACATACTTGAAGTACTGGACGAACGTGAGAAACGTAATAAAAGCACGAAATAGTCGTTAGTACGGAAGCACGAAATCCCAGGAATTAATCACATCACATAAAATATAGGGGCTTGTGATTGGGACTATGGTCTTAATATTTAGATATCCGTTTGGCGTCTTACGATTTGCTCAGAGACGAACATTAATCATGCAAATGTAAATACATAGTACATGTGACACAGTTTTAGTTGAGATATCCGTTTGGCGTTTAATACTGTCTGTGACAGTATGTGTCGTTTGGTGGTCATAAATACCACGTTGTGACACGACTAATACATTGCTAGGCGTCCACTTCAGCTTATGTTTTACGTAGCCGAAGTTTTGTATCGCTTAAATCACCTTCACTGTGCTTGGAAATTACATGTATTAATATATACATGTAAAAGGCAAACGATTAATAAATGTGTAACATGTTTGTACGTACTAAATACCAACCATTTTAAACATTTGGTTAGCTTTTTGCAAGTATTGAGATACAAACACAGATTTGGTCTAATGATTTTTCACGTTGATTTTTACAGTATCACTCTTTACGAAAGTCATTGACACCGATACTTAGTGACAAAATTGTATCCCCGAAAGTAGTTCATGTTTTCCATTTGCAATTTAGACAACATGCAATTCACCATCAACCACTTAAAGTTGACTCGAGCAGACAGTGAACACTTTGATGGAACTTATTATAATCAGTGATAGACATAGTGAAACTATGTACTAAAGGTCAGGAGTTATTGAGAAGTGAAAGAGTGGGTAGTCACTTTCGTTACAAGTAATTTTAGTTACTTTTGTCCATGTGCGCCCCCACTCCCCGACTCATAAAGCATGATATTTTTTGGGAGTCCCTAAATTTTCTTGAGGAAAATCCATTACCCTACGCCCCCACCCTCATACATCCCGTGAGCCACTCTGTAAATTAAAATTAACACTCCATTACATTGGATTTGAATTAGGCAGGCCATAGATCTAGAAATGCACAATTCAGAGTCATGACGATTTCAGAGTGAATGTGTGAGCTTATAAGTTAAATCAAAACTCTACACTATGGAGAAAAAATATCGTCGGATACAAGATTGATTCGCTTGTATTCTTTATTAACACCTGTATTAACCGGGGCGGGAAGGGGGGGGGGGGTAAAAGGATACTAGGAGTTGAGATAAAATGTCTGGGATCCAACAAACTTATAAACATAATTAAAGTACCTGACGTTTTGGGCGTATAACTGTTTTTATATGACCATTGTAATGCCTGGAGATGATCCGGAAACGATGTGCTGTACATTCAGAGGGTACGTATAGTAGAAGTCTATAACTTCCGAGTTTCCTTTGTTATAACCCATAGCTCAGATCACAATATTGAATGTATACAGAAGGAAGTAGCATACATGACAAGTCATCGACTTGTATTATCTGAACCAGTGTCCGCTTTCGTGTAGGGTCTAGACCACTAAAAAGTGGTCTGAGGGTCTATTTAGCCTAGTTCACATCGTGGCGGCCTTCGACTAACACATGCAGTAATAACACGGGTGAACGAACAAAGTACTGTGTATCATGCAGTGAATTACTTTATACCGAGAACATTCAAAGGTATACATACATATTAAAACAAAATACACCGCACTATTACCTTATGTTGCAGGGGTGATATGGCTCAGTGTCACGAACGCGGGCTATATTGACCAGAAACAAAATAATGTACAAGTGCGTATAGGCTGCCGATACAGTAAATGTTTTAAACCACGCGTGGAAGTGTCCCCACGATACTTCCATGTTTTAAACTCTTGCAGAGAAGTCCACGTTTAACTTGTACAATTGTTTCTAGCGTGGAGTGAAACTTCCGTAACAGTTGAATGCCGTTCAACCCGATACAAATGACCAAGTTACATGTATCTTTTCCTGTGGGTGCGTACATTTTTTTGGCCCACCTCAGGCAATGATAGGGTGTCTCCCTTCCATCGCCTGTGCCTTATGGTTTGTTGTTACAAAGACAAACCGAAAACATATCTGTTGCTGACGAAGAAGCACGACGCGAAACGGAAGTTCCTTTGTGGAGGTGTTTGAAAGGCTAGACACCGACCTTAACAATTGATGACGTCAGATGCGTAGACACGCACGATTCACGTATCTCAGTTGTCATGACCGACACAAGAAAGTTGTATTGTTTTCTACTATTGTTAGTTGCTTAGCAAAGTGAAAATCAAAATATAAAGGTCATTCCGATTCTACACAAACTAAATTAAGAAACTATGAGGTGAGAATGTCTCAAAAGAGAAGGGGGAGTCCCAAATTTACATCCATATTTTGTGTTTTGTAAACAAATATTCTAGTCCCGTTTAATTTTAGCTTACCAAATGAGATATATTTAGAAATTCGAAGATGTTAAATAGGAGAAACTTTCATGGTACAAACCAAAAACTCTCAAGATCTCGACAAGTCAAGTTTGAAGAGCGAAGAAGTGACAACAAGTTCCACAATTCACTGTATATTCAGTTTGAAACATTGGATCTGATACTGCTTCAAGATGTTTGGAAGATTCTTCGAAGGAATTAGCATGGTGAGTTTTTCAAATATTCCGTGAAAACTCAGATAGATTGTTTTTTCAGAAATTTAAACTTGATAGTCATAATCATTACATTTTAAACAATGTCGGCAACTTAAAAAGGAAAGTCTGCCAAAAGCCATTTCTACTAGGGTTGGATATAACTGAAAACCAAGAACTTGAGTTTGAGTTTAGTACAAGTCGACTTTTTTTTATTTTGTTCTTTGATGTTAACTTTTTAAAGCAAAGATAATTCAAAAACGATCTGGTGAGTAAAAGTACATTTCGGAGAATGATGTAAAATGATTCGGCAATTTAACAATTCTTACAACTTTTACAAGTTTTTCGCTGCTGCCACAATAAGCGTACACGTGTATGTTTAGAGCTTCTGGAATGAGGATACTGGTTTGCGATTATGTATATGAATTTGAGTCAAAATCAAAACATTGAGCAGACAATTACATATTTTGTAAGTGGGGTATATCTTGAGATCTGACTACGTCGTTGAATTGGAACATTATTAAATATCTTCTTTACTGTTAGCATTAGGCCAAATAAAAAAAATAATTATGTTTCCAATAACTCGACTGACTCTAGTTTAAGCCGCCGACTATAAACATACAAGATAAGAGAATTTACTTCTATTTCGATTTTTACTGTAGATTTTCTTGTCAAAGAATCTTTTTAAAAAAAAACATTCCAGAGACAAAGGATGTCATTTCAGCCTATAACAGTACAGTCTGTATATTGTGTTTGTCTACTTCTGAATCATAGAATTGTCTTCATTTACACCTCATCAACTGTTATGGCAGTATTGTGACCAAGGCAACGAGTATCTTGTCTTTGGGTCGAAGAAATTAAAAAAATGCTATGTTAAAGTCATGTTATCGGAAACAAAACCCTTTTTTGTTGCTTTATTTAATATGCTCGAAAATAATATGACATTTATTGATTTCCTAGAGCCATAGATCTTTGATAGAATGATCAATGTCTTCTATTGTCTGTGAAAATGGTAACTTTAACCTTTAACCTTTGTCATATTTTGTACTGATATTCACAATGTATAATTGGTGCCTATGTTCTTGTTTGTAATCTAGGTTGCTTTCACCGTTTATGTGTTGTTAATATGTGGTAGTCATGGTAATCCTGTAAAAAGGGATGCTTGTAGCCACCCGAGCGAAGATGACCTGAACACCATGTTGACCCATTTCACGCCGAACGCCTTGTCATTTGCCACGACCCCTGGTGCCTTCAGTCTACCTGCATCGACGTCATGTCCACTGCAATACAACCAGGGAGCACCGGTAGAGCTGAGATCTACATGTCCGTTTTACAGAGTTGAAAACACGGATCCCGAACGATACCCACCAACTATGGTCGAAGCTGAGTGTTACAGTTGTCCCAACTGTATCACGGATATGGCGAGAAATGAAGATTTTCATCCCCTCTGGAGCTGTGAGAAGTTGATGACAAAGGTCACCATACTACGCAACACTGGTGTATGTATCAACGGAGTTTATCAGTACATAGTCGAGCGAATCAATGTATCTACGGGATGTACTTGTGCTAGAGAAAGAGTTTAGCTAATTTGACATCCCTTGCTTTTACTAACAGAAGTTATGGATAGGAGTCATTCAATCGTGACAGACGAAATCCAACACATCGTAATTTAGTGAAGTACTTTAGTTAACTTAATACTTCAATATTTGCTTTAAGCCATTCCCATTTTTAAGAAAACTTACCCTGTAACGATGCACCACAGAAATAGCATTTTTTTTATTTCCCGGTCAAAAAGTAGAAGTCATCGACTTCTACTTGCTGTTCAAGTTTGTGTCACGTGCAATGAAAATAACAACAAAACATACTTTTGAAGCAAATGAGCACAAACACTGCTTGAATCTTCAACTTGTTCCCCACAAGCAAGGACTTCTTCAAGAAGTTTGCTTCGAATTTTAACAGAATGGTAAAAGCTTGTTCTCTTATTTAGAGTGAAAAAAGTCCAATAGTGAACGAATATTTACACCAAATGTTAGAATGCAACAGAGAAATGTTGATACCAGTGAAAGTAGACATACTTTCAAATATCCCTGGTAGCAATATTCACATTTTCCATGAAAAGTTACCTTTGCCGTGCAGAGAATTTGTTTCTTTTACCCGTGCAAGTTATGCGCTAACGTTTATGATCCGCTGTGAAAATCCCATAATAGTAAATACCGACATCGTTATTCACCGTTGAGGGCGATTTTCACAATGGGTCGAAGAGTATGACACGTTTTAAGTGTCACCATTGTTGTATGTTTGTTTGTTGTTATTATTCTTATATTATTATAGGGGTTTTAAGGTTGAAGGATATGATGACGCAATATGTATCAATAGATATGTATTCGTTTGAACCTTAGACTAACAATCCTAAGTTGTCAAAAATGAAAACTTTTCTGTGTGACTAGTTTACCTTACTTACTATGTAATACATTTTCAGATATATTAACTAACACACACGTATTTCAAATGAACCAAACAGTTCTACATATATATACCAGTTTATATAAACACGTCTACTGGTATAACTCTGTCAAATCACTTGTTTTAAATACATTAAAATATGACTACTAAAATTTCAAATGGCTTTGTGTTCGTATTGCAATTGTGTGTGTGTGTGTGTGTGTGTGTGTGTGTGTGTGTGTGTGTGTGTGTGAGAGAGAGAGAGAGAGAGGGAGAGAGAGGGAGAGAGAGAGAGAGAGAGGGGAGGTAGGCAGACAGTCCGACAGCTTAAACAGTCAAGAGACAGTCAGAGGCACACTGACAGACAGACAGACAGACAGACAGACAGACAGACAGACAGACAGACAGACAGGGGACATGGAGGGGTACCCGGTGGATAGACAGACAGATGTATGGATGAATGGATAGATGGACAGACAGACATTCAGAGATATACAAGAAGAGGGATACTTTGCACGTGTTATCCGGTAAACAGTAACGCGCATGGTGAAGCAAAGATGATAGATGTTCTTTGTTTCGACACTGTTGTATCATTTCAAGTACCCCCCCCCCCTCTCCCCCCTCCCCATCACTTACTAAATCTTATTAGCAATTCATGGTCAGAAAATGTAAATAAGAGAATTCTAATTTTAAACGGAGGAAGGCTTTGCGAAACCGTGTACGTACGCGTTGTAGACTACATTGCCATGCATTCAATTCCTCAACACTATCAGCCTACCTCGCTCCATCTATTCTAGCTGTCATCAACCAAACTCTCTAACCAACTTATCATCTAGAAGCCCTCCCCTTCTCCTCTTTCTTTCTCTGTTTTTCTCAGTCTCTGTCTCTATCGCTCTTGCTTTCTCACTCTCTCGTTTACTCTCTCTCGCTTTCTCCATCTCTCTCTCCATCTCTCTCTCGCTCTCTCCATCTCTCTCTCCCTCTCTCTCTCTCGCTCTCGTGTTTCTGTTTTTGATAACAGAAGGTAGCATGTACTATTAACAATCTTCAAATACGAACGCAAAACGTGTCAGATTAAGTATCGTGAGTTTTATTTTGAAACCTACATTGAATAAAAAACATTAGAACGCAAGAAATGTCTATTGAATTTCTTATAGCCGCTTATATTAACAGTTACTTTCAAAATCTAAATTAAAGCGCCAACTATCCAATTTTATACACAAAGGTGACAATTAAAAAAACGCGTTACCCCCCCCCCCATACGTCAACTAACAACATTATGAGGTATCATGGGTATCCAAGCAACTATAGTTTCTAAATCTTCAACGCTACCCATTCATTTCTGTTATCGATACAATCGGATTTTCACAATGGATCATATAATTGAGTACAAAACTTGCACGAGAGAACGAAAAAAAAAAATAATTCAACACAGAAAAACATGTTCATGCAAACTGACGATAGCCTTGTCGATAGAAGGCTTAACTTTGCATTGCAAAGATAATTAATTGTCCGTGGAGAAATCCATGCTGTACATTTTGCTGCCATGGCAACTGTGAATCTGATTGAAATGTATCTGTTATAATTAATCATATTTCTATAAATTATTTTGTCATTACGATTTTTCTTACAAGTTTAAATATCGATTGAGTTACAATACTCATACACGATAGTGACGTCACCAAAACGTAACTTACATAGCTAAATCTCGTGAGATTACATCACATTCTTCAAATTGACAGTGTCACTAGCACTGATGCAGACTTGGGTATATAAGAGTATAAGTTCTATTACTTTTTGGCACAAATAGTTTTTTCAATACACTACAAACAGTTCATTGATGTGACCATAGACTATTAAGCGAGACTAGAGGAAGGAATGAAAACATGAATATTAAGTCCTTAAAACTACTTGTACGCATAAAGTGAAATAACTTCAGTCAAAATGCCGCAACTTTAAGTTTCTCATAAATTTAAGCGAACATTTTGAAATTCTCAAAGTCTCTCAAAGTCTCAAAAGCGGTCCATCGTCTAGACTTAATAAGTTCACATGTCCGATATATTGGTCCCTAAAGTTTAACGATTAATTTATAGATTGTATGCTTCCCTAGCACAAACACATGCTACCTGCATATCGTAGTCGTCAACTTCATAGTCATAAAATCCATTTACGTCACAGGATCCTGTCTTACGTAATACTTTCATTGTTTGTCTCACTACTTCACATCGGTAGTAGGGATGGAAACCACCACTTGCTGAATCGATGCACCTATCACATTCGTAGCATTCGGTTTCTACAATTGTTGGTGGGTAACGGTCGTAGTCTGTGCGTGACTCGTGGTAGTATGGGCAGGTTGAACGAATTTCATACGAAGCACCAATTTCATATGGGTATTGGACTCCTGGACAAGTGGTTGGGTTGGGACGACTGTAGGCGCCTTCGGTGGTTGCAAAGGACAAGACGTTGGGAGTGTTACTACTTAACATTGAACGTAGAACATCATCACTTGGGTTTTGACAGACTTGTCTTTTCACTGGATTAGCACTGCCAACATCGATGGTAAACACATAGAAGAATACAGAAACCTGAAAATACGGATATCATGAGGGTAAACTCAATAAACTTGTAACCACATGATGACGTCATATTACGTTATAGAGATAACGGTAAACAAAGGGTATCGAATTTTACTTCAGTTCCAGCATGAATTTTAGAACGAGTGTCACAGAGTTCAGTTTGTACCAGGTTGGCAAATCATAGCACTTAATGATTTCAAAACAGTGATGGCAGTAATCGCTCACGGTTCAAGAAATTCATTACAAAATCAATACTAGACTTTTGTATAGGTGAAACATTACACTGTTGATCAGGTAAGGAAGGATGTTAGTTCTCTGTTCCACCTGTTTTCAGCTAACATTGAGTTTCTATTATAGTATCTAAAGCTTATCACAAGACTTGATGGTTTATATAACTTGGGGGGGGGGGGTTCTCTGTTAAGTTATGGCATAACCTAGCTGCAATAATTGTAGCTTTGTTTTTATTTACAGTACTTTTTATTCTTTTTCATATTTTATTTTGTGTCACTGAACATTTTTTTTGTTTTACTTTTTATTTTCTTACAGGGTTTGCCAAAAAAACTAGTGGAGGACCGAGATCGAAGAAGCGAAACCGTTGCTAAGCATAACCAGTCGTTCTTCTAGGTTAACTCTAAAAGACTTACGGTCTTAAAAAGTTTTATATGTAGCATTTACCATCAAAAGAAATCTGGGGTTTTTTGTGTTGTTTTTTTAAAACACTAACTCGGAATGGGATGTATTTCTTTCACACATGGTAAAATTTGTTTCACGGATTACGCTAGCTTTGAATCCAAATAATCACAATATTTGGTATGATTAATTGCCTTTCTCGAACTACTAATTATTATCATGTTTGAAGTATAGCCAAATAAACCAGAATCTCATTTTATTGTTTGTATTTGTGAACGTAAGCCACAATTAATCATCTTTTAAAACCAATACTAGATTTGAAATGTAGGATGATTATTTTCAAATTAATTTCTGGGAACTTAAAGAACTTGAAAGAGAACGGCATAATTGTATTTCAACTCACCAAAACGTTTCTCCAAATGTTTTCTATCTTCAACATCTTCTGTAAAGGTATCAAAGTGACCAGTGATCGGAGTGACTTGAAGCTGAATTGTTATTGGTCAACAGTGCTGCTGAGATCTGGTTTGAATTATTCGTTACACCTGTACCCCGTTTTATACTTTCTCTTAATTTCATTTAAAGAAGATTTACTCATCGCAAAGTTTTCGAAAACTGTTAGACTAACAGGTAATTTTCATTTCCTAGCAACTTTGGTATTTCTTTCTTGATGACTTCCCTGTAGGTTAATAAACGGGTAATCACTCTTCGAATTATATTACCCCAATGACCGCAAAGTAGTTGACAGAAAAGTATATTAAATTTCAATTAGGGAAGTTATTAATCACATTGTCACTTTGTCACACAGTCGTGCAAGACATTTGACGTGTATACTCGTACCCTTACATGTATGTACTATTAATGGGTGTATGAGAACATCTGGGCTCTATTTTGCATTTCAAAATGACTTTGGAAACTTCATGTATTGTACTGTTAGTTAATCTCACGACCAATAGCTCGGGGCCGGGACTGGCTTAACGCTTAACATTTCAAACCCCCATTTCAATTCCGCGTGTTCAGTTCTACAAAAGATACCGTACGAGGGTTCGTGTTGCACATTATATAGAATTTATTTTCTGCTTTAAAACCATTTACTCTGAAGTCTCGGTGCCAAGTAATTAAAATAACTTTTTATCCCCCCCCCCCCAATATTTATTTTTAAGGTAAAAGGTTACATACTAGTATTCATTTCCCATGCATTTTATCACATATTTACGTAGGATTATAATCCACCATGAAAAATCCGTCTTTATGATTTGTCGACAATCATGCTATTTTCCCTTTCCCTTACTTTCTGTCATAGTGGTAAGCGCATTATCATGTCTAAAAATCGGCTTTGCTATTTTATGTTAATTCAGTTTATGTACTAATTTATTCATTCTTTTTATTTGTTAATGTGTTCGTTGTGTAGTTACACTATTCCTACATCTCAGGATTTTATTCCATTCAACTTTATTTGTTTACTTGTCTGTGGTCTACAAATCGTATCGAAGTTGAAAACTTGTCGTTATTTGGACGTACGTATATTTTAACCGATGTCTAATTCAGATCTGTTTTCTTTATATACTCCAGTTCCGATTTTAGACAATAATGTGACTGCTACAGGCATTTCGTGGTAAAAGTTACGAAAACAGTAGTTTTAGGGTACTACATGTAATTTGATAAATACAAAAACATTTTCTTTAAAGTGAAATTTTGAGACTTTTCTTCCCCAAATCTGCATATAATTTACATAAACAAAAAAAGAACCCTTTTTGAGTGAAAACCTTTTAAGGAAACTTCCATAATGCCTTTTCCAACTGCTGACAAATTCAGATACTTTTTGGAGCAACGTGTCATGGGAAAATTCAACGCAGTGGCCATGTTGAATCCTTTGACAACTTTGTTGAAATTTTCAGTGGTATAATCTCAAACTTCTCTTGGACGACATTTTTTGGATCACTGAATCACCATAAAATAATTATCTGCCAACTTTTACCAAGAAATGCCGACAGGACAATTTTCCAACGACATTTTCTGAAATCGGAACCATACAATATGTAATGTATATGTTCGAAAGTTGGGAGTCAATAAGTCAAATTGGTGGACCTCTATCGGAAGTGAAAAGCGTCGTCTCAAAATAAACAGTTTATACGGCTACTGTTTCAGTTGAATCAACTTCAAGTCTTGACTCGCTGTACACCCATATACATAGGAACGGACAATTCAGGGGATAACCCAATAGTTCAATACGGTGTATTTCCCTCGTCTGAAGTAAGTAGATCGATACTTGTTGCTATAGGTTACCTCAAATAAAGTTGAAATAAAGACAACAAATTCTCTATATCCGAAGACAGACAAGTTGGTCAACAAATTAAGGAGAGCGGAATCCTGACAATTAGGGTGTGAAATCGGTTAACTAAACAATAAACGCATGAACAAATGAATTATTAAAGTTAACAAACAAACTGATGCACAGCATAGACTGAATTCAACCGGGGAGGGTGGTTCATCATAACGTTCTCACTCTGCAGACAGTATGAAGACTTCACGTTAATAACTGGACACATTCTACAGCTAGACTTTTCATGGGGGGGGGGGGGGGGGGGAATACTGATTTCACACAAATATATGGTAAAATATACATCAGAAATTATGTAGCCTTCCAGTTTTACATAAAATCATTGCAATGTTTTGGGATATAAAGTTAACAATTCAAGACTTCTGAGTAAACGGGGAAAAAAACATGTACACACATGAACTATCGTACCGTGTCATACATATGTAGAACTGAACACGCGGAATTGAAAAGTGGGTATGACATGTTAAGCCAGTCCCGAGCTGTTGGTCGTGAGATTAACGATACATACTACTACTACTACAAGTTTCCAAACTCTAATTAGTTATTAATATATATCTATATATCATTCATAAGTACATGATTTATGATGTTATTTTTCTTACACGACTATGTGGCAATGTGACTAGTATATAGATAAACGCTTCCCCCTAATTGAAATTTAATCTCAAACCACTAATAACAAACTTCTATGTCAACTACTTGCGGTCATCGGGGTAATATAAAAAATACTCCAAAGATTACCCGTTTATTAACCTACAGGGAAGTCGTCAAAAAAGAAATACAAATGGAAATAAAAATTACCTCATTGTCTAGCAGTCTTCGAAAACTTTGCGATGAGTAAATTTTCTTTAAATGAAATTAAGAGAAAGTATAAAACGGGGTACAGGTGTAACGAATAATTCAAACCAGATCTCAGCAGCACTGTTGACCAATAACAATTCAGCTTCAAGTCACTCCGATCACTGGTCACTTTGATACCTTTACAGAAGATGTTGAAGATAGAAAACATTTGGAGAAACGTTTTGGTGAGTTGAAATTGTCAACAACATATCGTTCCCTTTCAACTTCTTTGAATTTCTGACGCTAAAGTTGAAAACCGTCACCGTACAACATTTTGAAATGTAGTCTTCATACAATGTATTAAACTAATCAACCACTTGGTTGCACCTTAAATTTACAATTGAAAACTATAAATGGGAGTTTAGTTTATTTGGCAATATTTGAGTTCAAAAGAGATGGTACGAAGAGAAAAAGCAAATAACCATACCATAGTGATTACTTGGATTCAGTACTACCTCCATTGTTGAAATAAGTTTTCAAAATAGTGATATATATTTATTGCGTTTCTAGGCTACCGGCCTATATGCAAAGTTTTCAAAATAGTGAAAAATAGATCTTCTGTCGTACAGAGAGCAAAAAAAGTGAGAAAAATATATTACACAGTATTTTACTTTCAATGTTCTCATCTCCATAGCTTTGTATATATATTTACATAAATTGAGCAAGATATTTGAATTAGCAGTACTCATTATAATTTTAAACTTATTGTAATACCTCGATGCCGCCCCTGTTCTATAGCCAAAGGCAAAGACGAACATCTGAAACGTGCCAAACCCTGAATAGATTTAAGACTACCATTCAAACATAAATACCTTTCAGGTTCAAATACACTTTTAAAAATGCTGTAAGTATGTAATTTGGGTTTTCCTCTCAACTTAATCTTATTAGGGGCAAAAGTTGATCGCACAAAAATTACAATTGCCATTTCAATGATTTTAATCTGACGCTGATGACCAATTTTATATTTCTAAGATTCGCTCTTATTTCTGAAGTCTTGACTTTCTTTTGGCTTTGAAATGTTGTCCAGATTTAAAAATATTGACGGTTATTTTATTTCCCTTCCCTGTACACTTGACACTAATGACACTTGATGCTAATTTTAGCTGCCTACGTCATGATGCATTTGTCACATGACAGTTGTCAAGGGGTTGATTACTCAAAGGTCGTCAACTTGCTCTCTCACGACAAAATCTTTGTGCAGGTGTTATTTGATCTCAGCCCCAGTAGGTAAATCATGTCTATAAGTATCATTACCCATGATATATCCATTTAAACACGGGATAACTTGAAGTCCAGGATCATTGAAGATTGGTTAATATTTGATATACCATAAATATACACAAAGACCAAGTCATATTTGAGGTACAGTAACTGTAAATCTACTTGTTAGCTGAAAACAGGTGGAACAGAGAACTAAGTAAACTATTGGCCCGTCCAAAAGTATAATGTTTCACCTAAACAAAAGTATAGTAATGGTTCATTTCTTTAATTGTGAACGACTACTGCTATCACTGATTCAGTGGTGTACAGTGGATATATCTATGTACTTGGATTTGCCAACCCGGTGCAAGGATTTGCCAACCTGGTGCAATCTGATGTTTAGGCCATCCCACTCTAAATGTTCAAACAGAACTGAGAATCCTAAAACTTTAGAATACCGAATATCTATTATGTAATTTAATCACCTGATGTCATTGTACACTTTTATCGCGTTTTGACCCTTAACTTCATGATATCCGTATTTTCTTAACCTTTCCAGGTTTCTGTATTCTTCTATATGTTTACCATCGATGTTGGCAGTGCTAACCCAGTGAAAAGACAAGTCTGTCAAAACCCAAGTGATGATGTTCTACGTTCAATGTTAAGTAGTAACACTCCCAACGTCTTGTCCTTTGCAACCACCGAAGGCGCCTACAGTCGTCCCAACCCAACCACTTGTCCAGGAGTCCAATACCCATATGAAATTGGTGCTTCGTATGAAATTCGTTCAACCTGCCCATACTACCACGAGTCACGCACAGACTACGACCGTTACCCACCAACAATTGTAGAAACCGAATGCTACGAATGTGATAGGTGCATCGATTCAGCAAGTGGTGGTTTCCATCCCTACTACCGATGTGAAGTAGTGAGACAAACAATGAAAGTATTACGTAAGACAGGATCCTGTGACGTAGATGGATTTTATGACTATGAAGTTGACGACTACGATATGCAGGTAGCATGTGTTTGTGCTAGGGAAGCATACAATCTATAAATTAATCGTTAAACTTTAGGGACCAATATATCGGACACGTGAACTTATTAAGTCTAGACGATGGACCGCTTTTGAGACTTTGACAGACTTTGAGAATTTCAAAATGTTCGCTTAAATTTATGAGAAACTCAAAGTTGCAGCATTTTGACTGAAGTTATTTCACTTTATGCGTACAAGTAGTTTTTAGGACTTAATATGCATGTTTTTATTCCTTCCTCTCGTCTCGCTTAATAGTCTATGGTCACATCAATGAACTGTTTGTAGTGTATTGAAAAAACTATTTGTGCCAAAAAGTAATAGAACTTATACTCTTATATACCCAAGTCTGCAACAGTGCTAGTGGTACTGTCAATTTGAAGAATGTGATGTAATCTCACGAGATTTAGCTATGTAAGTTACGTTTTGGTGACGTCATTATCGTGTATGAGTATTGTAACTCAATCCATATTTTAACTTGTAAGAAAAATCATATTAATGTCAAAAAGATAAACTGATTATAATTCATGCATTTTTAAATATTATGATTTTGGACCTTTCCCACTGAACACAGAATGAACTTTTGGGACTTTGAGAATTTCAAAACGTTCGCTTAAATTTATGAGAAACATGAGCTCCAAGAAAGAAAGTGTTTTATTTTGATAATTTCGACAGCAATGTTGAAATCGTTTCCCGTATTTATGAGACTTCATAAATTTGATTTGTATATTATGCTCTTTTCTCTTCCTTACTTTCTTTTCTTGTTTTTTTTTTTCAAAATAAACATAAATAGTAATAGTAATTATTGTCATGTCTTATTCAGTTAGTTTTGTTAAGCTGTATGTATGTATGTATGTGTATGTGTGTGTGCGAGTATGTGTGTGTATGTGTGTGAGTATGTGTGTGTGCATGTGTGTGTGTGAGTATGTGTGTGTATGTATGTATGTGTGTGCGTGTTGTATGTGTGCATGTGTGTGCGTGTGTGTGTGTGTGTGCGAGTATATGTGTGTGCATGAGTATGTGTGTGTGTGTGTGAGTTTTTGTTGAGCCCATTCAGTTTGTATTTGTGCACACGAATGGACACAGATGTGAACACACATACACAGTGACAAAGATGGACTCACACACGGAGAGAAGGATGGAACACATTCCTCCAGCCCCAACTGACAATATTTCACATTGTACTAGTAAGTTTCTACAGAAGTAACAACTAAAACAGAATGATGTTTTGTTGCAACAAATGTGTAAGTTTAATGTCACCATGGTAATAGGCAATATATACAATGAAAATTAACAGAGTAAAATCATATTACAAAATTATAACCCATTGATTAAGTTGTAAATAATGGCATTAAAGTATCATGCAAGTGATTATTATAGTAACAACTTACAACCAGAACAGGGTTGCTTGGGTGTTTCATTCTTAGGACAAGAAATTTGCACAGACACTCTAACTTCAAAATGTAAAGTAAACAAATATATAGGTGCCATGCACAGTGGGGATGTAGATGTAGTTGATTATCAGTTGGCAAGTAAACAACTGAAATCACTGAAGTCATCATGTCCATGTGTTATCACTTTTAGCAGAAGTCTGTTTCTACTGCACTGTGAAGGAATACCAATGCTTATCCCTTTTCAATGTGATTAGGTACAGGATCCTGTGATGTGTGGTGTCTCTAGTACTGTTAGTCTAGGGTTGAAATGTGTCCTTTTTTATGTAATGTCCTTAGAGCGAAAATGCCCAAAAAAACCTGTTTGCGCTGTACATTCCTCTATCTAAGAAATGATAACTGCAGAGACAACAGCTGTAGCATTTTGGCACATTTTAAAAAAGAATTTCTGTTGAGTAGGATGGATTCACTATGTTGCTATATTTTCTACAGCATGTCTTACCACTAGTTGTGCTCTGATGTTTTCCACAACTTGTATGACTACAGTAAACCCTAACAAAACCCAACCCTACCGACAAGTCTCTGGGCTCAGTTCCTCAGTCCTTTTGATATAATTATTTTGTCAGTTTTTAATGTATAGTAGTATGTGATGAAAACGGTTTTGGTCTATATATGTAAAAAATATTGAAAACAAGTGAAAAAAATATAGCTGTTATCTATTCACGATAAATGTTATCGTTTAGTTATGTAACTTATTAACCGGTAATATAACATTTCTACAAGTTTGGATGGAAAGCATTATACATACAGGTCACTCTAGTTTCGCTATTATCTTGAATAATGAAGACATTCGATGTGTTTATCATGTACTAGTACGTTAAACATAGCAGAATACATAGATACAGACAAACAGATTTGGCAGACAGATTTTTCATTTACAGAAATTTACATAATACATGTTGGCATAAACCAAGCTGCAGGATTTAGGATTTTTCAAAAGTGTGTAAGATGACAGAACCATATGATGTGAGAATGCATGAGTGGTGTACTTGGGTTATCTGCATGTGTTCTTGCAATGTTCTCTAGCTCTGTGGACAGAATATTTGGAGTGTCCGAAAGAATGATGGAAACTTCACTGGAGAAATGTAAACTCGGTTTTTGTATTTCATGCCACTAAGCATCTCTTTACATGGTGGTCATGCTGAAGTGGAAATTAGCCAGTCAGAAAATAAAGCAAAAGTGGACGTAGAGGTGACTGGGTTTTGAGAAATAAAAGGAAGGGCCAGTATCACAACCATAGCAAATACTTCAGGGAGACTAGATATCTCCAGTGAGGACGCAATACTGGTAGGTGTTAAAATAAATTGATGAATATTTATAACCGTGGCATGTAGGTTTCACAAGGCTTGGATGTACCTTTTACACCACAGTTTGAGTTGAGTGTGGGTGGGGGTTGACATGATATAAAAGATATTTGATACTGAGTTCTCTTGGCAAACGTGACACAAATGAATACATCAACAATGCATAGGTATATATTAGTATTACATCACATATATCTAACATCAGAGTTGTTTCAATGCAGACCGTTTTCCAAAAACTTGCATCAATACATACATACAGACTTTGTATTAGGTTCAACTTCAGAGCATGAATAATTTATACAGTATATTTCGAGTAAATCACTCAGCCTTGTTCAATGACCCTAGACTTGTCATATGACTGCAGGAGTGCATTGTATACTACCGGTATTTTTTTAAATTTATTTATTTATGTTTATTTATTTATTTATTTATTTATTTATTTATTTATTTTTTCTTTCTTAATTTTTACTGGTATTGTATACTACTGGTATTTTTTTTTCATTTCTTACTGGTATGGTTGTGATAGGCGTTGCTGTGTTATCTTGATTGCAATGCAGTCACATGACAAGTCCACATCATAGAATCGTGTACAGTAACAGCTGAAGAAGGCTGAGTGATTTAGACAAAATATACTATAGGTAAATTATTTAAACTCCGAGTTCAGAATTATTACAAAATATGATTCCAGAACAAGACAGCAATGTTTTTTGGTTGTAAATAACACAGATGCCATAATCAAGCACTGGACTATGACAAGACATTGAAATTGCCATAGCAACAACGGTTAATGTCTTGTAACTATGTCTATGACATCATATCACTATGATAATGAACATGGAAGCTGGAAAGTGTAGCCGTGCTAAAGCTCCATAAAATCACTGGAGTAGCACCCCTATCTTGATGGTCATTCTTCAACTGTATATCCAAAGATGGATTCTGATGTCTATTCATCATTTACCATGGTGGGCATTTTTCAGATGTGTATGACTACCTTCTAGAAAACGCCAATCCAGTGACCTGACTTGTACTAGACTTTGATGACTATCTGACTTCAAACTTTTGAAAGCTTCAAGGAACCTGTGAAGAGAAAAAAAATTATATAAGCATTTATTCAAAGCTGCTCGAGATGTAACTGAAGAATTATTTTTGATCGTGTTTTTATAGCATTCTATATTGTTATTACCAAGGACAGGATTTAGCTTGGACAAGACAGTTGACAGTTGATTTATATTTCTTGGCAGGTTTATTTCGTCAGATCAACAACCATGACAACTTTTATCTGAGATGTTAACTTCACATTTACCTATCTGTAGCTGCAGCATTGTTGTCAATGGCAACCATAGAGTCTTCACTGGATTTGTCAGCCATGATAGATTGTAACATATTTATACTGGCAAGACTCATAGCGGGTTCAGCTGCTGATCTTGTTGGAATTTCTGACATTAGCGGCGCTGCATTCATATGTGGACCTGTGTGACGAGATGGTTGCTGGCTTGGTTGGTTCATGCGTGTCTGTTGTAGAGAAATTGAAGGAGAAGCTATAAGAACATAGTATCCAGATCACCATTGTAAACCTAATCCACTACAGGGTTCAGGGGGAGTATAACAACTGATTAGAATGCTACTTATGTAATGAAGTTTGGTGCCTTATATAACTTAGGAGGGGGGTGGGAGAAGGAAATAAGAACTTCATAATTTTCAGACATGCTAATGTTATTCACTGGTATCCTACAGCAAACACTGCACCAGAGACAAGTAGAAGCAAGAACTGTTTGAGACTGTCAAGTCAGGTCTGAGGAGGAACCTTGTCACAGGTTGTCATTCAGTGCCTCTGCATAGAGCAAATTCTGTAAGACTGGCAACATGGCAAAAGCTGAATACATGATGATACGACCATGTAAATTGACCTTGCAGTCGAAAATCAGCTAGTATATACTTCTTGTCATTTGTGAAAGTTTCCTATTTCAGAGTTCAACAGACAGATATAACAGCTGATACCAAAGCACTTATGAATGGAACCTGTTACAAACAGGGTAAATAAACAAATGAATTGGATTAATAACACTTGGCACAGCATGTCATGTCAGAATATATCTGTCTGTGTCAAACTCTGAATTCTAAATTTCAGTGTGTTTTTGTGTTTTGGACAAACACACCGGTTGAAAATGGTGCCTCGATTGATGCTCCTTCAACAGAGTACATCTGCCTGAGACAAACTCTGAAATGCTTAGCTTTGTATGACAACAGGTGTAATAACATCAATATGTTAATATTTGAGATAACTTACTGCGACCTTGACTAACTTCCAGATGTCTTTCTGTCGTTGTTCCTGCATTTCAATCATATCTTTCCTTGCATCTCCTAATGTCATTAACATGGTTTCTAGTTTGGGCATTAACAAGCTTACTTCGGACTTAAACTGCATAATTTTACTACAGAAAGAAAGATTAGAATGAAAATGACATCAGTGTTAATATTAAGTCTTCACACTTGATATTGTCATTAATTCTATCATTATATTCAAATTTCATATTTTTTTCATAATTTTTATTTCATCATAAAAGTGATGAGAATGCTGATGATGAAGTTGATGTTAACAATGACAATGCTTTGTGTTGATGACGACAACAATGATGGATGTGGTGATGGCATTACATTTTGTATCTATGGATGGTGATAGTGAAAGTACATTTAGTTATAGGGGTGTTTTATCATGTTGTTGTTGGTGGTGGTGTTGGTAGTACACGTTGGTAGTCGTATATTCTAAGTTCTGAGTTTCAAACATGGCAACATTCATGAATGTCAGTGCTGTAGCAGCAGAACTGCAGTGCTGCAGCAGCCCTGCATTGCCACAGGACTGTCGAAAGTTGGCTGTGTAATGATAGTTTAGTAATGGTTGAGGGATTGGTAACATTTGTATGGACTTTAGCATTAGTGATGTATAGTAGTGGAATGGAGATGTTGGGGAATGTTAATTCACAATGAGAATGACTGTGATGCTAGTTCTAGCAATCAATCAATCAATCAATCAATCACTCAATCACTCAATCACTCAATCAATCAATCAATCAATCAATCAATCAATCAATCAATCAATCAATCAATCAATCAATCAATCAATCAATCAATCAATCAATCAATCAATCAATCACATAGTTAGATTTTTACCTAAGATGTGCTGCTAAATCTTTAGTGAGATCTTCTTTTCTAGTCAGACATTTGATAACCACAGTCAACATTTCAGTGCTGTCTTGAAAAAGATGTCTTTGGTCTGAAAACAAGGATAGAATACAAAAAATAAAAATACACTCACTTGAAAAATTTGGATCTACCTCTGTCTGTCTGTCTGTCTGTCTGTCTGTCTGTCCATCCATCCATCTATTTCTCAATCCATTCTCTCATTTTATCTATCTACCTCTCAATCCATCAGCCAGCCAGCCATCCATCCAGCCAGCCAGCCAGCCAGCCAGACAGACAGAAAATGCTCATGACTTAAGACTACCAGGTCACATATTCCATATTTTCTGTTCACACACAATACTTTGGCTTGTGCATACATGTATTATAATATCTAAATAAGTTTGTTTCTGAGTTCCTTACCTTTTGATTTCTGTCTGAGACTGTTATACAAAGCATGGGACTCTTTCTCTCTGCAAGCAGAAATTTACAAATAAAGTAAATATGATTGAAACTGTTGTTATGGTAACAGCAGTCATACAAATACAGATAAGTTATAGTATTTAATGACAAAATTTCTCATTTAAACCACACACTTTTTTACATGAGGCTTTCAATCTCAGGAAACTCACCATCTACAATTGAGACATGAGAGAAAACTATTCATCTATTTAATAATATTTTAATTTTGTAGACTTTGTTTGTTGTAACTTAAGCCAGAGGGGCCGGATGTGGTTCTTTCTTTACAAACTGTACTAAGAACTGTATTTATAATGTGATAAGTCCACACAGGGCACTTTCATAAACAAACAAACAAACAAACAACAACAACGACGTCAACAACATGTGGACAGTTTTAATACATCTGAAAATAACGTTTATATAAGAATCACTTTCTTTTTTCTTTTTGCTGTGGTTTCCATAGAAATTGTAGTCATGGTAAAAGTGGCTAGAAATTCTCATATCTGAAAAAGATTTTTAGTGACTGGATTCTCTTTATTTCCATACTTCAAGTCATGGAAACGGTTGTCAGATTAATGGTATGCATTGATAACAATGTCTGAATTAAAATGTGTAATTTATTTATTTTTTTCTTCAGTTCTAGTGCTTCATTGTTATGGAAACCTTTGCCATGGCAACGGTAGCCAGGAATACTTACATCAGTACAAGATCTTTAGACGCATCACTTTGTCGTATCCTGCTGTAAGGACTTCTCTGGAGTTCCATCACCTTACCCTGCATTATCATGGCTTGTTGCTCTAAGTCTTTGACTTGTCCTTGCTGGTAATAAATGATACAAAATAATCAATTACATAAAAGGAAACTAACAATGATACATGTTAGCAATGAGTTGCATTTCCCACTAACACGATGTCTCCATTTGTGGTAATGACTTGATAATATTCATTATACCAGGCATAAGCCAAAAATATGGAATATATACCCTGGTCATTCTACATCACGATAACATGTGTCTACATCACTGGTTCTGCTGTGTTCAAAATATTAGTCAGAATGTTCCAAATTGCCATTACTTTCCCCGGTTTTTCTTTGATATTACTGGTGGTGGTATAATTATGTTGTTCTCCGATATCTTTCTTCATTCAGCCGGAAAATACTTGTGACCTAAGGGTTGTCATTATGAGCTAGTGACTTGTAGTGACAAAGGCCCTTTAAGTCACTCGCGTTTTCCTTGGCTGAACGAAGACAAATATTGGGGAATAACATCTAAATACCACACCTTCCATTGTGATGATGACTTGACAGAGTTCAATATATAACTGCATCCTTATCTCTTATTTTCACATATACACATATTCTCATTGAACCAGTTCATATTGATCATACCATGGTATTAAAGTGACTATATGGATGAGGATTGGGTATTTATTTTGGATTCTTAATTTATAAAACAATTTTATCATGGCTTCCTACTTGAATAATCAATGTGAAACAACATATGTCAAGTTGACAGAAAGTAGACAGAAATGTCACATTTAGAAAATATTAACATACCAGTGTATATTTCTGTACGTCCTCCCCCATTTTCTTCCAGGAGTTGTATAGTTTATCTGATGCTGGTACAAATAGAATTGAAAATTCAAAAATTAAACTCAAAATATCTGCAATCGATGTCAAATTTACACTATTCATTCACTATTGTAATAGTCTTTAGTAGTCCAAAGACTTGTCTTGGTGTTACTATCTCAAGAAATTCTCTAGCCTAGAAACTTGTCTTGAGAAGTCACTGGGCTAGCGACCAGCCCAGTAATACCACGACGAATCTTGACCATGAGTACATGTAATTATCTGCATTCAAAGATTAGCAGATAATTGCTATCTGTTCGGTATGTGAATAAATTTGTCAAGTGCAGTTGCAACAGGCGCTAATGCGTGATTGGTCAATGTATGCTAACAGGTGTAACAAGTGTTACAGGTATATATATAAAGGGTGTTGAAAGACCAGTGTGTTCAGTCTCGGTTGCTAACTGCGTGTGGTACGTGGGAACAGCAACCAATGCAAATGCAATTTGCATGCTCTTGTTTTCATTGTATGTTTGAATTCATATGCTATGAATTTTAGAATAGACAGACATGTCTCTGGAGTAGAGTGTCTTGATAGTAACACCAAGACAAGTCTCTGGGCTTGAGCGTCTTTATATTAGATAGTGACGCCAAGACAAGTCTCTTGTCGAGAGAGCTTCTTGAGATAGTAATACCAAGACGAATCTCTGGCCTAGAGAGCTTCTTGAGATAGTAACATCAAGACAAGTCCCTTGTCTAGAGAACTTCTTAAGACAGTAAAACCAAGACAAGTCCCTTGCCTACAGACCTTCTTAAGATAGTACCACGACAAGTCTCTGGGCTACTAGTAGCATAGTTACATAACACTCTATAGTAATGATAATCAGTGTTTATGCCATGGACAGTAAGTCAAATATACCTGACTTCTCTGGATAATCTACTTGGGTTTCCAATCAAAATAATGGTAACTATGCATGAAAAGCTACACCAGTTTACATTTTTTCCACCAATGGGTATAACTCTACCAAACACTACACTCCTTCATACTTTCAGTGTACCTGAGCAGTTTGTCTAAATAATAAGGAATTACTTTCTAGCATTCTAACTATAACAATGAGAAGACTAGTGAAATATATTCATATGCTGGAATTTTTTGAAAATTTGTAAAAGATGATGTTAATGGAAATTGAAAGTTAAGTGATGTGATAAAGTTGTGAAATTCCACTTACTAACACCACCTTCAGCCTGGTCATTGTAACTTTCAACATCAACTTGATGACTGAAATGGAATCAAATATGATAGATTTAAACCTCTGTACCTGTACAGTATTGCCTTCATTTTACAGCACATCCAGGTTTACCTTGGCATTCCACTCATGAAACAAAGTGGTGTTTTTGTTTACAAAGATAGACATACTTCAACTCGAGATTAACAATGACAGAGACACAATAAACACAGCAGGATCCTTTACCCAATCAGATCGACAAGTGGTAAGTATTGCTATTCTTTTACAGTGAAGTAGAAACAGGCTTCTACTGAAAACATTGGACTTGATGACTTCCATTGTTTACTTTCAAACTGATACAGTGCGTAACACTGAAGTAAAGCACTTTCTCGTGCTACACTCATTTAAAGCATTCATATCAAGTGTAAAAGTATACTGTTTCATTTGCTAATACAATGAGTAACACTGAAGTAAAGCACTTTCTCTATGTGCTGCTCTCATTTATAGCATTCATATCAAGTGTAAAAGTATACTGTTTCAATTGGTTTATTTACAAGCCTAGCATGTGGCCTTTCTAATGTGGTCAATTAGCAAATGAAACAGTATACTTTTACACTTGATATGGTTTTTATAAATGATTATGGTTACATACAGAAAACAATTTACTTTGGTGTTATGGGTTGTAATCAATATGACAACTGTATTATCTGTATCTATAAAACCAACTGTGTGTGGCATCTGTATGATTGTTTATATTGCAGTTAAAGTTGTCAGAGTGTGGCTAAAAAAATGTTAGATCCCATGAACAAAATGCCAAAGCAACTCCATTTGTGCTGTAATTCTTTGAGTACTATTATCATATCAGTGGAGTCATAAGCACCTTTTTGTTCAGGACCACCTTTATAGCTGTACCAGACAACTGTTTTGAAAACCTAAATTTTAATACTAATCAGGCATTGAATGTCTACTTTGCTGAATGACTTGGAGTTAATTGGGTCGTAAGGCCCACAAAAAAAAGAATTGTTTCTGGTCAGGACATATTGTCTACAGTGGTGTGACGATGCAATTATTTTTTTTTTATATTTTTTATTTTTCAACAAACCTGTCATGCAATCTAATATTTATGGTAATTACTGTTCTTTTTATTTAGTACTTTAGAGCAAGTGTGTTACTGTATGTGGGACAAATGTCATTTGCTTGTTCATGATTGGCTCTACAGTTGTCTTCACTGAAGTAGGGTGGGTTATTTTTGTGTTTCCCCTCGGATCTGCAGACTGAATGGACTGGACAAACACACAAAAAAAAGATCAATGCAAAGGTACATGCTGACTAGAAACAATTCTTCATTTTTTTTGGCCTAATCATTCTTTCGTCTTGACAGATTATATCCCTGTAAGGTTGCTAATTTTGCCAAGCTGTTGAGTTGAGTCAATAATTCCTTCATTCATACCTTGTAGTAAAGAAATCCACCAGTGCAGTTACTTTATGGTAATCCTCTATCATCTGACCTTTGACCTTGCTCAGGTTGGAGTTTAAACGTAAGAGACTCATCCTTTGAAGACATGGAAAGTTGATGATTAATTAATTTACTTTAATGTTAGAAAACACACAAAATACCAAAGTTCAGAGTTATTTTACAAGATTTATTTGACATACCTTCAGTACATATAGACTTTGTGAACACTAGAGGCACGCAATGGTGGTATGCCAGCACCTAGTGGTGTGTCAGCAGAAAACAGCAGGCTGGCAGGCAGGCAGGCAGGCAGGCAGGCAGGTAGGTAGGTAGGCAGGCAGGCAGGCAAATAGACAGAGAGACAGGCAGACAGAGAGAGAGAGAGAGAGAGAGAGAGAGAGAGAGAGAGAGAGAGAGAGAGAGAGAGAGAGAGAGAGAGAGAGAGAGAGAGAGAGAGAGAGAGAGAGAGAGAGAGAGAGAGAGAGAGGGAGGGGGGGGATCCAGACAGACAGACAGACAGACAGACAGACAGACAGACAGACAGACTGGCAGGCAGACAGGTATATACTCTGGACCTGACTTGCACAGCTGCTGTAGTTTTCAAGGTAATTCAATTCAAATGTCAGTATACTTGATGGCAAGCTTCATTCCAATTCAATTGATAGGTGTGACTTACATTGCTGCTCTCTGTGCACCAAGTTGTCTCTGATAACTTAATATAAGTTGACCACAGAAATACAACGCATGGGCCCATGTCTTCCTCTGCTCTTCATATGGCATGAGTGTCTGTGGTTCTGAAACTAAAAACATTAAACATTAATGAGCTGTATAAAGAACATTATTACATTATGTTTGTACCAGGGATTACATTATTACATTATTACCAGTGATTACATTATTACATTATGTTTGTACCAGTGATTACTTGCACCAGTACACATGCATACAACCCTACTTGTATGTCTGTAGTGTATGTTACACTCTCAACACAGCTATACAAACTTACTTTGAAAATTCACTTTCTCAGTGTTCTCTGTCTGAAGTGAATGGTAATAATTTTTTTCCACTTTGAATATATGTTATATTTCAGAACTCTTTCTATACACATTTTGATGACTGCTTCATCGATCCATCGTGCAATTGACATCAACACAGAAATAATTTCATCCTTTAGTGTATCTACTTCTGTGGCCATTAAAAGACACTTCTCTCAACATGGCCACAGAGGGAGTAAGTATAATATGGTGAAATCAAAAGGTACCACTGCCAGAGTTTTGATTTTCTTGACTACCAATAGTTGTGTTTGTCAAGTCTGTTCAGTCCTTAAACCGAGAGCTTTAGAAACACATACAGTTATTGGTTTGTCATAATAATGACATTCGAGTCCCAAGTTTCTATTGGCTAATTCAAATATTGTATCCATAGCAACATAAATTTACTATGGTAGTAATACTTACTCATGCATTGCACTAGTTCTGGCATATGTCTCTCACTTGATACAACTTGTGCTGCATGTTTTCTAAACAGGAATATGATTGATTCTCCTCCCTGTAAATCAGAACATACATAACACAAATTATTATTGGTACAATGCCCAGAAAATCAAAATATTACACTCTGGTAATTGAGCCATCAGTTTTCTAAGATAGACACAAACTAAAATTATTGTCACATGTTGAAACAGCAGTGATAAGCTATTGCATGGATGTTGCTTTAATTATAGTCTCAGTAGGGAGGTGTCTCTAAAAACTAGTTTATTTAGAGTTACATGAAATTGTAGTGCTGTTTTGGGACTTCCAATGTTTACACTATGTTTATCACAAGGTGATTAGAATCACACAAGAGAGGAATCACTATCACCCACTTGTGTAATCTACCACATTGAAGAACAAGAAATTTAGTTTGCGCCTATCTTAGTAAACTGAAGGCTGGATTACCAGTGTTGTCGTATATTGTAATTGCAGTAAACTGAAGGCCCAATTGCCAGTGTCGTATATACTAAAGTCAGCAGATAACCAATAGTATACATTTACAATAACATAGAACCCCATTATGTCATGAATATCAGAGAAGTCATATATTCAGCTAGTTTTCTCATTTTATTTCTCATTTTTACTGAATCAAAAGTTATACGTTGACTAACAGCAAAAGAATTCCATTGCATAGATGTCTGGTGTTGGAAGAAACACCATGCACAGACAAAAATACTGTCAATGGCAATGTGCACAACTGAAATCCAATGTCAGACCACAGACCCTACAACATGCATAACAAACATGTATATTTCCTGTCCTTCACCCCTTCCACTTACCCACCCCCAACCACCCTCTTACCTCTTGTGGTTCAGTCCACAAATGTAAAGATGGCAGCGTGGGATCAGCAGAGTTGCCTGTTGGTAAAAGTATCTCCTGTTCTTTGATTTCTATCCCAGAGTCCTTTGCAATCTTTGTTTGTAGGTTACGCATTGTGATATTTTCAGCCACAACATACGACAGCAACTTGTTGCTATGGATACAATATATGTGAATTACCTGCGACAGAAAGTTAGAATAGGACAAGTATAAACAATGTTGTAGACAAATAATGTTTGAGAATTTTAAAAGATTATTTTTGAACAAGTTGTTGCTAGAAGTGAGCCAATTATCTTATCATTTGCAGTTGCTATGGCTATCTCATCATTTGCAGTTGCTATGGCTATTATCATCGTTGCTAGGGATTTAGACATTACAGTTTATCCATAACCATACTTTGTTTTGGCTCTAATACCTTTGTTAATCAGTTGCTATGGGTATAGCCTTGGGTGCTAGTACCTGTATTTTTGTTTCCTGTTTTGAAATACTTGTACTTGTCAAAGGTAGAAAACACGACTGGGAGCTACAAGTTCCTTGTAAATCACAGTCTCTTCAAACTTTGCCATTTCAAAACTTGTTCATGATCCTTTTGAAATGTAAAAGAAATTTGGGGTTCAGTCTTGTTACAGCAAAATTTTAAACAATTTATTTCTGAAAAGACCTACAACAAACCTTTCTGTTTAATATTCTATCTATATCTGAAAAACATCTCGGCCTTTTGCTGTCTGCATCCAGAGGCCCTCCTCGTACCCTTGGCAACCACAGCAGCATCAGTCTCAACCAATCCTCTAAGTCTTCTTTGAAAGGTCTGAGGATAACAAACATGATATCATTAAATCTTATAGTACTAAATCTACATTAATTCACTGGAAACAAAATCAGAGGAATTCCATCAACTTGAGTATGTGTAAACAGTAGTAAATACTACACTTGCATTCACCACATGCATGTCAGATGTGTACATTAAACACTTTGAACACTTTTGGTTATTTGACCTTGAACATAGGGATCAAGGGCAAAGGTCAAGGTCTCATTAGAAATCTCATTATAGATACTATAGGTGTAGACACTCAAATGAGGTCTCTATCTATTATGTTTCCTGAGTTCATGGGCAAAATGTGGATTTTTGCAACAAATATGGCTGTCATTCAGCCATTATCAAGAGTGTCGCAAAACAAAGTAACATGCATATGCCACCTATAGCATCTGACATTTGTGCAGGGTTTGGTTGAAATTAGCCCATGCATGTCTGAGATACAGGTGAGAACGGACAGAGGGAGGGAGAAGCGGATGGACAGGACAGGACGTAGTAGTCCCCTCTCAGCTTAACTATATTGGCAACTAACAAGCAGTCAACAATATTTTCAAGTTCCCTACCAAGGCCTGTATATCACTTTTGCCTAAGATCTGATCAATGTACTGATTAATGAAAGTGAGTGAAATCAAAGCATTTCATCTACTTTAAATCAAAGTTCCTTATTAACCACAGGTATACTCCTCCTTCAATGCATTCATGAAAATTCAAATCCCACCCTTTATTAAAAGATAATATGGTATGGGTTTTCAGTTTTACTACCCTAGTATCACATGATGGGTTTTTTAGTTATTTATACTCACTGACAAAGATGATTGGGACCAGTAATCTTATCAGAAAATGCTGTTTCACCTGGATAAGAAAATAGTTAAACATTATTACATTGAAGACAGAAATAATAATCTTAATGTAATTCATGTATTTTGACTGGCCAAGAACACAACTGGCTTTTATCACCTCTTTTCAAATTAAGCTACAATACTCTGTCCCTAGATACGTCATGTTGTTCAGCCCCATCAGGCTTCTTTGCTGGCTGATAGCGTGGCACAAATATCTGTATCCTACAGACTACTCTGTCCCTAACTTCCTGCCAATAGAACCTTATGAACAGCACTCCTAGTGGCAAAACTATAAATTCTTTTTTTTTCTTTTTTAAAACCTTAGTATGACAAAACATGCCAGTGTATACATAGACAGTGATAGTGTGTAGATATAAACAAAGATAGGCATGTACATAAAACACAGAATATTGCAGAGCACACACACACACACACACACACACACACACACACACACACACACACACAGACAGACAGACACAGACACACATACATACATACATACATACATACATACATACATACACACATACATACACACATACATTCGAATGGACAAACAGACAGACAGACAGACAGACAGACAGACAGACACATATCTACACACACACACACACACACACACACACACACACACACACACACACACACACACACAAACATGTTCATTGAGATAAAAGTTTCCTTTAGCATATATACACACCTCTCATAGTGTAATAAGCACAAATATGTTCATCCCTCTTCTGTTTAATTATACCATGCCTATGTAAGAATCAAAAACACATATTTCATAATTGTAAGTGTTACATTTGATTGTCATGAAAACACATTCAGTTTCTGACCTGTACATATACCGGGGGTATGCTATCTGCATTTTTGAATCAATATGACCGCTGAATCCAATATGTCTGACAACTACTGTGTTACTGTGTTAAATCTATTGGAAAATAAAGATTGACAATTTACCTGAAAACAAGATGGTGAACCCCCAAATTTCTTTCATTATTTCAAAATGATACGTACAAGCTTTCATATGACAAAGTTCAGAGAGACTTGAAGAACTGATTTTCTGGGAAGTTTGTCACCTTTCACCATTCTATCTTATGACCCAATGTCAGATTAGGATTAAGATTCTGGTCATAAAAACAGTTGTAGAAAAAGTTGGGCCTAAAGATATCATGTGATGTTGTTTGCCAATAAATGATGTCATGTATATCATACGTATGGCATCATGAATATGCAAATTTCTTTTGATCAGTAATCAATTATTTTCAAAATGGCCACTGCTTACATGATAAATCTTCTGAAAATGTTCTTTGATGTTTGTGAAGAAAAAATGGTAGATGTCCCTCTAAAAGAAAATTCAAGATGACTTGAATTATTCATAGAAAACAACTTCTTGTTTTCGAAATTTTGAAAACTGCTAACTTACCACTGTACTGGTGGAAGGTTTGGTAAGAATGGTCTTACACCAGTTACGCATTCAAAAACCACATTTCCAAAACTCCAATAATCTACTGTCCTTGTGTATTCTTTATTTGAAAACAATTCTGGTGCCTAAGTGATACAAAACAAGAACAATTCATTTAAATTTTCATTTTTAAAATCATATATACAATGTAGTCACAGTTACTAAGCAGTATGTATTGGCAACTGTCTATTTTGCATTAAAACTGGGATTCTGGGAGCATCATAAAAATAGTCTGACACAAAAGAATAATTCCACCTAATTATTATGGCTCCTCTGATAAGATAGTACATGTACTTTGCAAGAACCTGGGATTGAATCATACACCTTTAAAGGGTAACACCCTTACAGGAAATAATGGTATTTGGGTTTTGTAGTCATTTCATGAGCTCACATCACATAAATTTCATTCAATTGCCAAGAAACACAAAATTGAAATGCCTTTTCACATCTATTATTCTAGCAGTGATGTTCATGGGAGTTAGCAGACATACATATATTATATATTAGCTGAACAATGAATATTCATGAGACAAAAGTTGATCATCACTAAAATGATGAAGGTGAAATAGAGTTCAGCCTGATGTCTATATTATAGTTATTATCAACATTTTATTGTATACTAATAGAAATATTTTGAGACATATCTCGGGAAACAAGTGCCTGTGGGTCAATGTAAGTTTTATGTGGACACAAATTTCTATTTGATTATGTAGTTTTCAGTTTCCTATATAAGGGTCCAAAGGGAGGATAATAACAAAAAATGTGTGGCTCTGGTTACACTCAATGTTAGAATAGGTGGGGTAGGTAGATTTTTTATTTTATTTTATTATATATTTTTTTCTGTGTGAGTGTCTAGTTCAGGTTTTCCATTGTTTTCCAAATGGTCTCTGTGTTGTTTATTTCTTCCTATCAGATGTACCATTACAGATTGAAAGAACAGTTTTATTTTGTCTTTTTAAGTTGATGTCAGTTTCTACATCCACTATTTCTCTTGAGACTTCAGCGATTTTATTACTTTTTTCTCAATTACGTAAAAAAAAAGTTTAGGATTGGCAGTGGTAAGCTAGGTGGGGTTGGGTAACCAGAACCAAACAATTATTTTTTTAGGCCTTAAGTCAAACCCTGAGGTGCATTAAGTTAGGCTAGCTGCAAACGGATTATTTAGGGTCAATGTAAGTTTTATGTCAACACAAATTTCTGTTTGATTATGTAGTTTTCAGTTTCCTAGATAAGGGTCCAAAGGGAGGCTATATAGGGTCAAAGTTCATGGTTACTGCAAAGAATTGAAACAAATGAAGGCTATGCAATGGGTTATGCTAATATTGGATGGTTTTGGTGTCTGATTAATATCTAAACTGAATCAAGTACAAAATACAACATGATTGGGACCCAAAATCCAGTTTATCAGTTTGACTACTTATGTTGCCTTAGAATCAAAACTCACATAGTCTAAACATAGTATATATGGCAAACTTTGTTCTATGGTTCCTCTACAGAATGTTATAAGAATTATTACAACACTGGTAATCAAGGCGTCAATTTACTAAGATAGATACAAACTAAAACTATTGCTGTTTGATGTGGTAGATTACACATTTGGGTGATAGCAGTTATCCTGTTGTGCAAATCTAATCACCCAGTGATCAACATAGTGTATACATTGGAAGTCCTAAAACAGTACAGTGCAAGTATACGGAACTAGCTTTCAGAGAGCCTCCCCACTGAGACTATAATCAAACCAATGTCCATTCAATAGCTTATCACTGTTGTATATCAACATGTTGTGACAACAGTTTTAGTTTGTGTCTATCTTTAGTAAACCGAAGCCTCAATTACCGTACCAGGGTAATATGCTTTTGGTTTCACTGACTCTTGGTGTTTTCTGTAAGTTCAATGTTACACAGTTGGAAGTTAGTAATCAACTACTAAAATCACACATATCGTCCATTTGTGTGTAACTATGTTTTTAAGATAACCTATTATCCATTAATGTGTGTAACTATATGTTTTATAGTTCTACTTGTAAAGATTTACTATCATGTTTGTCACTCTCATGCCAAGACTTAGACCTGTACATTTACAGCTGTTTATTTCTGTCACAAGCGGGTGATAGCAATTCCTCTGTTGTGTGAAAATAATCACCTTGTGATCAAGATAGTGTAAACATTGGCAGCCCCAAACCAGTACACTGCAAGTTTATGGAACTAGCTTTATAATTCAACCAACATCCATTCAATCGCTTACCACTATTGTATATCAACATGTTGTGACAGTAGTTTTAGTTTGTGTCTATCTTTAGTAAATTGAAGCCTCAATTACCAAAGTAATATGCTTTAGGTTTCACTGACTCTTTATCAAAGACACTCATGGTGTTCTATGTATTAAAGTTCAATGTTAATACATAGTTCAATGTCAATGTTAAACAGTTGGAAGATAGTAATCAACTAATGAGATCACACATATCGTCCATTTGTGTGTAACTATGTTTTCAAGATAACCTATTATCCATCAATGTGTGTAACTATATGTTTTATAGTTCTACTTGTAAAGATTTACTATCATGTTTGTCACTCTCATGCCAAGACTTAGACCTGTACATTTACAGCTGTTTATGTCTGTCCACTTATTTTCTACTATACACTAAAGAATACTATAGCTATAAACTTTTACTGACTTCCCTTTCTCTGTTACTATAAAATGCAGTAAATACAATATAGTTAAGGACTATATCGACCTACTAGGGGGCCTTGTCGCTACCAGTCACTAGACAAGTAGTGACAACCCTTAGGTCACGAGTATTTCCCAGCTGAATGAAGAAAAATATTGGGGAATAATTAAATTGTACCTCTTTACACATGTGCATAATTTATGAAAAATTTGAAAAAATATTGGCGTTTTGACTGGTATTTTGAGCACCACAAAACCAGTGATGTAGACATGGCATGGGTTGTCGTGATGTAGAATGACCAGGGTATATAATCCATATTTTCTGTTCAGAGATAATAACTTGGCTTGAGTATGGTATTACTTACCAAATATTGCAGTGTTCCAACAAATGAATTACAAAGACTACCATCATCCAATTCCTTGGCATAACCTAAATCAATTATCTTATACAAAATCTGAAAGAAAAACATCAAATAAAACTAATAATTAATAATGTTACAGAGATTGAAATAAACCATCGACATCGTCTATGAGTAAACAGACTTTTATGTTAATGTAAAAGACTCCAGAATCATCCAGCAATTTATGAGTGATGCTTTTTCTAATTTTTTCATTTTCAGTCAGATAATTTTATTTAGTTCTACATACTTCTCACAATAATTAATCTGCTGAGATTTTCATGTCATATCCATGAACACACCAATAGATGTTGCAAATACCTATTTATCTTTCCTTTAGATCCAATCTGATTAAAATCCGATGTAGTATACACTTCACGAGTTTTTTCTGGCTGTTACGTTTACTGTCTTTTATTCTTTTGTGAGCGCTCATTACATCCATCTGACACAACACCATAGATACCAAATCTTGCACTTATGAGTAGCCAATCAGAATCCATCTTACAATATGTACACATACGTTCGAAATTGAAAGAAAGAACCAAACAATAATGACATCATTCTTTGCACTCTATGCTCATGATCTTTTTGAACAGAGCACATTGAAGTACAGTACCCGTATGTTTTGGCACATTGCACGTTCTCATTCGTTGAGTGAATTCACTCAGCACCGAGATTTGGTACAGGAATGCCTATAGTGTTGTGTCAGATATATGTAACAAACGCCCACAAAAGAACAAACAACAGTAAATGTAACAGCCAAAAAGAAATCGTGAAGTGTACAATACATCGGATTTTAATCAGATTGCTTTAGATCTAACTCCTCTGTTTTATATGCAGGTCTTCAGAGAATTTCACAAGCAAAACTAGTTCCCTTTGGCATAATGATTATAGCTTAAGATAAGTAGTCGGGAGGTCATGGATTCAAATCCAACCGGATATGAGGGATTTTCTGTGACCAACAAAACCCCTGGGTGAGTAGTCAGACTCAATGTACCAGCTGTATCACTTGGACATGTCTCACTCACAAGAGAAGTGTGAATTTGGGGAAATCTTGGAGTAAAGACTTGATCAGTTGGGGATAGTTACTCATACAGAGCCTGCAGGTGCTATGTTGCTTATCCTGGCTGACTCAGGGACAATCTGTGGACTGACTGGGAAAGTTTTGACAATTCCACAAAATGACCACCTACAAGAATATCACCACATACAAGAATATGACCACCTGCAAGAATATGACCACTTACCTTTCCTGCTTTGGGTTGTAAAACGATATTTTCTGGTTTCAGATCTCTATGTATTATTCTCTTTGAGTGGAGATATTCAATACCAGATGCAATATCATGAACAGCGTCCCGTATTACATTCTCTTTCAGTCCACAAGAATTCTCTGGTTTGTTTAATGACTGCCAAGGAAGGAAAAAGATGAGTTATACCATGCATGAGCCAGGTTCAATAGAAAATATGGAATATCTACTCTGATTGTTCTATGTCACTACAACATGTGTCTATGTCACAACAATGTGTGTCTATATCATGACAACACCTGTCTACGTCATTGGTTCTGCTGTGTTCGAATTACCATTACTTTCCCCGATTCCATACAGCCACTTATTGCTGCAGTGTTCTCTCTGACTAATGGTCTACAAGGCACTCAAAAGGGGTCGGCCAATGTGTGAAAACACCCTGTAACAACATATCCACATCAGACCATGGACAAATGGAACCTGTTAAAAGCAGGGAAGGTAAACAACTGATTTGGATTAATAACGCTTAGCACAACATGTTAGAACAACAGAGACTTGTATTACATTCCAACATTTGATAAGAACAGTTGTATGGCCTCTTTACATAATACTTCACATTCATAAATAAATTTCCATTTCCCCTGGTATTTCATGCACACATAAAGAGGCCATAAAACTGTTCTTATCAAACCATGGTGTGTAATACAAGTCTCTGCTGTGCCAACATACTGAGCCAAGTGTTATTAATCCAATTCAGTTGTTTACTTTTACTGTTTGTAATTGGTACATTCCGTTCATCCACAGTCTGATGTCACTAGTTGTAGTATCCTCTGGATGTTGGATAAAGGAATAGCTATAATTATTCATATTACAGTTGTTGATATTTTTGCAGTTATAGTCTCTCAGCAATGTTGGAAATCACACACCTTTCTTAGATCTCCACCAGAGCAGTATTCCATGGCTAGTCTTGGAAGTTCACCTTCCAGTGGTAGGAGTACATCCGGTACACCAATAGCTTTGATAATATTAGGATGGTCTAATCTCTGCATTATGGTCACTTCTAATTGCCATCGTTTTCTATGTTTCCCATCTAAATTAAGTCGACACTGCTTCAGTGCAAGATTTTCTTTGGTTTGCTAAAAACAGATCAAAACAAGGCATATATATTAAAAGGCACTCAAATTTGTCAAAGTTGTAAAACCACTACGATTCATCACAACAACAACAACAACAACATAAATAGAACATGAATCATGCAACTAAAGAACACTGTACTTATTCCATGGATTAAGTAGCATGTTTACTGCATGATGCTAACCTTTAACCCTTATCTAATTGACCAATTGCAAAACATCCCTTGACAAAATAACCTTTAACCTTATCTAATTGACCAATTGCAAAACATCCCTTGACAAAATAACCTTTAACCTTTATCTAATTGACCAATGACATGACAGACTAACTATTACTTTTAAACTTACCTCATTGACCCATAACATAACAGTTCCAAATCCTCCAGATCCAATATTACTTTTGTGTATCCATCCACCTCTTTCTGCTTTCTTGGTTTGATAACTCATTCCATTCATGGTTCAGCATTTATACAATTACTTGTCACAGATCTGAAAGATGAATTAATTTCTTTCTCTTTATCTGAATACAAAGGCAATGTTACATTACTCATGGTCAGCCTTGTTTATAGGGTGTGCCAACCAAGCCACAAACAACCCCATGCTCAGGGTTTTCACTAGCTTTTTTTTCAGCAGGAAAACTATGTAATTAAGGCGTAAATGATAACGGTACATAGCCCCATACCTGGGGGGAGGGAGCACACAGCAGAATACAACATATACAAATACACATACTGAACACATGATACTCAGATCTGTAATGTTAAAGAGATGGCTACAGCACACAGCAGAATACAACACACACAAATACACATTCTGAACACACAATAGTCAAGTCTGTACAAGGTGGCTCAAAGTACTTAGAGATTGCATCCTGTGAAGTACTGTGCTTATGTTGGTCTGTGAGCAAATTTATGGTGCATGATAGTGTGATAAGGAGAAGACTTCTTGTCACCTTCTACAGTGTCCACCACTGATAAAACTCTACTTGTGAAAGAATTTATGTATGTGCGACAGTGCTAATGAGGAGATTTTCCGGCACCTTCTGAGGCTTCAAACTTTAAAGCCAGCCTTAATTAATCATCCACCACTGATAAAACAACGTTCTGCTCACAGGCATCTCTAAATCACAGTGACAATAGTATTCTACCAACTGAACCATAACTTTCTATTCAAAACTCAATCCTGGTGCATGTCTCTAGGCATAATATTTTTGATGACATAATACACAAATTTCTATACAGGTAATGGAACCCCCCACTATGCTAACAAGTGTGGTATTAACACAAGAGGCTATTACACTAGATTGATTTCCTTGTGTGGTTTTTTTTTAAGTTTTTTTTTTGTAAAAAGACCCAAGTATTAGTGAGATTAAAAAAATCTAATCTTGAGGCATTGGGCCACTGTTATTTGTGCTCCATTGAGCTCATCAAATGTTGGTGATTGAATTGAATGTGTCACCAAAACTGTCATATTGAGGAAATGAAGTTGACAAAACTCTAGTAAATACTTGGGCAATTTATTCACTGTTAGCTAAATCTCCAAAAGTCGAAAAAGTGTTAGGCCAAATAAAAAAAATATGTTTTTTATGTCTCCAACCCTAACATTTTTATAAACATTTAAAGATAAGAAATTCTTAGTCTTCTTGACCTTCATGCATGTCTGTTTTCTTTCCCCAGTGATGTCTGTACATATTTCATCAAACTACCACAGAAGGGGTATTCTGACTGACAGTTTGTTTGTTTTGGGGTCAAAGCCATATTTTTCAACAACAACAACAACAACAACAACAACAATTAAAAAGATAAAATAAAATAAAATGAATTCCTGACCTACCTACCCTATTTTCTGAGGCCAAATTATCAGAAACACAGAATTATTTTTTCACCTAATTTATAAACAAATTAGAACTAAATAGACAGAATAAAGGAGACAATTGTAAAATATTTACTAACATCAATAAAATGAGTATGTATACAGTCTGTTCACAGAGCTAAGGCAAAAATAAAGAAATAGTTTGTTTCCGATAACATGACTTCAGAAAATAGGGTACGTAGGTCAAAATTTTGTTTAATTTTTTTAAAAAATTTTGTTGAGAAATTGCCTGAGGGTCTATGATTCAACCCTAAGATAAGATACTCATTAGTCACAACTTTTGAGATGGTTTGATGAGGTGTAAAGAAAGTATGAAGACAATTATATGTAAAGTAGATGAAGACAATATACAGACTGTACTTTCCCTGGAATGAGAGTTGGAAAAAGAAATGACCACAGATACTTTGACAAGAAAATTTACACAGTAATAGAAGAATACAATTCTCACCATTTTACCTCTTTGAATGAAAAAATGTTTAGGACTGGTGACTTAACCAGGGTCAGTTGGGTGATCAGACAAGTTTTTTATTTGGCCTTTTGTAGCAATAATAGTCTCAAGTATTGACAGATGACGACAATTGTTAGCAAAATATGAATATTCCTATGGGGTTGGGGGGGGGGATAGATGTACCGAATTAGTAAGAAACGTGTTAAGTCTGTGTACATATATACATCAACACACACTTCACTGAAATGTTTCATTTTCATAGTTTAGGGAAATAGGAAATACTAGTAGTCGTAATAACTCCCCAAAACAACTATGTCAGACTATGTAGATACAGTGTGTATTTTACCACATATTTAGTCCTACTAATTCCATGTATAATTTACTTATTATTCAAGTCATATCTGAAACTATTCAAGTTCCTATAACGTATACGATACGAGTTACAATTACTACAATCATCTCCCCTCACTACGTATATACTTATAGAGTCAACGAATTAGCTAAGCTGATTTGACTAAAATCTGGTTGGGACGCGATAGCTTCATCACGTTGATGTGAACGCAGTCGGGGTTAGCATAGATTTCTGTGCTAGAGAAATGACTTAGTCTAGCTAGACATAGTGAGTGGATCCGAGATGATCGTAGTAATCTCGTATATGAACTATACTAATGTGAAACCAATCGACAGTTTCGCTACCTTTGCACTAGTCTCAGTACTAATCTAAAGAAGACTTTCGTGGAAAAAGAAATACTATAATTCGCGGTGAATTATGAACGCGCCATAATACCTGATTTGAATAATTGAAAGTTAGCACTGAGTATACTATGCGATGAACGACAACTTGTCCTGTACCTACCAGGTTCAAGAGAGGTTCGTAGAATTCGGAACCAAGCGCTGAATATTCTTAAAATTTTACTGAAATGCAAACATTTTCCTTATCAAACTTACCCGTTGATTAAAGTGATGAAACAGCTACAAGTGTTGCTGACAGAATATTGTATAATTTCCAGCAGTTCACTTTAGTCAGAATAGTAAATGATGTCACTTCTTTCCATTACACGAATACTTCCGGGAAAGTCCCTTGTTTGTGTGTCTGTAATTCATTACTCCAATGTATACAGTTGTGCTGTACACCACATCGCACAGATGGTTGTTGTTGTTATCAATGTTGTTATCGTTGTTGTTGTTATTATTATTATTGTTGTTGTTGTTTTAATTTTGTTACAGTGCAATTTATTTAAACAAAACAGGATTGGTGTTTCGATAGCATTCCTGTTGGCTTTAGACGGATTCGATACTAAATCTCAGAAAAATAACTACGAGATGATAATATAAAAATATAAAAAATGTGAATTATCAACCACCATTTCACGCATGGTTTGTGATAAAAAAAAATAATATGGAGACATCAGAAATAATTAAAAGTGAAATGCTAAGGGTATAATCACAAAGTTATACTCCCACCAAATTGCTATTTTCTTTTCATGGTATTGGTAAGGCCAAGTCTACAAACAACCCCAACGTTCGAAAGTAGCATTCGCATATTGTGGAAATTCCAAAAAAAAGTTGTTAATGACCGATGTTTCAATCCCAGGTTCTTGGATTAGTGTTATCTTATCAGTGACGCTATAACGATTATATAGGAATATTCTTTAGTTCATGACCAAGTTTTGGTAAATCTCTGCCAGACAACTTCAACTTTGTCTTTTTTTCTCCTCCATCGTCGCAGCGACCAAGACCTACAGAATCTGATGATGACGTAAGATGGAATCATGATATGTACATTGGACAGATCTTGCAAGTATTATAAATCGCTAGAAGCACGTATACACTCTGGGGATTCCGACTCCGTCGTTGAGTGAAACGAAGATTTGTCGGAGTTCTTGAACCATATATTTTTCAGAGCTACACGTATTTATAGAGGCAGCCCCCCCCCCCCCCCATCACAGGTTGCATGCACGTGCATGCATCGTTTCCACGTTTATACGGGTGCAATGTATTTTATACCCACAAGAAATGACTCAAGTTATAATCTTACATTTAACTCTTACATCTTTTCTTGACAATTTTCCGCATCGTTGTATCAAAACTAAAAAAGGTTATTTTTCCAAGACTGAATTGAAAGTCACATGTTTTGCACATTTTTCGGGATTCCACACTCTCAAAAAAGGAGTCTTGTTCCTCTTGGGGTTGCCACAAATAGCCTGTGGCTTTGAGCTGACAATCCAACCAAATAAATACATCATAATTCGAATGTATAACACAAAGAAAGGGTGATCTTGCTTGTACATGTTTTAATCGGTAGCACGAGACCCTCTCTCTATCATGTGACATCACTAACTTCCTTGAGCCAACTGCATACTTGATTCTGTTAGATTCGTGCCATACATGCTATGTGTTGTATTTTAGCAACTTGACAAAAAAATGAATAATTTCTCAATTAAATCTTAAAATGATAGTTCCAAGCTTTTAACATATTACACTCAGGAATCACACCGATAGTAAAACCACCATGATCGCTCACTGAGGCTACGCCGGTGTATCAGTTAATGACGCTGTGACGTCACGGCGAGGGAATACCCCACTGTGCTATTTTTGTACCGTGAAGCATGTTTTCAATGTGGTTTCCAATTGGAGGGGAGGATTAATATAAACCTGAGAGCTTCATAACTATATTTCAAATGTCCGGTTTCACTTGCTCAGAAGAAGACAACGTTTTTCTACAGCTGACATTGTTTGTATATTCGGAAATACGGAAGCTTGTGATCGAAGGTGAGTAGATGTTGGAGCGAACGCTGCCACAGACCACTTGCACGTCCATTGTCTCTGGCACCATTCCACGAGTATGCGTGGGTGTCGCTCTGGAAATATGCGCTCCGAGGGTTCCGACACGTAGGCCGGAGTGGGTCAACGTGACGATACCCTCTCAGCTCATATTTCCAGGGCTAGCGTGGGTGTTGAATGCCATTCATGCATTGTCTATTGGGCTAAGTCAGGTGCAGTCAACGAACAGATTGTGGCTTGTCATTAATCATATATTCATACCAAAAATGATGTTTTTATAGAATCGCTCCCCCAAAAAAATTGTGAGGAGGGTACTTCACTGTTCTTATGTGCCCGCCCACTGGTGTCAAAGGATATCTGCCCCCCCCCCCCTCTCCACTGGGTTTCAATTTGCCCGCCAGCCCACTGCCCACCCCGCAATATTTTGAATGATTTACCCACCCACTCTCCACCAGGAAAACGTTTGTGCAATTCCACGATATCATGGAGGTATATTGGAGGGAGACCCTTACACCTCCATGACTATACCAATAATTCATTTTGGCATACACAATGAGTGTTACCTTACAGACATCATCATGTTTTACCCTCCTCCTGTATGAAAATCGGAACTTCTCCGCCACACTGAGTTTTCCCTTGTTTGCCCCCCCCCCCTCCTGCTACCGATGGAAAAATATACCCACCCACTGAAAAACAACAGTATATGTAGGGGTCTTACTTCAGACCCTCCACGTTGTGGTGGAGGGTCTATGTTCATATCCAGTTGATTCAGTATTGCCATGGAGGTACTAGTATAGCTATCGCCATGGTTTTGGAAACTAAATACTAGTATAGCAGTTTACTCCCAGACAAGTATATGTGTCAATGTGTCGTTGTTGTTCTGAACCTGGCGAACCAATAACGACCCAAAGTTCCAAAAGTAAACCATTCACAAACCCAAGACCCATAGTCAGTGTCGCATCATCATCATAAAAATGCCTCTTTACGGTATAGTAGTGGAACATGCGAGTAACAAGCGAGTACCGCTTTGCGACAGTGGAAAGTACATATGTCGAGTGAATTTTTCGAGAGACACTGCTCCTCTTCGAGGAAAATACAACCTCCGTGGTCTAAGCTACTGACACCCCCACCTCTGTGTTTTCTCCCTATTTTCAAATAATAGCTATACCGTGATGTAGGCTTTGTACGTTTGCGCATAGTGTCTATGGTTTGGGATACATTTATTGTTATTGTTTTACAACTGAAATCCATAGAATGTAATATAATAGAATAGAGTAGAATAAAATAAAATAAAATAAAATAAAATAAAATAAAATAAAATAAAATAAAATAAAATAAAATAAAATAAAATAAAAGGAATAGAATAAAATAGAACAGAATAGAATAAAATAGAACAGAATACACAATGGAAATGTTTTTTTTGTCAGAAGTTTTCCCCGTTTTAATTTAATAGAGAGTTCAAATGGTAAATCTAAGAATCCTAAAGTGAAAGTTGGGGAAATTCCAAACTGGCTTTTGTTTTATACTTGGCACCTGTATTGTTTTCGCTGTCATAGTGTTTTTTCCCAATCTGTAACCATGGTAACAGTACTTACTTTTTTTTCTAATTTGCCATTGTTCCATTAAATTTTATAGTCATACCTTATCTTCGAGATGTAAAATATTGCGTCACTAGTACTTTTTAAGATATCGCATATTTAATCACATTTCACGGTTGCACATTATATGTACCATAAAGTGTACCAAGGTTACGTTATTTCCTATTTTAGAAGTGAAAATTTGTGATACTTTATATTTTCTTCTGTTTTATGAAAGTTCACTTCGATAACAACGTAGCAATATAAGAGTATTGCGCCCTCTTTGTCAATGTACATGTTTTCTATCGTTTTGGTTGTCACAGTAGTATTTTGGGGTTCCATATTCTCCGTCCCATAGACTTTTCGGTTTCAGCATATGAGATGCCAGTTTTATATAAAATGACAAATGTTAAAGTTGATTTATAGGAGTTAGTATATTTGTATTTTAGATTTTAGCCGTATATATGTTAGGATAAATACATAATGATATGAGAGACTGACTTGTGAAATGTGTCTTTTATGACAAGCACCATAGACCTTCAACATGTTATGAAACGTTCATATATATAAGGTCACATTGTCAGAATAATCATAGTAACTCGTGTTTTTTATATTTAACCGTGATGATGACATTAAGATTATCTATTATCAGTGACAGTATGACAACTTATCTAGTCATTTCAACTCTAGGTAGATGTACTGTTTTACCAGTGGTGTTAAATTCATTCATTCGTCCGTCCGTCCGTCCGTCCGTCCGTCCATCCATCCATCCATCCATGACAAAAAATGCCTCGAGGGTATTAATGGAATGTAAGGAATGTTAAGTGTTACTGTATGCGACAGTTTTTTGTGGCAATAGTTGTAGCTATGGTGGTGAGGTGGTGGCGGCAGTGGTACGGTGGTGGTGGTGGTGGTGGTGGTGGTGGTGGTGGTGGTGGTGGTGGTGGTGGTGGTGGTGGTGGTGGTGGTGGTGGTGGCGGCGGCGGCGACGGCGGCGGCGGCGGCGGTGGTGGTGGTGGTGGTGGTGGTGGTGGTGACGGCGGCGGCGGCGAGGTGGTGGCAGCAGCATGGTGACAGTGGTGGTGGTGGTGTTGGTGCTTGTGGTAGTTGGCAGTGGCTAGTGACTCTGGTGTCAGCAGTGTGTGTATGAGGGATCAGCCTCGTACAGTGGTAAACTATAGCACTGGTATACGTAATATCGGTTTCTCAGATTTAGTGAGTTTCATTGCAAGTATAAACTATTCTAATTAACGTCATAACTATTGAAATACATTTTCTGATACTAAGTATAGTATAATTTCAAACAATAAATAGAATATGTCTAATTCCCCTAAATACTGTAACATTAGACGCCAAGATTGAAATATACTGGCTAATTATATAAATTCCTTTCTCAAAATGAAACTGAAAATCAGAGACGAATCTATGGTTATAACAGACTAAGAACTGGAGACGTCATCTGGGCCAGTAACAATGACGTCATATTAAGGGAGTTTTTGAAATATTTGTGCGCTACTAGTTGTTTTGGTTTCACTTTTTACCCTCGGGTCCGCCCACGTCTGTAACGAAAGTTCCCTAATCAACCAAGCGGCATCAATTATCACTAAAAACTAAGTAATATTTGCATATTACAACAAATTTCCTTAAATATACACGGAGAATAGAAACCTCTGTAAACATGACATAATGGCAAATTAGTAGACTTATACGTCAACCTTAAAGTTGTCGACGTCGTCATCATATGTATAGCGCCCTCTAGCATCTAATGTGAGTATATAAAGCGAATGTGTAATCAACATACGTTACCAGTCAATGAAAGATGCTGTACACTAAGGTGTGCTACAAATCCCTGACTGGTGACTTAGACGATTCACAGTACAGACTTACTGGAGACATTAGGTGTAAGATCGGAGACAGCCGTGTTCAAGGTGAATCGATGTGTAGAAACTTTCCCATCCCGACTTCATCTAAAAATCAAAATTGGAACCTTGTGGAAGACAGGTATTTGAAGCCACTATGGTTGGATTAAGCCTATCTATGTAAACCTTGGAAATGAATTGTTCCGTGTTAAGATTAGTCTGAGTGATTTGAAGCTGACAATTATAATGGGTTCTCATACATGTACACTTCAAATCGAACGTTAAAGTTACACAAGCTTAGTTTGTATGCCATTTGACTCGAGTCAAAATATTTACATAGTACCACAGTTAAAGTATATAAGTATAATGTTAATATCAATACATATGCTTTCCATATATGGCAATAACATCATATTCTGGCACTGTTAGCATATTTGATATCATAACGATTTCCTCCACATTTTAGGTATACACGTACACACCCAGAAATGTATATAAACTCGGTTTGTGTTCCTTTAAAGTTGATTAATTAGAAATAATTATTGTTCAATGTACAGATTAATCTAAAATCTTGACATTTGATCGATTGCATAAAACAAAGTCGGGGAGAATTGGTAGGGTGACATCTTTGTTGACAACCGCTGCTTCAGCATAGACCCGCTTGTTATACGGTTCATCACAGTCATCCGTGGGTTCGTGCATTATATATCAGATGTAACCAATACACCTCAGGTTACTACTATAGATCATAACCAAGTTTAGATCGGAAATGACAACATGACCAAAATTGCATATATTAACTTATTATCCATTAATACATGTATACAGACATCACTTATTATACAATTCAATTTATTGCATTAGGTCTCTTGACCTATGAGCACACCGTAACAGTTATATATAATATTTGAAAACGTCAGTAGTACAGTAACAAAGGGGAACCATGCCACTTAAATGTATCATTTTCTGTACTTGTAGCAAAGACGAGTTCGTCTAAACAGCTTCCTTTGACCTCAGACCACCATAGAAAATCTTAGTGGTCTGAGCTTTTGACCTGTGTATAGCCAATTTGTAGTTTGGGTGGAGGGCTCAAATTCGTAATGATTATTTTCACACTTACCTTAAGAAACAATAAATTGAAAAGTAATGAGTATAAATTACCAGCTTATATCCGGGATCATCCGTGTCAAACACGAGAGAACAATTGATCCATCGTTACGGTAAGGCTGTGTTTGTGTGTGTAGTCACGAGTACGTATCGTTTTTTATGGTACGTGTATGCTTTGTACCAGCATCGAACAACCATTCATGCATGCATAGACCGATCTCTCACATATCTGTAAAATAAGGCCGACGCGACATGTCAGCAGTATCAATGGTCGCTGTGTTTGAAATGGTATTTTAACAAATGACCACTGCAGACAAAGACCGGTGTATGTTACTTATGCAATGTAATAACTATACAATGTATAAATGGTTAAGGCTTGAATAATTTCTAAACAAAGCTTGGTACCTGTACACTTTTAAAAGACGGTATTTTGGCATGAAGACGGTGTAGTTCCATATAGATTGGTGACATTTAATCAAATTGTAACGATCGTGTGAGAAATTATGATATATAATCTAAGAATCTTATGGTCAATAGTAAACTTTTTTCGTGGATATCATCGCATATTATATCATTTTACTTGCTGGAGCACTTGATATTTACAGAACCAAAACTTTGTATTTAGGCATATATCACATAAACGATAACATGATTTGGTCTATGTATATTAACAAGATGAGGAAATCATTATCATTATTATTATTATTATTATTATTATTATTATTATTATTATTATTATTATTATTATTATTATTATCAACTGTGCTAAAAAAGCTAATGAGAAGTTTATACCGGGTACCATAGAAAAAATGTATCGACACAAACATTATGCCAGACACGGTAATATTTTATGGAATATTTTGAGTAAAAACCTAGTATAAAATAAAGCTTGTGAACCCGGCTTGAGCCACTTTAAGTACTAACTTATCGAGGATATTGACCCCGTGTGTACGTATTACTAATTTGTTCACATTACGTTATTGTTTTATCTAATGACTCATTTAAACCAAACATTGTATTGCAAGATGTCGTCTGATTTAAGCTTAGTTAGGTATCAATGTATGATGAAATGTTACCTTAACTTGCGACATAAACTATTTTATGTGCGCATTTTGGTATGATTTCACCACCACCCGCAAAAAAATAAAAAATTAGTATTCTTGTATTTTGATGATCGATGTTTCTAACAATCACTATATTTCTAGAACTGAAGAAGGTGGGTGTGGATGGCGCCATTTTGGGTTACTCATACAGGTGTGCTATTTAAACAATGTTTGTTCGTCTAGCCTCTTTGTTTCAAGAGGGGCGATGACAAATCGACTGTCACAACCCACATAATCCAACATATTCAATCCTATTCTTAGCTATGTACGAATACGCACGATATGACAGCTTCTATTCTTCTTCAAAAGTGGCGCCATACTTGTCCAAATTGCAAACCTTTTATAGCGAAGCGGGGATTTCTACTGGCTGTAGTAGCACACGTAGTGGTACCGTGACTTTGTCAAAGAAAGAGCTGACGTCAAACATTCGTGTAGCGTATCAACATCGGCAATGTGTACCAGTATACCAACACTAGTTCTACAACCCGTTGCACATTACTGTTCACTCTCGTTGTTTGATACTAGCAACCACCCAGAAACCAATAGAGAAACTACACATGCTACACTAACAAGATTGAATGAAGACATGTTCTTGGCATATTTTGTCTAAATGAACTAACGTATGTACCATCATGTAGACATCAAAACATAGGCGCACGCGTCAGTGTCTGCACCTAGTTGCAGTACTATTTCATTCAGACTATATGTAGCAACAAATTGCGATCTACATATTCTGCGTCATTCAAGTTGTGTCAAATAGGGTGAACAGTAACCTGGAACACGCTGTAATTTCTATTCCAAACTAGAACATCTAGTCGACAAAACAATATCTTTAGTATAGAATATTTGAATTCCCTTTTATGCACACACGTGTATTATATTTGTATCTTTGCACTTATGAACATTTTGGATCCTAGAGGTTGAGGGTATTACTAACAATCAAAGAAGTTAAGAGACAGTTTACGACCACTGGAAAGGAGCGTGCAAAGAAACTGGCAGCTCAGCACGGTTCACTTAAAACTACGTAGATTTTACGTTAATCCTAACTTAAAATTACTCATAATTCGAAAAAAATGAAATTTCAACTCTAAAATGAATGATATACAGTAGCTCGGATTTGAAGACTTGTGACAAGTTCTTCGAAAAGTTCCGCCGCTGAGATATGATGTACTATGATGTACATCCGCCCTTGCTTGCAAGGCTTATTTTAAAGTTATTACTTTTGCTTTGATATATCTCAATATTTCAGTGACTTTACAGGCACGTTTATAGAATGAAAGTATGGAGTCTGGTAGCCCGATACCATGTCGGTTACTTTCAAGACGTCATCTTTCCCGGCGAGAGCATGCATGGATACCAAGCTCAGTCGCCTGAATCGTCAGTCGTCAGAATCGCTAGGAGTGTTGTAGTCTGGAAGCTATGATCTTTGGCGTTGATTCTCCTTCCACGATGGAATCAAAGTCATGGGTATATAGCCTCCAGACTAGGAGTTTGGGTATTCCACATGTGGGTCACAGTTTTTCAAGACACCGTGGTTCTTACTCTTTTACAAGGCCACCACGCTGCATAGACATTTGGATGACATTTTATAGTCTCTTGTGATTTCGTATAAAAACTCGTGAAAACTTTCAACTTAGCATAGTTTGTAAATATTTTAGTTGTGCGTCGTAAAATACGTGTTGTCTGTTCTCTTCGTAAGAACCTTTGATGTGGTCGTTGCTGGGTTGTCTAGCAATGTTGTATCTCAGACAACTAACACTGTCGTATGTCTATGCATAGACAGTGGAGAGGAGACCCCTCCACTGTCTATGGTCTATGTTGGTCACCTTTACAACATAAGGCAGTACGTCCTCCGTATTTTCACAAATGACATGTTTCTAAGATATGTGACATATACGTGGTAGTCAGATCAAGCGAGATCATGTAAACTTTAAGAATGTAATCTACAAATGTGTGATTTATAGGGGTTATACTAGGTAGGTATGCTGCCGATCGATCACAGTCCGGTCTATTATCATTCCTACATACTCACGTCAGAGTCAGAATAAGAACAATAGACGTGATATAAACAAAACAACCATTGTGCTAATCGCATCTTGAAGTCAGCTTTACAAGTGTCTGTGATAGCAATCTCATCAAAACTGTACACGCGGAGGTTCGACTGGAGGTGAGTTCGGCTTCAACCTACGATGAGAAAGGTCAGTTTTCCACGTTTTCATCAAGATTATGTTTGAATTCGTGAATTACAAAGCGACCGCACTGCATAGACATTTGGAGGGTCATATAAAAACTCATGAAACCTTTCAATTTTAATGTTGAATTTAAATTACGTACAAACGACACAAAACGATGGCAATAAAGGTGAATAAAGACATCTAGTCGCTTTCACCACATCAGATTTTATAGATTGTCACGTGAGAACGTTTCTATATCGTCTGATGCTACCGTGATGTAATCGTCCGGTGCAAACCGATCACATAAATAGTGCTATCTAGAGACTGGTGTCGTCAACTTTATTCTAGGACGTAAGTGTAAATACAAACACACATTTTGAATACTACTTTTGAACGTTTATGGATAAAATCCTTGAAAACTGTAAATAGCAAGTGACGCAAATGTGGATTTGCCCAGTTTTTGATAGGGACATACACATGCTGTATTGTTGTCAACAACAGAACAATGGTGTTACCCATAAATGGTGATGACTTCACCGGGTATGCCCCATTACACAATGACAAACAAATTTTGCTATCTTTCGTTCCTCCAAATGTCTTTGTGTTCTTACGTATCTACGCTGCACAAATTCATTTAATAACAGCATACAGCAATTTTTTTAATGTAATTCACAATTTTAGCAATTGTTGGTTACATTTTGTAAAGTGCATAATTGTTTCTCAGAACGAGGGAGACTACGCCATTGGAAGCAAAGCTGAGGGAATTTCCCCACCTTGTTTTGCTATTTTTAGAACTAATTATATATGCACGCATGTGCATTTCTGATTTCCACAATGGCTGCGTCATGAGGCTCTGCCTCAAATGATCGTTTCTGGTAAGTTTTTAGTCTTTCGTGAGACGAGTTTTACTTATTTTACCCACCACAGTGCAATGCCACATTCACTTGAATTGACACCTTAAAGTACGGTGGCTGAAAATCAAACATCACTCTCCGATCCTTGCACGCCGTGTCACCGTTACTGTTTAGTACTGGTTACTTTTTTTAAAAATGTTCGTCCATTTCTCACAACGTTCGAAATATTTCTAACGACTACTGATTCCATAAGAGAAAACAAACCAACACTAGTTTCATGGCATTGAAATCAGACGGAAAGCGCAGAATGATCACACAACGTTAACTGAAGTAGTTGAATTCCAGACATCGTTTATCAAACTCGTCCATCTAATATTGGAAGTTGATTCAAGGCGGATTGTGGAAAACCCAATTTTTCACCGGGTTTTTCCCGTCCACGCAGTATCCTGTTTCGACGGTTGTCTAAATCATGTCCAAACATAGGAATGGTGCAAGGCACTCATTGTTGCCTAGAAGTACCCAATCATCGGACACTGCTTTGTTGACAATATTAATAAAACATGACGAGTCAAGTGTTAGTTGGCTTAGCCGCTTACGATTATAATTAATATTATTTTGGTTTTGTAATATAATTTATAAAAGAAAACGTATGAATGCCAAAACCCTTTTCACTGCATGTAGACCTCACTGATATTTAGCACAGAGAACGTTACGCATCTTGCCAAAATTTTGCGGGACTCTAGTAATAGTATGCTCGCATCTTTTTGGGTATGGAATATCAGGCAAGACTCACTAATATTAATAAGTATACAGAAGGTACAGTTGTTTTTATTATGTTTGTCAAGTTTTTATTTCGCCAAAATGTTGACTTGTGGGAATACCCTGTGTTTCCACTCACTCATTCAGTATGCATCTCTGACAGACCCATAGTTTCACGGAATTCATTCATATATTGCTCCGGGATTAGGGTCCGGCAACTGCACCGGAATATGGAAGGGTCCGGGCGGGGGTCCGGGGAAGAGAGGACACATTTGATTGTAGACGCCTAAAAGGGGTCAACTTTCAAAGTAATATTTTCTGGATAATAAATAACGAAGTATTCAAATGAAGTCTTGACCGAATTCTTCTTGTGAAATGCTCTTTAGATTGTTCTTTTAAAGATGAACTTCACACGGAAATTTCGCCATTTTAAGAAAAAATAGAAAACTGAAGGCGGAAAATATTTCAATATTTGCCTATTAATACATGTGAGAACTGACAAACTGCCATGAGACAGGCTACCTGTGTTCGAGACTGTTCGGTCATAGTTCACAGTACGAATTCAAAGAAATATTATCTTTTACTATACGTAGGTTGGACACTAAATTGATACTTTCACCTAGTGTGCGAACCTTTTGTCCGTCCGGTCGACGACCGTAAGTTAGTAAGTTGTATAAAGTGAGGATGACTGACGCACGGCACGTACCTACGGAATACATTTCTATTATTATAAAGTGTGACGTAGTGCAATGACGTAGGCTACAGTGAAGGTCACATTGCTTTACTGTATAAAAACACACACTAATAACAACATCCCAATAATATTCCTACTGTTTATCGCACGGCTACATATTTTGTCATTGGAATTGGATCTTACTCTTTTTAACTGTAAACACTACTTTTGTGAATCCTGAAGATATCTTACTCACACTTCATTAACTAACTCGTTCAAGTGTTGTGACTAAAGTGACTCAAAGACTCCGCATGAGTAGTGGGGATGAGAGGTGTATTTGATGACTGATTCGCATGTGATTCCATATTTCGTTTAAATTTAGACTTTTGCGAGTGGATGCTTTATAACCTGTTATGGATAGCTGTGAACACGTACCGTCTTTTGGACATCGTATACCAGAATACCAAGGTCACGGTCGACTTGACGACTTATCTCAGCACTCACAGACTAACTTCGCACAACTGGAAAGACAAAATGAAAAGCTGGAACGTGAAAACGCTAATTTGAGACATCGGGTGAATGGCTTTCAGACGTTAGGTAAATTAACAAATTGAGTGTTCTGTGTGTACTAATAAAACTACTCCGTCTGGAAACGACAAGGTGTCACAAAGTTTATAACATGGTTCGGGAGGATACATAATTCAGTAAAAAAACATGCTGTACCGTCTTTTGTCGCTTCAGACTTCTTCGTCTACAATTTAATGCTTTTCAGGAAAACGCTTTTAAATGTTATCACTGATTTGACATGAATTATATATCGTTGACCGTCACGAGTGTTACAGGGGGAGTATCGATATTTATTCAACCAGCCAAATCGGCGTTATGGCTGCTACTACTACTATACTGTATACAGTAGGCCTGTGCGTCTCTATTACAACATAGTATTTCCCGTTACAACTCTACTCAATTAGAGGAAGTAGGAATACAGAATTGAAATAACTGATAATATGTTTAGGAACGAGGGTGTGTCCTATCCCATGAACTTAATGTTGCGGTGTTTGTATAATGTACCAAAGACAATCGTTGTAAGCTTATTTAGATGGTATATCAACCGAAGTCTTCATTCTTTTAATAGCTGGTATGTTGGACCAATCAGAACTCCAAGTAAAGCGACTCAAAGAAGAAATCGAAGTGTTATATGCATCCCAAAAAGCTAGTGCCAGAAACGGTTCAGGAGAAAGGGGTCTCAGCTCCCAAAGATGTGACCAGCTTAAACCAACATCAACTTTAAGGCTGAACGGACACACGGAGCATGACAGTCAAGGGGTGAGACATTCTTTCTGGTCAGTGTCTAGCAATGGCATGTCAGGGTTACTCACACTGGATGTGTTTCCGACCACCTACAGCTGTGCCATTACAGAGCTGGGTACTGCACGGCCACATTCGGGTAGAGCCACGGAGGTAGAAAGGACTTGTCTTATAGTGTTACCATTCTCCCAAACCAAAGGTGATATTTCTACCGTGACATTGCGAAATGTCTTGGACGGTGCCGTAAAAGAGGCCGTAGTGCCGTAAAAGAGGCCGTGGTTTACGACGATGGGTGTTACTATCTCAATGGTGTGGAGAGCTTCTTGAGATAGTGACACCAAGACAAGTCTCTTTGCTAACACTGGTACTGATTTTAAAAGTACACAATCGTTTTCCTTGCAAAATATTACCTATAGATGTCTTGAGAAAAATGGTACACTCTTGGTATGAAGTCCTCAAAATATCTTTGAAACCTTCACTTAAAAATACGAGTTCAAGGCAAATCATAATGACATTGAAATCCAGTTACCCAGAACGGGAGGGGAGACGTTTACCATTATAAACTGTAGTGCCCTGAGTAATAAAGAGGCATGTGAACATGGTGCCTTCATCTTTCTCAGAAATTCTTCGACAGCCAGGAAACTGGATCTGTTATGATCCAATGAGTAATTACATATAATTGATTACAAAGGACGTTTAGTGATAAGTTATTTATCTGATATTTTCCATTACAGACGCACAGTGGAAAACAGTACTCCTCACAGAATTCTACGAAAGGAGCCTTGCTGAATTCTGGCTCATATCTGACTAGTCAAGTCGTTTGTGATTCCTCCCCCTCGGACGTTGATCAAGAGACAGAAGCACATAACTCTAACACAGAGAGAAATACAAGTATGGCGTCAGAACATGGCAGTGTGAACTCACAATCTCCTGATATAGCACCATTACAGGTATGTTTCTTTTTGGCAAAAGTGTCATCTCAGAGAATGCGCTTTATACTCCACAAGTTCTGAAATTTCTTTCAGGTCACTCCTTGTTGCAGCACCGACCCTGTGCGACAGAATTTACCCTTTTACGGTTTGGTTATACTGTTCGAACAATTTCGGTTACATTTCTGGTTATTTCTCATTCAGAGTGTACATTCCGAAGAATTCCGAAGTGAGATACTTTCAGAAAATCGTCTCCAAAGCAGAAGAGCAGTAACTTCATCCAATGCGTCGTCTGCAGAAATGGTAGAAGTTCCCGCTGGGGCGACAGCAACCGAACCACGTGACATGGACAGATACGAATCATTTCCATCACTTGCAGTTAGAAATCTGGAAGCAGCTGTAACAGAGTTGGCCGGTCGTGATGAAATTTCTGCTTTAACAACTCACCTTACTAAAACAATTACCCAGCTAGTGAAAATCGACAGAGAGAACAATGCAAAAACGGTATATACTATTTTTTTAATGAATTTGAGTGGGTTTTCAGTCAAAACGGATAGTGAAGTTCGGATGTAAAAGTCAGGTGATGCCTTTTGTCCACTTTGCAGTACATTGCGCATATAAAAAGTCACAAGACTCGCCTTCAAGTATGACGTCAATTCCTATTCGATCGTGCAAAGAATATACGACAATGAACACCTCTTTGAAAAAAGTTGGAAGTTTTGATTTTTGTGGGTTGTAAATCAAATTTGGGCAAAATGAACACTCAGCAGTGATAGTCACCTGAATATTCCTGGTTGAATTATTTAATGTATGATTTATAAAGCATCTTTTTGTTCCTTTCTTTCTTTCAAATTTCTAAAAAAAGTACAGGTGACACGAAATTATATTTACGCATTTGGAAGTAGGGCGCCCTCTGTGTCAGAAATCTAGGCAACGCGACTGTCGTTAACTAGTGTACATTGTGTTCTTTTTATAGGTTTTGAGCAAAACTTTGATGTCCGAAAATGCAGAAATGAAAACACAAATTAGACGAGTTAAAGAAGAGTACGACGAGTTGTTGAGCCGTCAAATGTACGTACCATGGGATTTATTTAATACGCATAGATAATTTATTTACTCCTTCAATATCAGAATACCTATAAAACGATTGGTGAAATAGGAAGGTTCATTCGCGATATCGCAATTCTGGTTAATTTTACTTTATTTATCAGTTTGACTTTTTTTCCTATTTAGGGAAGAGATAGATGCACTCAAAAAAAGCTTACGTAGACTTTATGAGGATAAAGAAAAACAAGAGTACGAAATCGTCGATAAAGCACAAGTGGAACAAGCAATGAAAACGTCGTCATCGTCTCCAGAAACTAAACATTCAAAGGTCAGTTTAAACTACATGTAATGAACATCATTTCCACTCCATTCTCGGAAAAAAAATTACCTCTTTCGTTATGTTCGTACTAAAAAAAAAGAGGTTTCTCTCGAAACGAAAGGGAAATATCCCGCAAGTCGTTCGTATTTGTTCAGACTTCACCGTACATGGATGAAGTTCCTTATCGGATGTTGAATTCCTATTATCTCCCCTATATGCGAAGGAAGGGGCGGGAAGTGAGTCTTGGTTTCTGGTTATTTTCATTTCGTAAAGTTCATGATATCATTGTGTTATCCTGTTCTTATATTGATTCAGGCGGAGGACGTCATGCTAACCGCACCGCCCAAGAGTTCTGACATTGACTTTGACAAACTCAAGAAGCGAATCACAGAACTCGAAAAACAAAATAAGGAGGTTGGTAAAAAGTTATTTTAAATTCAAGCTGGGAAATATGTGTTGACGATAATTATTGATATTTGACACTTTAATATATTAATGTTTTGTATATTTTCAGTTATTTTTATTTCTTCATCATTCCCAATGTTTTCGTTTTCTTGTGTAATGTTGTCGGTGGCCGAGTTGTTAAACCACTTGCCCCTTACCACATGCGGTCGGGTTTCGAACCCATTCTGGGTACGATTAAATTTACCACACTGTATTAAAGTAAGAACAGTGTCGTTCAGTTTGATTCTAGTGAACAACGCAGGTTTTTCCCGGGTACTCCGGTTTCCTCCTGCAATAACACTGAACCTTCATCCTGTTCTTGGCTATTCCTGTCGGATAGTAAATAACAGAAAATAAAATTTAAAAAAATTAAAAGTAAGCCTTACTGCCAAAACTCAAGGCTATGGTTGTTCATACGTAAAGAATGACTGCGACGTTACATAACCGTGATGTATGGGTTACTAAATTTTCACAAAATTGTTTTATTCATATAGATTATCCACGTCAACCAACAATGGGACACACACTATCAAGGTATGAAAACAAACCTTGAAACACACATACGGGACCTACAAAGACAAAACCAAGAGAAAGACATCGAAATCACCAGATTGCGATCAGGACAGAGTCTATCTTTCGATGACAAGAGACAAAAAGATGTTGATCGTATGCTGATTGATGCTAGGAAGAGGGTCGAAGTCGAAGAGAGTGCCAGAGAAAGCGCTATGCACGATCTCCAATTAGAGAAACAACGAGCTGAGACGCTGCTTCAAAGAGTTGGTGTTTTGGAAAGACAAGTAACACAGCTTTTGAAGTTGAAAACTGGAATGGAAAAAGAAATCAAACGATTGAACCAGGTAACGTGTAAAAGCTATTTTACTTACAGGAGTTGACAAACTGAATTTTATTTCGGTGAAATGGCTCCGACTCTATGCAGTTACGAATGATTATGTTGTGTCAGAAAACGAAGGTGTTATTAAAAAGAATGAAAGTTCTAAGAAATATTGTTCACAAGATGTCTAACCAAGGTGTTACTTTATATTTAACTAAATACAGGCACTGGTTGAAATTCCTCCACAACCAAGAACCAGACAATCCGAAGGAAATCCAATGAATGCTAACGATATGAGAAGTCACATCGAAGCCCTTGAGGCACAAGTTCTCACCTACAAAGAAGACTTCGAATCGGAGAGACGTGATCGAGAGAGATTGGCCTCGGAAATGGACGAACTGAAAACGCAAAAAGAAAATGCTCAAGAAGAAAGAGATACATATTCACAACAGGTATTATAAGATAGTTTTTAGATCATCGTTGCGAGTGTCCTGTCATATTTACGGCAACGCAGAGAGAAAAGAAACATACCTGTAAAGGTCACGTGCTATATAAGGACACTTGGAATTCATACTGCCATGTTCTGACGCCATACTTGTATTTCTCTCTGTGTTAGCGTTTAATGTTCCTCTGCCTCTTGATCAACGTCCGGGGGGGGGGGGGAGGGGAGGAATCACAAACGACTTTTCGTAGAATCCTGTAAAGAGTATTGTTTTCCACTGTGTATCTTTAATGGGAAATATCACATAAATGAATTGTTATCATGTCTTCAAATATGCTCTGCCGTGCGAAAATGGTAGCCAACTGTTTTACATCCCACTTTCAAGTTCTACGAAATAAAACGCAATAGAAGACGGATAAATCGTTCGCTGGACGTTGCAATCGGGTGTCACATTCAAGTTCTTTCGTAATATTTAAAATTAACACATTTCTATAACTGTAATGAGTAATAATATTGATTCAATAAATAGGTTTATATTTGTTACAAATGTATTATGTCGATAAATATGATACTTGCATTAGGTGAATGTGGTGTACGTCATATCCAATACTAAGGTTATTATTAGCACACAGCTACAACTACCCAAAGAACACAGACAATTTCGACAATGTCGTGCTTTGATATTCCAAAGTGTTAGCAACCAAGTGATGTATGATCCCAGCAACGCTTTCTGTTTCCGTATATTGAAAGCACGAATTGTGATGTCAAGAGTTATTGTTATTGTCACGTGATTGACGGAACTATTTTGGTTGCTTTGTAACCTTAGGCCCGGTGGTATGAGGAAGACTTCCGTCGAGAACAAGAAGAAAAAGAGAGGTTACAGAGAATGTTGAGGTCTCGTGTCAGAGACGACGATTACCAGGTAGGAAATTGATCTAGACCAGGAAGAACTGATCGATTATTTATGACAGGGAAATGACCTTGAGTAACATGTAGTGCCGATGCGGAACCATTGCTTCCGCCTTTTGCTGTATAGATGTTCTAACTCTTACATATTAAAGGAAAAGTTGTATGTTCTTAAATTGTACAAGGAAGAAGCCTTGCCAGTTTTCACAAGGAAGTGAGTTTTTACAGATTTCGGAAATTATGCAATACGAACATTTCTCTAATTTAAAACACTGCTTAAGTAAGATACCCGGATGTTTCTGGAGGTGATAATCGAAAAATTGTCGTATTTGAAATGTTTTGAATCGGAGCCACAGCTTCCCCTGTACCCCTAACTAACAAAGAATGAACAAGCCTATCAGTTGAAAATATTAAAATATGAAAGTCCAAGGTTTACTCTTACCTTTGTGTGAAAAAAACCCTGATAGGCTGTGTTTAGAATAAGGAGAGCCCAAATTATTATGCATTCTGTATTATTATATTTCCTTCGTATAAAATGAGGAGAATGTATTTGAGTACTTAGTGTAATGACTTGTGAGTAAGGGAAAATGACCATGACTATGGCAAACCAGATTAAATTTGTTACTACAAATCTGAGTTTCTCGTCTGCATTTTCTTTCGCGCCACTTTATTTTGACGACACATTTTATGTTACAATATAACATTCGACCTCCACAAACTACAAACCTGAGTTTGTCGTATGTATTTTCTTTCATGCCACTTTATTTTGACGACACATTTTATACCATTCCACCTCCACAAACTACAAACCTAAGTTTGTCGTTTGCGTTTTCTTTCGCACCACTTTATTTTGACGACACATTTTATGTTGTTTACAGTATAATATTCCGCCACCACCCCCACCACCACCAGCGGAGAAAGAGAGGTATGTCCGAAGACAAGCTGAGTATAATTACGAAAGAGATCCGTACTATAGATATGGTCAATATCGAAGGGAACAACAAACCAACCAACCGCCAGCGTATTCAGCCCAAGATCTACAGCAGATGAGGTTTAACCAAACGTTACGACAAGTATGTCATTGTTTGATATTCAAATGTTATTTCCCACATAAGCTCATATGTCAGTCATGTACCAATGGTTATAAAAGAAACCATTAACTTATATTGTACGTAATTTAAATACTTCGCGCTTTTCGGGATGACAGTTTCTTGTGCTCAGTTTTTTGAATGAATGCCAATACCGTATCCGTTATTAGTATTTATGTTGTTAAGTTATCTCCAGGAAATAAAACATGGTACATTTTCATCAGTTGGCATCCTGGCCTTTTGCCAGAACTACCCAGCAGAAGATCAGATAGCACAAAACGGTTCCTCAAAATCAATAATATTGGTTTATTTGTGAGCATCTTCATTTGTTTGCTTATTTATATATTTATTTTATTTTCAAAGGGAACATTACTACATCGTGGTCAGCCTGGTTACAGAGACCATCGTCCCGATGGCTACCCACATCCTGGGCAAAACTTAGCAAGAAATGATTTGGAAATAGATGGTGTCGATGACATTGATGACGAAGGTCAGATTGAGGTTGATGTTGGGAGAAACCTAAAATGTCCCAGGTCAGTCTACCTGTCTATATTTGTGCATTATAGATTTTTCATAAGACTGTTTTCAGCATATAGTATATTGTGAATTATCGCTTGAAATAATTTGAAATAAAGTTGTGTGAAATTTAACAACTACAGACAAATGTTACTGTATTTTGCGTGAATATTGCCATAGAGGTTCTTCTGTTTATTTTATCATTATACCTGAATACAGACAGATCAATTTGAGCACTGATATTTAGTTTTATTCCTATTATACAAACATCGACAAGGATTGTTGTTTTGTTTTACAGATGTGAACGCGAGTTCCTGGAAGAAGACCAGCTGGAGTTGCACGTCGAACGTTGTGTGCATTAGCAATAGTTTGAGGGACCTACCCTGTGCAACGAGGTCCACTGTTGATTCCAACAGTGGGCCTCGTTGCACAGGATAGGTCCAAAGCAGTAGTTTCAGTGGTATGAATTGTACATAGCATATTTAACAAACTACATCCAAATACAGAGATAAATAGTTAATAACAGAAATTGTTTATCAGAAGTGAATGTGATGATATGGTATTGTTCAATACAGACCACTGTAAAGTTACTGTAGTTCTTTCCCTGTATATATGGAAACAACTTTATTGTAAAATCTAGAAACCGGCTGTGGATAGATAATTTTCTACTCTTTCTGCGCTCATTCCTTTTATTCGCTAATTGCGTAAGGTATGAGTGCAGAGAAACTCAGGGAAAAGAAGAGAACAGTTTAGCGCCATCATATCATATCTAGTCTGCCAGGTACGCCTTGACAGTCAATCTTTGTAAGAGCATGGCTGAGACACGGCGTATTTCACAGTTTAACCAATATCCTAACCCACAGACTTGTTTGTGCCTAACCACACAATAACATGCAACATGCACCAATTGAAGACAAATAAAATGCCAAGACCAATATCTGAGTATGTGGAATTTCTTCTATGACGATTGACTGACCCGGAGAGTGTTGTGCGCTCCTGTTTATCACAGGAATTAATTGAACTTTACCACCAACATTTTATCTTCTTTCTCGCTTTTTAAATTTGAAAGATTGTAACCACAACCTTTGTAACCTTTGTACTAGAAATAGTATGTAATAAGTTAATTATTTGTATTATTTGTTAGCAGATATTTAGTACTCGGTGTGAACTAACTAGTAACTTTCGTAGGAAATTACTACAGTTTGGCTTTTCAGTCTTGCATTTAGCTAATTGAACGTTTTGTAACTCCACTGTACTTTGAAGACCGCTACAAACTTTTTAACTTTAGTTCTACCATAAACAGTGGACCCCTACCATAGACCCGTCCACTGTCTATGGTTCTGCTCAGACAACTAAAAATAACATTTTGGCGTCCATTTAAACAGTTCAGAGAAATTAAAAGACCGACAGATTTGAGCTACAGTAGGGTGGAATTATTGGGGTGACTTTGGAGGTTCCCGCTGATTGGATCGATCGAAAGCACTGCGCATTGAGATCAAAGTTTCCAAAGTCTTCGCGTTATTCCGGCAAATCATTTGGGTCTTTATTTCGACAGCACTGTTTAGTCAAGAACATGTAAAGAGTTACAGGCCTGCTAAAGAAACTCTCCAATAAAATTAAAAAAGGTTTACGGGGATCGTGGTGTTTTTGTTAAACCACCAGTGTTATGTGTGTATTTTCAGCACCTGTGATATTGTGTTGGCTTCCGATGCTTGTTAATTTTAAACTGACGCTCTGTATTGGATTGTGTGAGGTGCTTATTTTGAATTTGTTATGTGTTTGCGAAAGCGCTAATTTCTTGATAGCGTTGCCGACTGTTTAAAATATTACTGAGTGACATGTGGAGCCAATACGACACAAAACTACCTTCCCATATTAGTGTTCACTAGCTCTGTTTAATACAACCATGCAGAAACGAATAAGAAAATGCACATGCTACATTTTAAGATAACATTATTGCAATTTCTTCCTACATTTTGTCTAAATGAAATAAACCATACGTACCGCAACCAGAGGCAGACAGTCATACGGACGCCATTTTCACCTTGACAAAAAGTCGCAAGAAACTATCCTATCTTGCTGTCTTATAAAGTGTAGCAGTATCTTCTTGGTTTCAGTGTAAATTGTATCAAACTGTATTAAACCTGAAATGGGCTTTAGGAAGTGTTGTTTATTACCCATTTATCTGGCGCTTATTATTGTGAAACTCGTGAAATAAAAATACTTTGAAATATTAAAATGAAAAGATTGCAAAATCTACACAAAATCAATATTTTTGGGGATGGCAGATCTTTCTAATATTCGTTCATACAAATAGGTAAGTTATAAGTAACTATTTATTTGACATTTTGAATTATTTGAATTATAGTTTATACTTGACTTGAGAAACTATAACCGAAAATCGTTTTAAAGTGGCAATAACAAACTTTTTACACTTTTTGCAATGCATTGAGTTATGAACATGGACTTGGTATATGTTATTTCACATTTTTTTCAAGTAGAAAAACATAGTGAAGCTGTTTTATCAAACAAAAATCCAAAAGAAATACCAAATTCTCATCCATATGGCCACTTTAATAAGTTATATGGTGCAAATGATCATTAAAGGTTGGTTTTACGACGAACAATCAGAGATACATATCTCGGGAAGTGGCATGCAATATTTTACGTTGAATTTATATTGTTTCATTAATAGGCCTACCTGTTCTATTTTGGCTTTTTGTATTCTTACCTTTTTAATATTTTGCTGATAAAAATGCAACATTTCAAAAACTTTGGATAACAGTAATTGTTTTGCAAATTGATATTTTCAATTGTTAAAAAAATAAGTTTTGAAAGAGATAATCAAAACTTGAAGATCGTGATCTGAATTTTATCATATTTGAAAATAAAATTTAAAAAAAAATAGATCAGAAGGTGTTATGTACACACTTAAATTCATTTTCGTTTTCCCAGATTAAGCTGCATGGAAGGCAAATGAGTAAAACAAAGCAAAAATTTAAAGTTTAGTTCATTTATATTACACTTATAAGAGAGTATTGTCTACGACCACTGGTCAGCATTTCTATATTGCGGGTTACCACCATATGTTTATTTCTGATATCTGAAATTCATCTCATTCGTATTAGGAGTTTTCAAGTTATTAATATATTTACTTTCAGTTTTGTAAAAACCACCTGTTTACCTTGGAGGCTTTCAAGAATTTGAGAACGTAAAGAAAGTTACATTACAGATTTGATTCCAATTTTGCATGGTAATTATTCCAATTTTCATAATTTTATTACTTCCATTCCTTTACCTTTAGAATGGTCTGTAATAGAAAAGCGTTTTTCCATTTTCCAAAGATGTGTCCATTTTTTAATTTATATTTATATATAATTGCTCATTAAAAGTAACATCATTATAAAAAACAATCTTTTTTTTCTTGTTCCTGCCTTTCGTTAATATTTATATATAACTCGCTATCGTGTAAAATGTCTATGCTGCAGTAAACAATGCCCAGTACATATGAATGTAGAGTGGTGTAAATAACACAGTTTCAAGCAAGATATACAGGAGCCGTTACACAGTGTTTCACTATGTTATTGCAATCATCGGACGACTAATTACAGTTCTATGAAGTTCCAAATTCTATCTTATTTAGCGTTAAAAAATGCTATCTCATGACCTATAATGATACACGTATATAATTCCATTTCATGTGATGTGACAATTAAAATTCGCCAAAATATATCTATTTTCATGTCGACACTTTGCCGAACGTAGCAGGCAACCGTGACAAATATGTTGATCTTTGACCTAAATACCCGTGGCTAATGCTTTAGTGGGAATAGTCACGAATTATACTAAACGAGATAACTATATGACACAATTACCGGCATCTTGTTTACTATTTCCGCTAAAGCAAATTACAGCCGTGGTATTTAGGCCAATGGTCGACATGTTTGTCTTCTAAAATCATGAAAATACCGTCGGTATTGACCTGTCCTATAAGTTACTCACCTGTATTTTGGACTGGGCGCAGACATTTTTTGTACTGTTCGTCATCACCACACATGCATGAGCTCACACGGTAAGGAATTTACCACGAATAACCAATATTATCAAACATACTAGATATTTGGCTCACGGCAACGAATGACCAAAATTTCACTAAAAATTGTCCGCACACGAGCGTCGCGAGGAAATTGCCATGAGTGAAATTTTGCTCAGCTGATTCCTCTATGGATTTAACGGCGTCGTTAGTTGTCGTCAAAATGGGTATTTTAATTAAAAGTGCAATTTGATTATTAGGTGTTCTGTTCACAGTTTGTTTAATCAAAAAACGCCGATTTAATTAAAATCGTGATTTAATTACACTACTGACCACCATAATTTTTATGCAATGCAATAACAGATATTTCAATGTATCACAGCTTCCAATAAATCTTTGTTCGAATAGGGAACTTGCAATCCAGACTGAGCATGCGCAGACGCAAAGGACTATGGGATTATCTGTGGTTATCGTAAAACCTAATCTGGAGCTACCGATAAAATAAACCCCCCACAATGGTCAGGGTAACTATGAATTGATCATTTGTGGTTACAAACAATGTAACATTATTGTTTACAATACTATTTGATCAGTATTTATTATCACATTTCCCATGATGCAACATTCAACATGGCGGGTTTGCAAGTTTCCCTATTGAGATCCAGCATCGTATTGGATCGTCTCTCCAGTCATCCATATATTTTGCTAACAAACTAACATACGACGGGGACGAAAAGATAACCTTCGTCAAACTTCGTTGGGTAATAATTAGAACGTTTTACCACAATGGCTCATGAAATTCGATCTTATTAGTAATATAAAGTTTGCTTCAGAGAGTGTCAAAATAAGAACTTGCCGTGTCGATTTCGATACTGTAGGTGCTGTCTTATACAGGCAAAAACTACAACTTTATTCATTGCTTGTGCTTTTTTTACTTATCGGAATTTCTTATTCACACTTTTTTCTCCTGAAATACCTTACTTGATATAATTGTTTAATGTGAATGATAACAGGACCCGGAGGCCCCGTGCTATCAGTATTTAGATTTGAACAACACGATCCAAGTTATCGCACTGTCGTACACACTTGCTCACTAACTCACATACACTCCCCAATTTTCCTTTGCCGCATCAGGAGAAAGGTATGTTTTGGCTTGATTGCGCGAATAAGTCACTTGTGTACACAACATGTCAAACGTAAAGACAAGTTGTCCGAAGCGCTGGAGTTGTACATATTTGACAGTCTGTCGATGAGGGCGTCATCTCCACTTATTAAATATATGGGTCTGACGCTTGAACGGTGCTGTAATGCTTCTTTGGGAGCCTTCAATAATTAAAGGTGGGTAGGGCCAGGGGAATAGGGGTCATATTTTACAAATCGGTTCTTGGGGGGGGGGGCATAAGGTAGAAAATGGAATTAGGGGAGGCTGGGAGGGTCACATTTTACTTCGATTCATTGTATTATCTAACTTTACATTATTTTGTGATTTTGGCATCCCATCGCTGCTGCTACATCTCACCTCTCACCAACACTTTTTCACATGTATTGTTATTTGAAATTCAGTGTTACACTTTTGCCTCATGGGTCTTACCAGACATGGATATTTATCAGATAGACAATGCATATTCATAAGCACTAAGGAGTCATGAATATTCAACGTTCATCTAATCCATATTCATATCTGCTATGACCCATGAAGCAACAGTGCACCACTGAAAGAACAACAGAGGTGAAAAAGAATTTCGTTTTGTTTTTTCTCGGCAATCGAACGAAATTTATGTGATGTGACTTAAAATTGTCATTTTTAAGTCATTCAAACTGTTCAAGTACGATTATGAATTAAAAGTATCCCCAACATGTACAGACGCGCTTTCTTAAAGAAATGTATACGACTGACCAACCCATCATTTTAAAGGTGTTATGATGGGTAAACATAGAATAACTAATGCCGTATTAAACAAAGGTGGTTGTTTTAGCTAATCCACGACACTTTCGAATTTGATATTTGTTAATTCAAGCATACATTATTTACTATAAATTAGCACAAACTGATTCAAATAATCGTTTTTTCTCACGGTTTTTTATCTTTGTCTGTAACAAAACGTAAAAACTCAGCTTGTTCAACTTCAACAAAGCGTTAAGATGGATATGTCACATTCTTGTTTTTTCTGAATATTACTGGGTTACAAATTCTAGAGGGAAAGCCGCTATACGTCCCCACATACGGGTATTTTAACCACAAACCACACAACTTTCACCGTCTATTCACCATGTGTCATTCTCCCCGATAAACAAACACCACTTCAGTGCGTAAGTGACTCAGAAAGGGAAGTCTTTGTAGAGAAATCACGATATAATCTTTTAGCGACATGTAAATCTTTTGTTAGTAGTGACAGCATCTCAAAAGACACACATGTAATGTAGCCACATTCAAGTAACCAAACTTAGCTCACCTAAAAGAAATAGATTTTTTGAGTAACGGAATTTTTCGGGATTTTGTCAAGATCTACGTAGCCAAGGACATGGAAACTTTGGCACTACGCCCCCATACACTGATGATGGATGAAATACACGGTTGTTACGTGAGAATTTCCCAAAATATATAATATATTTTTAAAAATGTAGATACATCAAACTGTTTTTACGATGTTAATGATACGATTTTTTTCACCAGAAACATTGGACTTCTAATTGTAGGTTTACAGGTGTAATGCACATTGTGTACAATGACAATTAAAGTTCTTCAATTCTCACAAAACTTTGCCATATGAAAGCTTGTTCCTGTACCTTTAGAAATAAAAAGAAAAAATCCATAAATTTGGAGGTTCATCGTCTTGTTTTCAAGGAAATCGTCAATCGTTATTTTCTCATAGATTTAATACAATATTTGGCGGCCATATTGGATTCTAGAGTGACTAAATTTTGCTATCAGTTTTACCTGTCAAAATGTCCATGGTGACTCTGTGTTATTTTTATTTGATTTTGAAATAGAATATTAGCAAAACTCAATGAGTTTATTTGCGAGTCGCATGCTACATTAAGTCCAGGTATATTGACAAAGTACGATCCCTGTTTCTAATAAATGGAAATTTCTGATGGTATTACCATTTAATTAACCCTCATGCCACAGACTTTGATCACCATTCAGCCCGGGGGGGGGGGGTTCACTTTATTAACGTGGTTAGAAAGGTTACCACAGAATGCATAATAATGATATATACTAAACTGTTGATTTTATATAGCGCTTTCCCACTCTGTGCTCCAAGCACTTTACAATTATCACCCCTGGCACGTATAGATCTATAGTGGCACAACAACCCTTAACTTCAACTCCCAGGGGTATACGATCAATTGCAGCCTCTATAAGTGTATAGGATTAAAACATTCACATTACAACCGCTAACCTTTAAGGTCCCCAATTATACAGCTGGGTTGACTGGGGTACAATCATGGTTCAATCTTGCCCAAGGACTTTAGCCATTCAGAAACAATGGTAATGACGAGGCTTGAACATGCAAAGCGAACTGTAGATTCAAGCCGGTCACTCTAACCATTTGACCATCATGACTCCATATCATTTGTTGTCAAGAGAGTCACATCACATAAACCATAGACCCTCCACTATGCATAAACACATAACTATTTACAGCATTGACGCACAGTCCTCGATGTAGGGATGGTGACTTATGTGACAAACACGTGTATATTGAAAGAGAACTACTGATGTTTATTTTTCACTTTTTACTTCCTCATTTCAAGGAAGTAAACACGATAAATGTTTAATGCAAACCAACCTCTGTTACTAGTTATACAACGCGGAATGCAAAGTTACAGAGAGAGAGAGAGAGAGTTCTTTGTTCAGAAAATAGTGTGTGCAATCATAGACAGTCGACTTTGAATTATCGCAATACAACAAACATAACATAACCTGAAACAAAACGTTGTCTGGCTAAACTAAAATGTAAACTAACACCCTGTCTGCTACATTATCGTCTGGCTCAACAAAATTTTACCAACATTGCTACATTTTATCGTCTGGCTAAAAAACAAAAATCTAAACTAACACCCAGTTTGCTATATTTTAACGTCTGGTTCGACAACAATCTTACCAAGGAATTTGTCGAGCAAGATAATAAATTGTAGCGATGTTAGTAAGATTTTGTTGAGCCAGACGATATTTTTTTTAAAAACATATCTGCTTATTTGGATTTAGTTTAAAATAACTAGAATCGTATCTAAAGTGAAATAAAGATACTGAATGAATATTTCGCTAAGCCTGGTTACAAACTAGAAAAAGAGGATGTCATATCGATTCATAATCAAAGATTTCAGACGAGCATAATAATGTCATTTCTCCTCTATTTAGTTCTTTTTTTCCATGCGTATTACGTCATTTTTGTTATAAAGTGTAGATACGTGTCATCCTGATTTTGACGATACCTGGAATGATACATTTCTGCCAAACGTCCGTCAACGAGATGAACATAGCTATTGTGTGAGAACAAAAAGATGACTTCCTTTGTCGTCAATAGAGAAACTGTTATATTGAAGACGGAAAGTTTTTTGGATCCCACCTTCACGAATCACGACTTAAAATTAGATATCTACAGATAGATGGAAAATGGTGTCCGTTAGATTTAATATAAAGGGCTTATCATCACAGAATGTATAAATACAGTTTTAAATTTGCAAACTTTATCAGTTCTACATCGTTTCGAAGAGAAGGTAAACAACCAGTTGTCCTGTTCGTCTAAGACAAATATTTGAAAGAGATTGAAACCTAGATATGGCATTTTCGTCAAGAAACGTTACGGTAAGTGCGATATTCAATATAAATTCAAAATGTTTAAGAGTTGGATTTTGGTATCGTGATTTCAAAGGTGATGTTCAGTGTGTGAAGACATTAGAACAGTAAACAGGAATATCACGGTGTTTCGTACTTTTTACTTTTTAGATTGCTGCTATCCTGTGCGTGGTGTATGTTTACGGCTGCCACTGCAACCCAGTAAAACGAGCAAGTTGCCAAGAACCTAGTCAAGGATTCCTCAAAGCCATGCTCAAACAGTACAATGCCAACGCTCTCCAGTACGCAACAACCCCTGGTGCACACAGCCTGCCTTCCTCTACCAGTTGTCCCGTTACCTATGGCAGGAATGCTCCAAAAAGCATCAGATCAACTTGCCCGTTTTATAACGTCGAAAAGACCAACCCAGACCAATACCCATCTACCCTTGTAGAGGTTAAGTGCTACGACTGTCCAAACTGCATCACCAATCTTGTCAGAAACAGTGACTTCCATCCATCCTGGGCTTGTGCTCGACTTACGTCTAAGGTCTGGGCGTTACAGAAGACCGGTACATGTAATGCACATGGAGTTTATGTCTACGAGGGAGTTGAAATTGATGTCTCGATTGCCTGCGTTTGCGAAAGGGCGAGAATATAAGGTCTGCTACTCAGTGATTATTGTTGATAACGATGACACAGCCTAAGACAAATGTGTCTCTTTTAGCTTTTACAGGAATACGAAAATACTTCCGATTTAGTTATGGAATATTCTGCTCATTTCTGTAGCTAAAGTAGCTTACTCTGCCATTTCTTGTTGCACCGATGTGCCTATAGAAACATTTGAAGTAATATGAAACGTTAGACACGTTGCTTATCTCATACATTGTGAGTTACTAGTATTATAGCATTTTGTTATTAATTAAGTTTTCAATGTAGGTATCTCAAGTTGTGTAGCTTTCCAATATAGATTTTGTTTAACGTAATTAGCTATTAGTCTGACAGGGTCTAAAATTTGTAGTTTTTAAATTCAATTCAGTTTTCTTCAAGTTATGAAGAGTTGATCTCTATATAGTGTAAGTTACGTTACAGTGACGTCATTATGTATGCTTTAAAAGCGTCTATAATTTTACCAAATTCATACCATAGGTGGCGCTGTACTGAGTGAGTTCACTTACAGTTATTATCTTTTGGGAAATTCTTGTATTAGATTCACTTTGAAAAAATATTATACAGTGCAGACTTTTATAATTTATATTGTTATTTATTCAATAGTATATTTATAATAATTATATCTCTGAAAAAAAAGTTTTGAAACTGTTTAGCGATTGTAATTTCTTTAAATAAATGCTTAAATGTAGAAAATAAAAGTTGTGAAACGTTACACTGTATCTTTATCTGACTTTGCAATTAATGGTTTTGTCCGTTTACACTTCTACCCATCCCTTGAGAGTGGGAAGAGAATTATTTATATTGAAGCCCGCCCTCTTGTGGGCGGAAGATGGTATATCTTCTGGTTATTGTTGAATCGTTGACTGATGCTCTGATTGGAGTAAAGAACGTTTGTTCAAAAGGCCATGCATGATTGTGTGAATGTATGCGAGAGTATGTGTGGGTATATCCGAGTCCGATATAGTATAAGGGAGATTCAGTTTCGCGTGCTAATATTATCACCATGACAACATCACTAAATTGTTGTCAGTTATATATATATAGTTATTGACAACTTCTGATCTGTAACGTTTTGACTACTGGCAATTATTCAAACCATTGCCAAATGTAATATACGAATAATTGGGTAAAGGATTCTGCTGTGTGTGTTGTGTCTCTGTTATTGTTATCCTATCCCATGAGTGAAACATCAAGGCAACTTCATTTCGAATTCTCCTGCAAGTCTTGAATTGATTGTTCATTAATATAAGTTAAAGTTGAAAGATGTACATTTTGTATTTCAGATATATTTCAGGATAAATAGTAATAATCGTAGAAAATTTAATTACCTTTTCATCTTTAATGATTTTCTAAGACTAGTAGCTCTGACTAGTAGTGTGTTATGTTAATATGTGTGTGAGTGTGAGTGTGTGTGTCTGTATGTGTGTGTGTGTGTGTGTGTGTGTGTGTGTATGTGTGTGTGTGTGTGTGTGTACGCAAGCGCACATGTTCACACATAAACGAGGGTGTACTCAGTAGCAAAGCAAACTTGGGCTCAATAATTGTATGTGGTTTGTTGTGGTTTTCTATTCCGAATGATCCGAAACAAGCTCTGAGTCATTACAAAACATTGTTTGCAATATACGTTGTGGTCAAAGAATTACTCTTTTGTTTATTTGGTTTATTTTACGCAACATACTCTCTCCCCTCTCTCTCTCTCTCTCCCTCCCTCTCTCTTTCTCTCTCTCTCTCTCTCTCTCTCTCTCTCTCTCCCTCCCTCTCTCTTTCTCTCTCTCCCTCGCTCTCTCCCTCCCTCCCCCCTCCCCCTCTCTCTATCTCTGTCTCCCTCTGTCTCCCTCCCTCTCTCTCTCCCTCTCTCTCTCACTCTCACTCTCTCTCACTCTCACTCTCACACTCTCACTCTCTCCCCTCTCCCCCTGAGTCTCTCGATCTCTCATTCTCTCTCTCTCGATCTCTCACTCTCTCTTTCTCTCACACATCAGGGAATCAAACCAAATATACGATGTGATCAAAGCCATCCTCTGTTTATTTTACACAACATGCTCACACACACTCACACACACACACACACACACACACACATACACACACATACACACACACATACACACACACACACACATACACACACACATGCTCACACACACACACACACACACATACACACACACACACATACACACATACATACACACACACTTACTCACTCACTCACTCACTCACTCACTCACTCTCTCTCTCTCTCCCTCTCTCTCTCTCCCTCTCTCCCTCTCTCTCTCTCTCTCTCTCTCTCTCTCTATCTATCTCTCTCTCTCTCTCTCTCTCTCTCTCTCTCTCTCTCTCTCTCTCTCTCTCTCTCTCTAGATCTCTAGATCTCTAGATCTCTAGATCTCTCACCTTCACCCTCTCTCTTTTTCTCACACACATCAGAAAATCAAATCAAACTATGCAAGAATATTATTTTCATTTAAGCTTTGGATGAAATTAATAACCAAATGTACAACTTGTAATACTTTGACAGTAAACAGTAAATTTATTAAACTATCTAAATAGATACAAATGTATAATATGCTTTATCAAGCTTACTGGATGTCGTCACTAAAATGTAACTTACAATATATAGATGGGGTGTCTGTGGACATTGAGGGATAAAATTTAAACAATAAATATTTGACCCAGAAAGATTATGGCAGTTATATGTCTGTGGGTGCTTGTGTTTCAAAGATGCTACGTTATAGATTTACTAAACATTAATAATCTGCTGATCATACCGCCACCTAGTGGTCAGTTGTAACAATGGAATTTGTCATTTCGATGAGGATCGTCGACAACTTGAAGGACAGATTAACAGATCATTGCTAAAAACTTGCACAAAATGTAACTCGTTATATCTGTTGTGAATCGACAGCAAAATTGTTTGAAACAGTGATCAACTATATTAGTAATATAATACTTTACTAAGACCGCGATTATAAATATAAGGCAACATTCCCGACCATTTTCCCATTCCCATTTCCCATTTCCCATTTCCCGACCCTAATTTAAACCGCCAACCTCAATAGTGAGAAGTTACTTCTACTTCTATGTTAATTATCTTGTCACAGTATCGTTGGGGTTTTTTTCTTCAAAATTCTACAAACCAGGTATTTCAAGATTGTAAGTTGAAGTACAGTCTGCATTGTTGTATTTGTTTACTTCACATGGAATTGTCTTCATTTACTCCTTGTACACCTCATCGGACTATCACGTGATAGATAGAGTATCGTGGCCAACGCGTATCTTCTACCTAGCTTATTTTATGAAGTCATGTTATCGCAAACAATGATTTTTTTTAATTGCCTTATGCTAGATTTTAACTACCGATGGTCTACTGAAAACATGGCGCAATCCCTGTGTTTAAGGGCTAACATGAATAAGTTACGGTGTCTAAAGTTGATATGCACGATATATTTTAGCCTCAGGTAATATTGGCTTGCCGTTAGAATTAATAATACTTGCCGTAATTGCTATTGAAAAAAAGTGTTCTATATTCTATCCCTGAGACATACACATGCCAGTGACACGTTGATTTCAACTGGAGAATATTCATAATAACCCTTAGAATTACAATTGTCACTTTTCTCCAAAACCCACACCTTGGTTGTTAGTTTGTCACATGTCCAGTTGGGGTGATAATCGTCACGGCGAATTAAGTCTGTGACGCAGTTAGGACAGTTGTAACACTCGGCTTCGACTAAGGTGGTTGGGTAGCGGTTTAAGTTCGTCTTTTCAGTTTGGTAAAACGGACAAGTTGATCTCACGTTCGATGGAGCATCGCTTCCATACGATATCGGACAGTTGGTAGACGAAGGCGAGCTACTGGTACCAGCCGTCGTTGCATACTGGAGAGCGTTGGCATTGTATTCTTTCAGAATGGCTTTGAGGTCGTCTTGGTCCGGTTCTAGGCAACTTGCTCGCTTTACTGGGTTGCAGTGGCACCCAATTACAAACAATGCACATAAGGAAACAGTTATCTGGAAAAATAAAGGAACTCCGTCAGTTGGATTCAAAAAATGAATAGGTTTACATGGACTAAGCATTTCAGTGTATACATCTAGTGATTTCACCGTTACAGCCACATTAGAGAGAGAGAGAGAGAGAGAGAGAGAGAGAGGGGGGGAGAGAGAGAGAGAGAGAGAGAGAGAGAGAGAGAGAGAGAGAGAGAGAGAGAGAGAGAGAGAGAGAGAGAGAGAGAGAGAAAATGTTCATTTTTTTGCTTACCATGAAGTTATTGGAAATAATTGTCATTTTCGCAGTTAGTATTGATGTGGAATATCACAGTTAAACAAGAACAGTTCTTCAAGATTTCGTCCAATTGGTGGCAAACGATATGATGTTAAAACAGATTGAAACACCCAATTTATACATTTTGCCAAATTATACACTTCCAAATTTTATTTGATCTCGACATTCTGGAAAAAAAGGGAATTTTGTAACTTTTCTTTAAAAGTAACATAGGTGAAACGATTTAGAAGATCGTTATAACAATGACGACGACTAATTGATCATACATCACGTGGAAACCCTTGTAATTAGACTAAGTTATTTATAACTTCCATTTCTGATCTATCACTCAAGAATATCCGTACACATCTGAGGAATGTTAAAAGGTACGTTGTCGTACAATAGACATGACGTCATCGGATAACTGTTTTAATTGACCGTTAGTTTCCCTTCTCGTCCCACCTAGAAGTGGATATGGATATGGATAGGAATCACGTTTTAGGCGTTAGAAAGTATGGAAGTAAAATAAAACTAAAAATGTTTCTTATTTGGTCACCTCAAGTGACTATACAATGTATGTATATTGTTTTTTCTCTTGTGTTTTTTAAAAGAATACCTTGCTTGTTTCGAACGTTCATACGCAACATTGGGGTGATGGGTCAGTTAGTAAGAGACAACGATACTTCCCCATTCCATTGTTTGTAAAGTACTGTTCATAGCAACGGTAAATGTGACCGTAGAGTGGAGAACAATTACCCCTGACATATCAACGGAAATATAGTACGCGTACGGCTTGTGTCCACGACGCTTTAGCCGTGTCAGTGAGTCGTGAAGTGTTTGGGTACAGCAGAGATACGATCTATTAAGAAAAAGCAAATCAGATTGTGTTGAATTATGGTCACCCTCGCAATGAGTGTACTAGAATTAATTGTTCAGAGTGCAATTAAAATGTCACGATTCGAGTCTTATTTTGCAACGGATGAATTTATTAATGTCTCAATGTTTGATTTAAAATTTACCAACTGGAATTTATAACATTGAATTATTCAGACATGATTGAGGCATGCGCAGTTATGATTCTTGATACGTCTTGAATTGCGTTGGGGATAACAAGCTGTCCAATTTTTTAAAAAGGTAATAGCAACTCAAATTATATGCAAGAATGACACTTTGTGGCCCAATCTGATTAAAATCTGATGACGGGAACTCGGAATTTCTTTATTTACCTCCTACTTTTATTGTCATTTGTTCTTCAAGTTTTTTTTGGTCTATGAATGTTTGATATCTATCAGAGTATATGTGGCCCCCTACTGTAACAGTACTTTCAACTATTTTTACACTCATTGTGCGATCTTCATGTTTCCGAAATAACATATTGAGATACAATACCTATACAAGTTTTGAGTTATTTAAATAAAGAATAAAGTCCTTTTTTTCCTTTCGGGGAAACTACATCTGAATATTCTGAGCGTAAACAAAAATACAGAATTTCAAAATCAAGTTCCTATTCTTGGAAGGTTGTAGTTTACCGAGAAAATATGAAAACGAACTAATTTTCTGTTGATACATATTTTTTTTAAAAAAGGGAAATGAAAAATAAATTATCTGTTTCTCTGAATTTGGCTCCTTTACTCAGGGAGGGTTACAAATAATGGCCAGTCACTATTTTTGCATTGTCGGAAACCAGTGCATATATCACTTCTGTGACACACCGAAAATTCCGTTTAGACGGTGCCGTAAAAGAGGACATTAACACTTTTTATTAAATTAGAGTTTAGATTGTTACTAAGGTGATAGCGTAAGTCCGAGCACCTGAAGTGGGAACATTGGTTTTTTTCTTCTGACACAGTGCGTACAATCGTGCGGTCACTGCCACAAAGGGGACAATACTTTACGACGTTGACCGATACTTATTCACTTTCATTAGGCTAAAGGTGTCGCACACAGTGGGGATGTGATAGCAGAGACAAGTTACCATGTTGATAATCACTGACTTCGAAATTAAAGAATAATTGAAGGTATTAAATCATGAAATCCATGTGTCATTTTTTCAACAGAAGTCTTGTTTCTTCTGCACTGTCAAAGAATAGCAATGCCTCATCACTTAAAATGGGATTGGGTAAAGGATCCTGCTGTGTGTTGTGTCTCTATTATTGGTAGTCTAGAGTTGAATTGTGTCTATCTCTGTGGAAAATGTCTCATGAGTGAAACCCCAAGGAAATTCCATTTCGTGTACTTGTCATATACTAACATGTCTATAACATCAACACCAGAAATTCAAAGTTGTGCAATGTCATAAGTGTGAATGGAAGTATTTGTGCTATGCATGTTTTGTCATAGATTTCGGATGAATTAACTGTTAGCTCTATTTTTCTGTGATGTACAGAAGTCGTGACTAAAACTGGACAAACAATAGTTATTGTGTTAAAACCATTATGGATTAACAAAAGGCACTTTGACAAGGTATTCAAGTCCTTGTGACTATCTTAAGCAGATCTGTACTTCCGGGTTCCCCTATTCTACGATGAACAGTCTCAAGCGGAAGTTAAGAAAATATTGGCGAAGACTTCCGCGTACGTTTTCTTTTAACCACGTGTGCTCAAAACCTCAAGTCACAATCAGTTTCCCTGTTGTATTTCTTGCTAACTTTGGACACAGTCTCATCATGATCACGTGATGGTAGGTCACTGTCAATTTGCATATTTTTCGAATCTCAAGTGGCCACATAGATGAAAAATGGGTATTCATTATTGGGGATTTTTAATTCCATTATGATTTCATACTTGAAAAAAAATGTCAAACAACGTTCCTTGTTTGTAACTCAATAAATTGCAAAGAAAATTAAATGTGTAAAATATTTGTTTTTGTAAGTGCAATGACACAACTTTTCCACGTCATTAATACTCAAGAATTCAATACTCACGAACACAACTTTTTACACCTTTTGGATTTTTGTAATTTATTGAGTTACAAACAAGAATTTGGTCGATACTGTTTAACATGGTCTTTTCAAGTAGGAAAACACATTCTCGCCAGTCAGAGCACATATTTCAGCTGAAGCAACGAAATAGCGATAAGTTCTGGTGCCGTAAACAGGCCTGTGATTTACGACGATGGGTGGTGCCGTAAAGAGACCTGTGGTTTACGACGTTGTGCTACTGTCATCAACTTGTGGTTATCTCCCACATGTAACAATAATAGTTTGAGTTTATCTCTATCTTAATTTGTCTACAGCTTGATTTCCGAAGTACTTTTATGATACCAGCAGACGGTAAAATCTATCATGATAACTTCTACTGTCAAGATTCGTCCGAGTCGTCGTAGGCGCTGATTTGAGTAGTAATCAATTCTCGTACGATAGAGCGCCAGCAACGTCCATTTTTTTCTGTAGCGAATTGACTGGATGCTTTCACAGTACTAGTGGTTATGTAATTTAGCATGCAGCTTACACCACGTTCACACCAATCACATGTTTAACAACTTATTATTACAGAAAAAAAATTTGGCCCAAATAGAAAACGATGAATCCTCACCCTACTGAAAGATCATGAGTTTGAATGGACAGCAAACACACCTGTGTGGTCACAAATTGGTCAATTGGGTTTGAGGATGTGTACGCAAATTAGCAAGTCATTGCCAGAAAGAGACCAGTGATTGGCCAATGTATTTCAACATCTGGCATTTGTGGAACAAGTGTTTCTATCAGTTTTGTCATTCCGGAATTTGATTTGTGAGGACAGTCATGCCGTGGGGCATTTGTAGATAGTAATCTAGTTTGGCGGCGTCTCCATGCCATGATTTCGGGAACAGACTGGTGAGTAAAATCTAATCCTTGTGTCCTGTAAATTTTTACATCACCTTCTGAATATTTTATTTTTGTCTATAAGATTTGAAACCGGCCCTGTGTGCCTCATAATCTTACGTGATTTAACTGCCCACTTGGTTATCACTTTATCCGCTCTGTAACTCCAATTGTTACTACGTTAGCCACAGTCTTTACTAATTGGACATTCTACGACGCGTCATTTCGTGAACAATCAGTGCAGTTCTAGTCTGTGATATGTGCCAAGCCTGACCTTGTTTTCAAAATCTGTACCGTACTCGCATTTTGTCAAATAAAATTGTTCGCTCCATTTATCTACTTTTCAAATTATCAAAAAACCTTCTAAAATTACCAGCAAGATAGAGACATCATTTACAATTATTCTGACACTGTTGTTTTGAGTGTACAACCATATCGTATGATTGTCAAATAGATCAAGTTCATATTTTACCCTAATTGTGGTCTTATAGTTCTCTATTTTCGACCTGTAAAAAGACCTCCAATTTGATCAGCATAAATTATTTATGGCTCTGATGTAAACAAGGCGTAGGTATTGTAATATATTTTTGAAGTGACAGTTTGATACTAGTTATTAAGTTTTGTTTTTGAACTTTTTATTCGTGATTTATAAACAGACCAGAGTAAGGACACGTGATCACCTCTTCACTTCAAGTCTGCGCATGCGTTTATCGCTTCCTATCTATAGAAACATCACCGTGCATATTAAAGTTTAATACTTTCTTGTGTGCTTACTCGTGGTCTTGATTACCTGTTATGTGTTTTAGCCATTTGTACAAATGCCTCAACAGACTTTTACAAATGTGTCGATTACATGAAAGGAAACACACACAAAGTGACTTTTTTAAAATTATTATTGTCATTTTATTTAAAATCTTTGTTCAGCAGAACCAAAAATAATAAATTAACAAAGCTTAGTATGTATATATAAAATTACAATGGCAAGAAGAGTGACAAGTACTACAAAATGTACATTTCTTAAAAGTTGTCTCAATTTACCAAAACGTTCCAAAAACATTCTCCAACATTAATGAGTTGAAAACTGGGGGTCACCGTACTTGTTTCCATGGTAACAATGCATTATGTCTACTTTTACGTAAAAACTTCCCCATTAAATTCGTATAAAATAATTGAACCCCTTAGGTATGTCATTATTTGTCAATCTTATACTATCTTACACATTTTTTGATGATCATAACTTTTCATCATTTAGCCAAGCAAAGGCAACTACTGTATCTCAATTCAACAGCGTTTTGAATTGTTTGAGTTTCACAATGCGTGTATGAAATGCGCACTCGAATTCGTCGCACTTATCCTTAAGATAAATAAGTTACTCGTGTAATGGTTAGAAAATTCCTACTTATAATTTATAAGTTTACAAAACTTACATAATTGTCACTTGAACGTAACATACATAATATATAACCTTACCCCACATGGGGTGTTATCTGTCACTGCTGCACATGCGCAGCGACGTGAGTCTTCCGTTCTTGTAAACAGTACATATATATCTACATCATTATGGCATTTGACGTAATCGATCGATAAATGACGTTTGGCATGCTCAATCACTGAGAAATGACATCATCTGGTCGTACTTTTCAAACCAAGAGATGCGTGCGCACCAATAACGTCATTTCATTAGAATGACGTCACTAGGTCTACGTTGAAAATATGCAAATATATGCATAATCTAAAATATAAATGATACTAACAGTCACATTGTGCTTGTCATACGATCACTTACTTGGAAGCTTACTATTACTTTAAAACGTAACTTGCTTTGTGGATAATAGTACTAAGTAACATATTCGAAAAAAAAATTCATCTGGATGTATATTACTTGTAAATATAAATCATAAAATTTTGTACCCCATAATTTCTAATAAATAGTATAAATAAGAGTGCAAAATGTATAAATATATAAAAATCCCTAAAATTTGTAAAATCTCTGACGTTCGAACCTTAAAAAGGTTTTGTAACTTGACCAGCGCCCTTAGTTTACTCTGAGCTACTTTCCTGTTGTGGTCTGAGGTTTACTTGACTTAAACACGGACAAGTAACTTGTCTGTGATTTAAACTACTTCTCTGCCACAAGTGCAGGCGAGAGAGACATAAATTTCAATTGCTTCGTAAACGTAAAAACCTTCATCACTGCAAGTTTCGGTCTTCTCCAGAGCCCAGACTTTTGACTTCAATTGTTCACATGCCCACATAGGATGATAATCTTGGTTTCTAATCAGATCGGTAATACAGCCATCACACTCGTAACACTCTGCTTCTACAAGAGTTGGTGGAAAACGTCCAATAACGGTGTTTTCGACTTGGTAAAATGGACAGGTAGATCTGATTTCCAAAGGTGCGCCACTTCCGTAAGATATCGGACAGCTAACATCTGAGGGCGGGCTGTATGCTCCAGGTGTAGTGCCGTAATGAAGAGCGTTCGGTGTGTAGGTACTCAACATGGCTTGGAGATCACCTAAACTTGGCTCTTGACAGGACTGTCTCTTGACAGGGTTACCAAGGCAACTTGTAAGGTACATCACGAAGAGAAAGGATGTGATCTTTAAAGGAAAGAGGGAAATAATATGTTGTTAATATGTATTTTATGATTGTTAAAGATAGCGAGATAAATAAAAACCGAGGACAGTGTGTTGAAATGACCAGTAAAAATGTGGCCCGATCAGAATTTTGCTTATGTGTTTTTTAAATGATTTTACATGTTAAGTCATGAAACTGTATGAAGAAAATTCATTTCTACCATCTTGTTAGCATTATTTCGTAACTATATTAAAAACACGGAGTATCGTACACCAGATAGGTATATCTCTGCATCAATTTAAAATATTTACTACACTCACAGACAAGTATGTGCTACACTTACCACTGTGTTTTTCATTGAGACTGCCATCATTCATATAATATTATATCTTGCTTCGTACACGAGTTGTTCTTGTATCTGATAAATTTGAAATGTTTGGGTTCAAGTTGAATCTTGGAGTTCTGTGATTCTTCAGCAGACATTCTGCCTATTTATACACACAGGTATAATATTTTTTAAAGAAAATGACGAATTCGAAGACTTGGGGAAATTTTTGTTCAAGCCAGTTTGTCTATATGTGATTTGGCACCACAGGTATTACGAGGACGGACTTCCCCGGCTTAGTCGTTATGGTTACGGTATGTAAAGTATCTCTGTGTTTTGTTCATGAGCAATCGTTCCAAATATATTTTGATCATGACAAATGACTAAAAGTCCAAAGTTAAAGTACATTATATAATCTATTTTATTTGAAGGTGTTGCCTCGATAAACATAAGAGATATGACCGTACTATCAACATCCACTAGGGCCCGCATAGGTACACTTCCCCGTCGACTACCGATCAAGCTATAAAAGAAGGCGTGTAATAGTAGGCAAGGTTACATTCAAACAAACAAACGCACGCTTCTTCGTAACCCCGGGTGTACAGCATGATAAAGAGACACTTAAGATTAGTGGTGGAACTTCCTTATTGACACAGCACTGTATACATCCTATATTCCGATACGCCAACTTGACATGTACACGCTTTGTAAATTTCTCAAAATGTATCTATAGTCATTGTTTTTCGAATCCCAGGTTAATATTAAAACCTCGGTACAGTTTCACCATATACATCGTGACTGTTAACTGTCGACACGACAGACGACAGTGCCCGTGTAGACCTCAGACCGTTCTTTTTGTGGTCTGAGTGCAGGCACTGTATATTAATTGTCTGTTACTACTGAACCCTACGTAACAAACACATGACAAGTGACCATTTTCTCAAATTTATTTCGTTTATCTTTCAACAATTTGTCCGACAAAAAAGACAAGTTGGATCGAAAACTACAACAGCTGTAAAAATCACATTTTCTGTCCCTAAAGACACCTCGAGTTTCCTTACCTCGTGAAGTACATACCTTCGAATCCGAAGAACATGCACATCGAAAATAACACGTCTAGCAGAGCTAATTTGTAACGCCTTTTTGGATTGGTTACAACGTCTTGAAGGAGACCTTGACCTCGATAAACCCCTAGACTACTCTCGATAAAACACACGCCATACCGAAATTGTCTCGCATATATAGTAGAAGCTCGTCACTGAAAGACACGAGAATAACTTTCTACAGTAAATTTGTATAGGCAATGTGACTTCTAATCACAATCCCTCCATATAGCCTATTGGGACTGTGTTCTACTGAATAAATTACTTAAAAATGTAATTTATCTGATTTCAGTTTTCTCGTTGATATACTGTATTAAAAGAGTATTTTTTTCAATGATTTGACAAATAATTACTCATCTAATTTTGAAAGCTAAACAAAAGACTCCACATTTTTGCACTTCGACAATGACGTCGGAGGCTTGATTTTTAAATCTGGGTTCACGACTGACCTTAAACAATAAATTTATGACATTTTACTCGTGTGTTTTCACTGCTTCAGTTATCTAGTGTAACAAATAATACTTTGAAACACTTTAAAAGGCCAAATTTGATAACTTTTAGATTTATTGGCGATGGTTAGATATTAGATTTTGATTAGCTGAAAATGTGGCGCTATATAATCAGTCTAAATATTTGATCCAGACTCGATGAAAACGTGAAGAGTGGCGATAAAACAAAGTCTGCTTCAAATAAAAGTATATTGGGTTGTCAGTGGCCAAGTGGTTAAAGTTAAACCACTTGCCTCTTACCACTGCAGTCGGGGTTCGAACCTCATTCAGGGTTCAATTAAATTTACCATGCTGTAAGTAAGAAGAGTGTCGTTCAGTTTGACTCTACCGAACAACACAGGTTTTCCCCAGGTACTCCGGTTTCCTCCTGCATTAACACTGAACATTGAGGAGGGTCGCTTTCTATAGGTGTTAGTCACCTGTGTGACTCATCCTGACTTTATGTCAAAGCTGAATAAATAAATAAATAAATAAATATATTCCCACCTTTCAGTCCCTCACAATGGATCTTCCTCAGGGAGTCGGGACGTACGTAAAATGGCCTAACTAGAGAATGATACAGAAATATTGGTAAAAGTACTTAATCGCAGATGAAAATCCAAAAAAACAATAATGGGTGGAAAAAACAGATAAAAGGTAACAGTATAAGTGGAACCAGAGTAGGAATACAAAAATGAATAATAATTATAAGGAGTATAAACGGATAAACGTTACCATGGAAACTAAAGATGGCTTTGTTATCTTTTATTACCAACACTCTCATGTACAGATACCATAGGAAAACAAAAGAGGTTACATCAATCGCATCAATTTTTAAAAACTTTCTATAACATCGTGTTTACTTCTCAGCTTCTGTTCAATGTCAAACCTTAATGCAAGTTAATTCTTAATAATAATGTCTACAAGAATACTACTTCCTGACATCCAGTATTGTAAGTACTCCACTCACCCAGTAGAATTAAAAAAATGGACAATCTTGCAATCTATTTTGGTGGTGATACTTCCAAGAGGTTCTGTAAAAATAATATTCTGATCAGAAATTCTAACATCATTTTGGCAAAGTTTACAACTAACAGTGCTAATAAAGCCCCAACACTTTCGTTTTCAAAGTGATTCTACTACAGTGTAAAATTTTGTGTTCTAGAGAGTCGACCATCAAACAAACTGAACGATCTGCAGTGCTAGTGTACTTTTTTATTCCAAAATACAAATACTTACAAGATAGGGATTAAACGGTGGGATGTGTACTCTTCCGTTGAAACTTAAGATGTACATACAATGTATACGTCTCTTTATTGTGAATTGAGAAATGGGAGAAAAAATGCTACCAAAGCAATTTTAACAAATGACAATAAAAACCTTTGGTGTACTGAAATGACAACGGTACATAGTACAAGTTACGTTGTCAGTCCCTTAACTACCATTAGGAGTAAGAGTGTCCAGGATGTTGATGAGTTTGAGTTCAAGTTATGTTCTGGTATTGTCATTCTTATACTTGCAAAGACAAGCGAGTTGGAAATAACTAATATTGTGGAGGCCGGCTATATTGTTCATGGTTCCAAGGATCAATAGGACATTACAATATACATATAGTTACTAGTACTTTGGTACCGTAGTAGACCGTTTTGTACTTCGGTCTGTAGTAAACGGTTCATAATAAGGTCGCATTCGTTGCCAGTTTACGGTTTCAAAGTGACGATATTAGTAACTAATACAGTATGGTTCATGGAAGTGAAGGGCAACAAGACTGGGGTTTTTAAATCACCCATGTGTTCTATTTAATAAGCTCTAATATATTTGAGTACAGTCGATTGACGATGTATGTTGAGTTTGTAAAAATGTTAGTTTAGGGTGGGGAGGGGTGTCTTGATCATTTTGTTCAAATGATTGAGAAAGAAGATCGATCATTTTTCTGCAAACTTTTCAAAAATGAATTCTAAGATTGATCTCTTATTATCCTTTTTAACTATTCAGAAACATCGTAAGATTTCTGGATGGGTAGATGTCTGTATTCAAAAGTATAAAGGTCTTGGGTCATATCCGAATACCCGAATACCAATCGGAATCAAGACTATAAAGGTCTTGGGTCATATCCGAATACCCGAATACCAACCAGAACCAGAATCTTGATCTTCTTACCCCATCCGTTACACATGTCATTCGGTACCTAGCACCTCACGGTTTGTACCCACCCAGTTACAATATATTGACAACAGGTTCACATTCGGTGTTTGATTTTAGCAATTTTATTAAACGCTTTCAAGCCATAAACGGCAGACGCAAATGCAAAAAATCGTAAGAGTTATTAGTAAACGTGCCGTGGCAATCTCTAAGCCATACTCTAAAAGATAACAGTGTTTGAAAACAATATATATACTCAAAATTCTAAAAATAAGTTTATGAAACTTACACAAGGTTACAAAAATGTAACTTACATATAGCATGAACCCCACATGAGGTGTTGATATTTGTATATAAATTGATATATTCCTAAATAAATACAATCTGTCTCTAAAAACGACTTCGTGGTATAAAACGGAAATAAGCCAAGTCAAGTAGTTCTCATTACTCTAGCTTTTACTTGGTAATAGATTGAATACAGTGTAAAATGTGTAATAAAGCAGGGTTTTCAGCCATTTTCAAATTTTAGATCAATTCTAGAAAACTAAAAAGTCAATAAGAGCCTCAAAAATTTCATTTGGTAGTAAATATTTAAATGTGAAAATATAGAATATCTAAGTTTTGTCACAGCAGCTATGCATCACTAGAGGACGCTCCTCTTTGAAAAATGTCATGTTTCAAAGATTCCATGGTTTGAGAAGTCAGGATTGAATTCGTGGTTTGTTTACTTGATGTCACCTATAATCGTTCTCTTCCACAAGTGCAAGCGATAGAAACGTTTACTTCAACTGCTTCATAAACGTACACATCGTCAGCTGTGCACACTTCTGGAACTGACTTCTGTAAAACCCAAACCTTTGAAGTCAGTTTTTCACACTCGTACATGGGATGGTAGTTTTCACCGATGATCAAATCCGTGATGCAGTTTCCACAGTCGTAACACTCAGCTTCTACAAGAGTTGGTGGAAAGCGTCCAATGACGGTGTTTTCGACTTGGTAAAATGGACAGGTAGATCTGATTTCCAAAGGTGCGCCACTTCCGTAAGGTATCGGACAGCTAACATCCGAGGGTGGGCTGTATGCTCCAGGTGTAGTGCCGTAGTGAAGAGCGTTCGGTGTGTAGGTACTCAACATGGCTTGGAGATCATCTAAACTTGGCTCTTGACAGGCCTGTCTCTTGACAGGGTTACCAAGGCAACTCGTAACGTACATGAAACACAGGCCAATGGCGACCTAGATGGGAAAAATAGTCACACATGTACAGTCATTAGTTGGTCTGTCAAATTTACTTCTTCATAATAGATAAGTTAATCAATGATATATTCTTTGTTACAGTGTCGTCATTATGCACTTTCAAAAATCCCGCTTATTTTAAAATAAATCGGTTACTTTGACAAAATGTCAGCAAATTATTAAGGAACGTCGTCTTCTTTTAATATAGTAAACTGCTAATTGTAGTCAAACTGTTAGCGTTAACTCCTGTTTCACCCTAAATGAAGTGATAACTTACCAAAACATGTGTTCTGCAAATTGCCATGTTCTTCGATATTTCTTCGTTCTTCTTTGCGGTGAGTTTGTGTTCTGTGTTAACTCGTCGAGTTCTGTGATTCTTCCATCTGCTTCGGCTCGATTTATACTCTCACACCGACCTCTTGTTTTACGAAAATGACGACGACTGGAAAACATTTTATTCCTTCGAATGAAACGGACTAGAATACGTAATATTTGCAGTGAAGTTTACAATGAACAACATTTCCTTAACTTGAAGAAGTGATATTCGCTGTATTTGCTTTGACTACGAAAACTTTATTTTACTAATGAGTAATTTCATAATTTTTGAAAATTACTCTTGTATGGTTCCAATGCAATACATAAATCACGTGTGGTAAGAGTTTGTCTTCTTTTGTGTCTGCA